>NW_022631020.1:6172459-6742994 GCF_010015895.1 Lontra canadensis
TTGCCTGTGTCTCTGCCTACTTGTGATCTCTGTCTGTCAAATAAATATATAAAATCTTTTTTAAAAATCTGCAAAACAATAAATATCATACCCCACAAATGGCCATCAGTATCTAGTAATTTAGAGTGTGTTATACTTTCCTTCAAGAATATTATCAGAAGACAGGAACACAAACTCTCCTTCTCCAATGTGTGGTTAAATTTCAGATTTACTTAAATAGTTCATCATATTGAGTACTTTGTATTTTGTTGGCTTAATTTAGCAAGATCTCTGAGCAAATGACATAAGAAAACACATTTGAGGGGGGAAATAAGATCTTGGATTAGGGATATACTTGAGAGGAAACCTATGATCTGGGTTTACTTATACACTTCTATGCTCTGAAGGGGTCTCCATGTTTTGAATTTCCCATCAGAATCACCTGCTGATGAACACATTGTGCAACTGGTCACCCGGCTAATGGTAGGTACACATCTGCGAACTCTAAGATTTTCTGTGCCTTGGTTTTCTTAACTGTATAATTGCCTTCCAATTCCTTCCTAGCTCCATATCTATTATAGTAGAATAAAATCTTATTGTTTTAAAAAATATAGAGAGTGTTAAAAATCATGAAGTCAGGAAATGAGGAGGTTATTAAGACACTGTTTTGAAACAAAGTAATGAGATTCCAGGTTGGGGTTTCATGGAAAATAATAGCACTATATACAATGAAAGTTTAACTACAAGAACATCTCTCTTGGTTGCCTGGGTTATAATGACCCTCCTCATCTTAATTATAAATAGTAGGAAAAGACATTCATGTTAAATAAAATCAATGGCAGAATAATTCATGATTAAGTTAGCTCCCATTTGGAAAATTGGAGATGGATTTGGAGGATACCAGTGCAGCGCACAAAGAGTGAATGGGAGGTTAAATAGATATAATGAACCAGATGCTCAAAATTTCCTGGGTAAAGAGACCTGGTCTATTCCTTAGCCATACTTGGTGTGAATCTATCTAGTATGAATATATTTTTTATTGATCCACTTTATTCCACCTGTTCTGACAGTTGGAAGAATTCCCTAGGTAGAGTAGCAAAGGTGATCAACTCTAAAGACATCAGATAGAATCATCTATCTTCCTTGTAATTGTACCACACTTTCCATTAAATGTGAGATGATAGAGAACATGCAATACAGACTTTAAGGTTGAATATACTGGACACTGGAGAGAGGAGAGTCTAGAGATTTTAAACAGTAGTTTCATTTTCCTAATTTTCATTGCCCTAATCATTCATTATCAACAGGATATCATGTCAACATTATGAACTTCCAATATTTACACAAGGACAAAGTCGCCTTAAAAAAAATTCACTCTCTTACTTAAACTTCACTCAACTGACTGCAAACTCAGTGTTCTTGTTGAAAAAGAATCTTGAGATTTTTTATATATAAAATATGTATTGGGGCACCTGGGTGGCTCAGTGGGTTAAGCCGCTGCCTTCGGCTCACGTCATGATCTCGGGGTCTTGGGATGGAGTCCCGCATCGGGCTCTCTGCTCGGCAGGGAGCCTGCTTCCCTCTCTCTCTCTCTCTCTCTCTCTGCCTGCCTCTCCATCTACTTGTGATCTCTGTCAAATAAATAAAATCTTTAAAAAAAATATGTATTGAATTGAATTTATAAAATAGATATAAAAATTTAAATAAGAATTCTGAAAAATCTAATTATTAAAAAGGGATCCTATCTTACACTGAAACATACATGTAAAGAAAAGTTAACAATATGTACCTTTAAAGTGACACCTGAATCAACAGTTTAAGAGCAACAAACCGGGGAGTTATTCATTTATTTCCATTAAGAATCTTCTGCGGGGCCATCTCAGGAAAATAGTGGCATAGTTAGGAGAACCTGGGAGCCTGGCAGAACACCAGGCTCACATCTAGTACCACCATGATGACACTCTGGGAAGATTGAGTGTAAGTCTAGTTCCTTTCTGTAAATCAGGAATAATAAAGTCACCAATTTCCCAGTCTCTGTAAATGATTATTCATTGATTCAACACATATGTGTTTGAGGTCAAACTTTTTATTGGAATAAAAAATCTGAGAAAATAATGAATAAAAGGAATATTAATCACCTGCTATTTGCCAGGCATTAATGGTGAATGCAAAAAGATACAAGGCTTAAATTATTTTGCTTTACTTTAATCTTATTTATAAAAATGGGCTTTGGATTATTGGGTAGTTTGTCCTAATTTTTTTTCCTTTGGTTATTTGTTCAACAACTATTAATTCAGCATGTACCAGATACCTGGCACCATTTCTAGTATCTGATGACAGGTACTAGATGGTGAACAGGAGTAACTAGGGATGAACAGGAGTAACAATGCCCTTACTTTCTGAAATCCACTCACCTACTAGGTTTTAAAATTAACACCATAACAATCAAAAAACACTACTAATCAGAAAGCAACAAAAATAACTAAAATAGGTAGAGAAAGGGAAAAAGTTAGCTATCCTGACAGCCTTTTCTTTTCACCGCCTTTCTTAGTAATTTTATAGAATTAAAATCACTCACATTTCAAACACAAAGCAATTCAGGGAGCATTATGAATATTTGACAATTTAATAACAGTTAAATGAATCAAAGTCTCTTTAGAAAAATCATATGTAAGAGAACACTGCTAATTTCAGTCTGAAAAACACTGCAAACTAATTTGGTTTTGTCTTTATTTTTTAAAGAGAACGGTAGATCTTTTTTTCAAGAGAATAAGGTGCTAATATACTCATGTTATTTCTTTGCAGAAATTTTTAGTTCCATGAATGACTTCTTTACCATTTAGCAAAATAATGTAAAAATGCCAACAATGAAAAAGTTTGCAATTTCTCCATTAGCATGTGGATTATGACCTTGCATTTATTGACATGGATCTACATCCACTTTTCTAATCCCTCATTAAAAAGAAACTAATAAATATTGGATAATTACAAAACAGTATCTCCAGAATGCTACAACACGCTGGTCTGTTTCAACTTGCTTTGACAGTAACTAATGCATAGTTTGGAAAACTATGCATTTTTTCATTGCTTTATGCTACTTTAGTTAGCCATTAAATTCTTAAATCTCACCCATTAATATTTCAGCAGGTCAATACAATTTTTTAGGCATCTTGCCTTCAAATTTGCAAAACCTAATGGAATACAAATGTGCTGGCCAAAATTAAGTATGAAAATATAGTAGAGTAGTTCTATATTAAATTATGGATTTTGAGTTGTATCTCTATTATCTATTGTTTTGAGTATAATCAATTAAAATTAGACTAAGAAACATTCATAGGTAATCATGAGGGGGGTTCTGGAGGAAGGCATGACTCCATTCTTCTAGAGAAGAACAAGGAGAGCTATGCTGCTGGACCATGGCGGTAAAAACCTCAAAAGCTGAGTTTAAAGTTGAGTGGAAGAGAAGCATGAAGAGAAATTCTATTCCCTTTATGAATCTTCTGTGACATGAATAAAACCCTCCAAAGGAGCACAATTAACTCAAGGTTTGGGGGGGCAGGGTTGGGCTTCTGATGGACTTTGAAATTCACAGAGATTTGTCAAGAGCTTCCAACTGACTTTCAAGAGCTTTTCGGCTCCCACTTTGATTCAATTCACTTATGAACAACATTAAGAAAAGAAGCTACAAGCTTAACCAAATAATAAAAAATAAATCACACAAACATGTTCCATTTCAACATCCTTGGAAATGCTACTGTCAAACACAAGGTGCAATGGAAATCAAGACCATAAAGGAAAAAAAAAAGGTATTACCATGACATTGTATAAAACTAATATGGGCCCCGAATATCTCAGAAACCTGCATATTATCAGTCTGAAGAACCTGAGACTCAAATAATGATAGCTATGCTGAAAGGAAATTTACATGGAACTGCCTATTGACAACTTTGTTATTGTCATCAGTAAACAATCAAAATCAAGAGCATACACGGTATTTAGTAGTCTTATTTGCCCCAACGTCCTGCCATTAATCAAGTGACAGCTGATCTTACTACTGAAGAGGTTAAATGCTAAAGGAGATAGTATTACCTAATCTTGGTTAGTTCGAATTCTAGTTAGAATCTTACCTAGCACAACAATCATGCTCACCAATTTCTTTCCCACTCAACACATTACCATGGAGAATTCAGACTTCCTGAGAAAGAGAAATCAACTAATCAACTGCTTTAAATAAGGGACTTTTATATGGTCTAAACGATAGACCATAAGAATTTGTACAAACTGGGTTATAAGGTTGTTGAATCAGTAGTTCATTAAATGTTATACATATATATACACCTATATATTATTCTTTATTCTTTCTACAGGCAATTAAATATAGTTAGGAACTTCGTTTCAAGCAAACAGCTTTCAGACAATTCTTCCTGCCAACCAAGGAGGCCTACCACAGAACACTTAGCAAGGTATCATTTTATTTTTTTTATTTTTTATATTTATTTTTTATATTTTTATATTTCATTTTATTTACTTCATGATAAATGAGAGGAGTATGCAATGAACCCCCTGGAACAAGAGCTCTCTGTTCTTTATTCAATGTAATACAATGTATACAATGTAATGTCTCTTAATGTACATGCTTTCTTGTTCAATTTCTGCTCAGATAATTAAAGGCAAAATGTTGGTATCTCCAATAGAATTCATCATAGTAACTTTCACTTCAATTCTTTTGACTTTCTTTAAGAATATTCTAATGAAATAAGTTCTCCAAACCCTGCAAATTCAATATGGGTTATACGCAATTTTTTCCTTACGTATTTTTATCTTCTTAGCTTTGTCTTTTTAATTTTACTATTCAAAAATTGAATACGATCTTTGCAAGTCACCAGAATAACTTCTTAAATTCCTCCACATTGGTTGAATTTAATCAATGAAAGGAAGTTTAAGCATAGTATAGTGTTTTGGCTTCTAATATAATAGTATAGTCATTTTTATTGACTCATTATTTATTTAATCTCTCTCTATATATACATATATATATATTCTCTCTCTCTCTCTCTCTCTCTCTCTCTATCTATATATATATATATATATATATATTCCCACCCCACGCCCCCAACAGGACAGGTCATAATGCTATATACCCCTTACTCTGTACCTAGAGTATAGGAAGACTTCCATCACATCCTTAAGGAGCTTACATATTGTAGAAGTTAAATTATTCATCTTCCTTCAATTTTGCTCAAAGCAATACTTCTTTAGAAGAATAAGAAGAATTAAAAACCAAAACCAGTAGTGGCAAGCATATCAATTATTGACTAAGTGAAGAGTCTTGTGTGGAAGTCTGTCACTGGAATTTCCATTTTGGGAACAGAAATGCTTCATAATTTCCCATTTTGTTTTATAAATCACATTATAACAGAACTTTAAAATCAAAGTCAACAACCTCTGTCTGTCCCTGAATATGTCCTAGGAAAAAAATTTAATCACCTTATGTCCTACCCCAAGAGCTGATATCCTTTTTATTTTATAAACCATATAAGAAGGGTGCCTCAGTGGCTCAGTGGGTTAAGCCTCAGCCTTCGGTTCAGGTCATGATCCCAGGGTCCTGGGATTGAGCCCCGCATGGCGCTCTCTGCTCAGCAGGGAGCCTTCTTGCCCTCCCCCTCAGCCTGCCTCTGCCTACTTGAGATCTCTCTCTGTCAAATAAATAAATAAAATCTTAAATAAATAAAATAAAATAAACCATATAAGAAAGTTCAGACAATATTTTATTTGTCAAGAATTCACAGGCCTGAAACAGAGAAAGGAAGCATGATTCAGGCTTAATTTCTTTATTTTGAAAATTATTTAATTAACCAAATTATATATTCTTACTCCTAGAATAAAAAATATCTACTATAAAACAAAAGTGATAACTACCACAGGAAATACAGACTTGAGTGCTTTATAAAGTTCAAAAGGCAGGAGAGAGTAGTACCCACTTCACGAAAAAATGAAGTTTCATGGCATTTAGCTTAGATCTTAAAAACACTAAAATTTGGGCATATCCAAAGAGAAGGGGGAAATCTAGGATAATGGAATAGCTTTAGCAAAATAGAGTTCAGAAAGCAAATAGATTTGCATAGTATGCCATGATCGGTGTTACATGGTATGAATTTGTACAAACAGTGGGGCATAAGTTTGCTGGGTCAGTGGAACATTAAATACTATATATGTATATAGAACATTAAATACTATATATATAGTAAAAAGAATCTTATATATATAAAATTAAGTACCATATATATAGTAAAAATAATTTTATATATATATATAAAATTTTATATATATATACTTTCTTCTTATTTAGACACATTAGAACTTCTTTTATTTTTAATCAAATATATCTTGGACATATGATAGTGACGTTTGTGCCACTTTATGCTTTATCTCATTTAGAGTTCAGAGTCTCACTGATCATGCCAGGAAGATTGTTTTACCACTGATTTTCCCACCCCACTCTTTCTTTGAAATGGACTTTGTAGTGGGAGGCAATTCATGAAGAAAAATGGCAAGCTAAAGCATATCCCAGAGGTCAGGACTGACTGCAAATTTGAATATTTTTTTTTCTAAACTCAACCAATACCTGACCACAAACTGAATTATAAAAGCCTAGAGTCAGTCAGCCACAAATAATTCTGCACTGTCTACTAGAGGTGAGCTGCTACATTAGATACCCTGGGGCGGGGGGGGAGTACACAATATGATTGTTGCCCTGAAATAACTTGGTTTCCTGGTTGAAGGGATGAGACCCAAGCAAACAAAGTGAAATAATAATGAAAGATAAAGCATGGCTAGGCAAATATATGATAGATATGGATCTGTCTGAGGGGACAGTAGTTTCTATCCTAGGGCACCTTCATGCCTTAGGTCTCTGTGAGTAATAACTTGCTTCTGATGGAACTATGTTCAGTATTGCAAAAGTCCAAAGGAAAATGCACGTTTCTTTCCTTTTGCCCAGATTCACATGAACTCCGTGTGACAACACTATTTATCACTAGGAGGAAAACAGGTTACTGCTGCAGGGTTCCAATTTGTATGTGTGTTGGAGGCTAAGCAGATGGGGGTGCTTACGCATGGTAGGAAAGGAAACAATGTACCGTAAAGAATGGTCTGGAATGAGTATGTAGTGTAAAAGGATAGCCAAGGTCCCTGATTTTCTGCGATAGGTCTAACAGAGGAAAACCTATTCAAGGTTATACATTTATAAGTATATACAGACCACTCTTCAATCACGCATAACAAGAATTTCTATTAATATACCTATCACAATTTTTAATTATTTTTAAGGATCTATATTTTATCTCACTAAATGATGTGATTTTTAGAATAGGCATTCTAATTTATTCAACTCTGTAACCCAGCCTCTAAGCATAAAACTTGACATATGCATATATTATAACAAAAAATGTTTGTGAAGGAAATAAATAGAAATATGGAATCAAATCATGAAGAATATTGAATGTGAACTGGCAGGATCTTCTCTCTAGAGAGGGTCTGAGTGGTTTGGCCTGAGCAGAACTCTAGGAAGATAAATCCATTATAAACCACACCGCACTTAGTGTTACAACCCTGAGATCATGACCTGAGCCAAAATCAAGAATCAGACACTTAACTGACTGAGCTACAGGCATCCCCTGATAATGAATTTTAGATCACTGCTTTTGGGTATGTTAAATTTTCCTTCAGAGTCCTAAAAGGTGCTGTGATACAAAAATTATACCAAGTTATATTCTAGGAATGGTTTTCTAAAATAATTCCACTCAATTTGTTTTAAATGGAGTTATATGTGGCACTTTGAATATTTGCTCATTGCTTCTTTTTCTCTCAAACTTTTCCTCCTATTTCTACAGATGTTTAGAGTAAAACATCATATAGATAAAGAAAATAAATGACAATGGCATAAAGGCGAAAAGGAGGAACTAGTAATATTCTATTATCTCTACAGTGCATGAAAAGTGGTATAGCATTATTTGAAGGCAGATTTAAATTCGCTAAAACATATATTAGAAACTCTAAGACAACTAAAATAATTTTTTTAGCCACTAAAATAATTTTTAAAAGAAGTATAATTGACATGCTAAGAGAGGAGATAAAATATTCAGTGAAAACCAGAGAAAACATTAAAGGAGAGGGAAATGCAACAAACATAAAATAGGTATGAACATGTTACATAGTAATTCAACTATATCAACAATACCTTTAAATAAAGCACTAATTAAAAGACAGATTGTCGGGGCGCCTGGGTGGCTCAGTGGGTTAAAGCCTCTGCCTTCAGCTCAGGTCATGATCCCAGAGACCTGGGATCGAGCCCTGCATTGGGCTATCCACTTCTCGGGGAGCCTGCTTCCTCTTCTCTCTCTGCCTTCCTCTCTCTCTACCTGCCTCTCTGTCTACTTGTGATCTCTGTCAAATAAATAAATAAAATCTTAAAAAAAAAAAAGACAGATTGTCATGTGAATAAAAATACAAGACCCAATTATGTATTCTTGGCTATTTTTTCCTAATTTGGGGGCTTATTTCCTTTGAAATAGACTAGGCCACATAGCTCCTTTCTCACAGGAAAATTTCCCATGGATAAATACATTTTCTTTTTATTAAAAGGTACATTTTTTTTTTCCTCCAGAAGGTCGCAGTATGAATGGATTTTCCCTTTAGTTTTATCACATTAACTTTGGGGGATTTTGCTTTAGCAACAACACTGATCTTATACAATTACATATATCCTTAAATGGGTAGGTATCACAATTATTCATGTAATTCATTTTTCTTATCAAATCATTAACATGGGTGAGATAAGATCACCTACAATCTCCTTGTCTCCAAAATCCATCCCCTCCTCCCATCATTGTTTAGCAGTGAGGAATCTAATCTGACCTATATTTGCTAGATGTGAGCTTTCCTAAAGTCATAACCAATATGCCTTTGGTTCAATACAACTGCCTAAAAGATTTAGTAGTGATCTCTCAAAGAAGGAAGCCAGAAGAATACTGGCCAATTTTAGAAGGGAAAAAAAGTCTTTACAAAAGATCATGAATAAATACAGTATAAGATATTAAGGTAAAAATTAGAATATATATTATTCATGTAAAGAGTAATAATCCAGAAGATGGATATCATAATTCTAGTAGAAATGAATGGATCTATCGTATAACATTTCAACCACAAAATAGAGCCTTTGGAACATTCTGTTATACTTGTGGAGGATTGTAACAATGTATAATAAGCCTTAAATAATAATATAAAATCTTTAATAATGTATACAAAATCTTATTCTGCATCGAGATCCCAAGCAAATGAAATACACTGAGGTTCCAAATAAAAGATTGTAAATCCCCTGGCATTTTTAAACAAATTACCATGAGAAATTTACTACTGTAGCTTATTATGTTCAACTGTATACTTTGTGTTCACAGTTGGACTGCATCTTAATGGACAAAAAAATCTCATCTCATTGCTGGTGAAAACTCAAAACTAACAGAAAGGTGATGCAGCCCTCCTACCCACAAAATTAGTATCCACAGTTGCAAAAGTAACAACTAAAAGTATGGATTGGAGAATTCATAGCATTACTATAAAAAAGTGATTTGTTTTCTGTGTTTAATAAATATGTCAAGAAATCTATTAATGAGATTTTTCTAAATAAAATTTGTTATGCCTCTCAAGCAATACAAGGTCACCAATCTTACTTATATAAATAAAAGAGCCAGAAAACTACTCTGAAGTTGACATTAATTTCTTGTATGATTTCATAATTATGTCTCTACATTTTAAAGCAAAACTATCATAATTTAAATCCAATTTTAACTCTAAGAGTTATAAATAATCTATACATTGATACCATGACTAGTTGAATCAAAGCCCTATATATTTGCCGAGATTTTGCTAAAATAAGTATCATTAGTATACTAAGTTTAAAATGGAAACTTCCTCGTTAAAAATAGATATACTTGATAAAACAGACTCCATTTCTGAAAAATTGCTTCTTTCCTCTTGTAGGTCATACACAGACATAAAAGATAAAAGTGTGCATAAAAAGTGAGGACAGGAGAAACGTATCAGCGAAGACAAAGAACCACAGACCCAGAAGGAAATTTAGGGAAACATCCTGAATAGGATCATGTATACAAATGTCTGCGGGGACCCTGTGTGTCAGGTGTGTGACTCTCCTGACTATAATCCCATAAAAGGCAGCTGCTCCTTAGTTCCTACCAATTGTGTCATGCAGAAATGTGGGACACACAGATGTCTCCATCACACTCCTGCTGGCTCACTGTTTATCTTTGTAGAGATCAGCTTATATTTTTTCTTCAAAAAATTCCTGAGTAGATCAATACTCTTCAGACTTGTCTGCAAACTACATTTTTTCATCCACTGATGGCCTGTCACCTTTAATCTAGACCATTCAGTAACTCGTACAACTCACTTCCCAGATACAAATATTTTGGACTAACATTATTTGTGTCATCTTCATTAGATATTTTAAGATCTAATATAAAATAATATTTTTCAGTTTATACTAATTTTATCCTGTCTTAGAATAAACTATTCTGACTTTTTTTTGACATTAGATTTACATTGTAGATCATTATTCAACTTTCTTTCATGAGCATATACATCATTTAAGCAAATCGCCTGAATGAAGACAAAATTCTAATTGCATTCTAAAAATGGTGATAAGATGATTATTTGTTTCCCATCTTTAATAACATTACCATAAAGCCAGTCTTATCTGACAGAGTGGTAAGAATTATACATAGTAAATTTTCTAGATTATACATTTTACCCATTTAGTAACCAATTTGTTGTATTTCATACTTTTTAATATACTTTGTTAAATGTATGGCCTCCATAAACCCAATAAAATGATTATTTTACATTTTTGTAAAATAGGACACACTTAGGATATCGTAATGACCAAAATAATACACAATGTTTTGTTGCATACGCACATTAATGGCATCACGGAGATGGATGGTGCTATTTGTCTTTGTTAGTCCCAAACTGAGATCATGTGTCTAGGGTTTTTTTATTCTCTACTAGTGTTAGTTAGTGTACAGAACGCCTCTCATTCTGTCTTGTGGTACATAATTTCTATTACCTGAACATACAGGTGGTAAATTAGAAAAACAGGTGGTAAGTTAGAAAAATGCAAGAGTAAGATTCTACAGGAGAAGTAGAATGGTTCTAATAGGAGTCCTTGTTTCCATGATAGCAGAATTACCCGTTTCTTTTCTTTTTCTTTTATTTTTTCAGATTTTATTTATTCTTTTTAGGGGTACCTGGGTGGCTCGGTCAGTTAAGCATCTGCCTTTGGCTCAGGTCATGATCCCAGGGTCCTGCCCCTCACCCCACTTGCACTCTCTCTCTCTCCCCCTCTCTTGGTGTCTCAAATAAATAAATCTTTAAAATAAAATAAAATTTTAAGATTTATTCTTTGTATTTTAGAGAGTGAGAGAGAGCAGGGGGGAGGGCAGAGGGAGAGGGAGAGAATCCCAAGCAGACTCCACACTGAGCACAGAGCCTGATCTGGGGCTCAATCTCATGACCTTAAGATCATGACCTGAGCTGAAACTAAGAGTCTGAGGCTTAACCAACTGAGCCACCCAGGTGCCCCTCACTGAAATTCCTTTGTATGAAAGTTGTGGGCCCACCCTTCCTCTCCAGCATGCTAACTGAAACACTTGGAGGAAGTATGGCTTGGTAGAAAGGGAATGCATTTTGGAAAGAGATCGTTTTGAGATTCAACCCTTAGTTTAGATGTGACCATAGGTAAATCACTTCATCTTTCTGAGTCTCTTTCCTAGGCAACAAATAACAACATTCTTTATACAACGGAGACTCCTGTGCAGTATAAATATGGTTGTATATTTTAAGTATTGAACACAGTCCTGGCATTTAGTTACCTTCAAATGAATATTGGTTTTATTTGCCAATAATGACTGACTGTGTATACTATGAACATGGTGAGAAAGAGAAAAGAATGAAGTCCCTGGCCACTTTCTGGCATTTATATAGCTAGACTCTAATATTTTCCTGCTGAAATAAACAGCTTCACAGAATATCAACATCAGTCAAGGTCACTCTGTGACCAAGACGGATCAAGAGAAAAAGCAAGATTACTCCATGACGATTTCTGAACACAGATGGAAACATAGTCTTTTTCCAAATCAACAAAAGTGACCTAAACAACTCATCCTGGCTAGTACCAAAAAAAAACAAAAACAAAAAACAAAAAACCCTATCTACTTCTAGATAAAGCTTATTGAAATACCCAGTGATAAAATTACTTCTGCTTCCTGACAGTATCCAATTCAGAGCAAAGAGCTGCTTCCGTAGAGATTGCCCCCAAGTATCTTACATGAACCCAGATCTCAGAAGTCTTTGTAACACCCTTTTCCTGAGATATCCCATGGCTCTTTATGATGCATGTCCTCTCATTAATGAGCAAAAACTCTAGCTTGTTCAATCACAAGTGTTTTTCTGAGAGTCATTAGCTAGAAAGAATTCACAAAGGAATATCCAGAAAAGGTCCAAAATGGGTCACCCTTTTTGTCAGAGATGACATTTGTAGCCATGCTGCTCTAGCCACCATATAGGCCCAAAATTGCTTGCAAGTTAAATGTCAGACTTGGTTAAGAGAGGTTACAGTGAGTTAACAGCAAGCTTATTATTTTTCTTAAGCCAAAATATTGGAAATAGGTTTCCATCTCCATTCTTTCCTTATACATTAAAGATCAAGATTGTTGACTTCCTTTTTATTTTTCACTAACTCAAGCAAAGTGTTAATAGAAAGAAGACAGTTACTTCAGACTTTCAAAATGGGAATTTTGCACTAAAAAATACAGTTCAGAAGGAGTTTCAAAGCCATATTAAAGCTACATTTTAAAGCTAACTTCAGAAGGAAAAGATACTTTAAGAAGGCAAGTGTTTAACATTTATTTTGATTTTAGGAATATTTGATGCACTTCGATCTCCAAGCAACATGGAAAATCTTGAGCAATAACACCACATCAATTATAAAGTACAGGCTGTGTAAGGCAAACAATTTAATCAGCGAAAGAGTAATAATGCCCCATCAATTGCACACTGATCACCTACTAGGCACTATGCTACAGCCTTACATGTGTGATCTGAATTCATCTTCAAAACGACCATTTGAATTACAAATGACAATCATCTCTACTTTAGGGGTAAAGAAACTAGGGCTTCAACAGGATAGGAAACTTGTCTGAGCTTATATAGTTTGATGGTATAGATGGAATTCCAACCCATAAAAGCCACTTCCAGAAGCCACACCCTTAACCTCTAAGAATAGCTCCTATATTGCACAAGGGTTCAGATTTCTTCTAGGAACATCATACATTTCCACACACAGGGAACCCTGTGTATAATAGCAGTTTAAAAACTTCAGAGAAATGTCCCTGTTGAAGCAACCCTAGAACCTCTCCAGAAAAAGGAATAACCTTTTTTTGAAGTCTAATGACTCAAGAGCTGGTGGCCTCGCTTCTGCTTCCTTAACAACAATGTCATTAAAGATATCTGTGGTCAAGTCAGCCATAGACCATGAGTCACATTGTCAATTAAAAAAAAAAAAAATCCCTGGAATGAGGTGTCAGGATCTGTGAGTTCTAATCCTGACTCCAGGTAAGGCAATGTTTAAGAAATACATACCTTTTCAGAAATGAACAAATTAAAGGTTAATTCCAAAATCATGAGCAAAAACTTTAAGTTTAAACTTGAAGCTAAGAACTAATGTAATGCCCAATATCCTGAGACTTTATTACCAATAATTATGTCACTATAATGGGAAGTAACTGCTTATAATACAATGAATTCCAGGCCAGAACAACAAATTAGAAGTTAAAAAGGAAATTCACTAGAGAATAAGAAATATTTATTTTAAACATGTGGAATCAATGTCTTTTGACATTGGGCCACGTTTATGGGAAGGGCTGCTTGTTCCCATAAGGTACTGCAGGTATAACTCTACAAATGTACCCTTCAAAAGCAGGTGGAAAATTATATTCCCATTTAGTGGGTGAAAACACATTTATTGAAGGCCTTTCAAGAGCTTAACACTGTGCAAGACACAATGAGTATATTAAAAATAATTCAGCTGGAAAATAGTTTACTATCCATTAGTTAGGAGTCATAGAAAGTGATTTGTAGAATCTTCCTTTTTAATATATACCTCATGGTGTGATCATGTCCTAGGGTCACTCAGAGCACACGAATCATGTCCGAGTATTATTATCTCTGACCTTACAGAACCACTAAAAGTGATATTGTTAGGATCCCATTGGTTCTCTACCTATAGCAAACAGGTTTAGTTTTGCAGAAGATTTGAGCCAAAATGGCAGAAAATAATACTGTGCTTAGGAACAGCAAATTGCCTGGAGATCACATTAGCAAATTCTTCATCATGAGTTTAAAAATGTTTCCAGAATTCTACACCTTTACGGCTTTCCTAGATTTTTCACGGACCATGGCTTTTCTCATATGTTGAACTAAGAATTTAAAAGAAACTATGTCTTCCTGGGTTTGTAAAGCTTCAAATAGGCTCTGTTTAATTTGATGAAGTAGGCAAATATAGTTACATTGACAGATACTCTATGGTTCATTACATCACCCAAGTTAGAAATAGGCCTGCTTTATGGGGTAGAGCCTTTCCATTGGAAGGCCATTGACTGCCTGGTAAAGAACAAGTGAGTCACTTGGGTATGATTTTCAGGTCCTAAATGAAGTATTTTACATTTTATTTCTTTTCATCTGGAATTGACATATATGTACACACACACACACAGACCCCTACATATAGCGCTATATTACATAATGTAAACAATCCACGGGGTACAGGACAGCGAAATCCTCAACCTTTACCATAATGGTTGGAATATAATGAAATGTATGTACATAGCCTTTTTATTCAGAATTAATTGGCTAGGGGTAGGCTACCAACGGGATGTTTCGTCACACTGAAGTGAAAGATAAATGCTTTGTTCCCACAGTGATAGTTGGAAAATTAAAGGCCGTATTTGGGATGTGTTTTCCTATCTGCTCTACAGATAAAATGTCTGTTCTCGGCATTCTGTAACCCAGGCAGTCACAGCAACCTGCAATCACCAAGGCCATGAGTCGCACCTTGACAATGCAGTTGGGTTGGATCTGACCTCCCATGAAGCTGGCCTTGGGCATCCTTTCAGAGCAACAGGGTGATGGGTGAGGGGAACCAGCCTTGCTGACTGTGTATCTAGCTCCTTAGCAGACGTGTGTTATGAGTACCTTCCCCTCACAAACAGCATTAGTTCACAATTCTGCTTGTATCTCTGTCACTGTAGACTAATGCCGAGGGGTGAAAGAAGACAAGAATTATTTGGGATGGCATTGCTGCTCCCTGTCCAAACCCCTCACACTTACCATGCTATTCAGTTGGAAATGACTCTGCACAGATTTTCTCTGCCAGATAAAAATAATGCTCTTTGTGCATCTACCTTACTGGCCCCGCCAACCTCAAAGTTCACATGCTAGAATTGTCTGCTTTCAAGATCATACCGTAGAAATTTTTAAGGAAGAGAAATGATACACATTGCCTTGGTACCACTGAGATATTTATGTTTCAGAAATATATTATAGAACAATAAGTTGATTACATAAATGATGGGATTGTAATTACATTTCCTTAAGTCATGCTGAGTCTTAATAGGGCTGACTAAAATAATTTGATTTTTTTCAAAGCAAGTTTTTGCCCAACATACCAGGAAACAAAAATAAAAAAAAAAAATAAATAAAAGAAATGAGTTCTGTGGTTGTGATATCCCATCCTGGGTCTCCCACTGAACTTCAGAGCTCTATCACAGGAAGACTGGATTGATTACAAACTGGGCACAAGTGCTACCTTTGTGTCATCATCCATTCGTGCACAAACTCTGCCCCATTTCCTCTGAGACAGCAGAGCTGCCCATTCTAGTTCCTTGCCAATCAGATGACAACTGAAAGAACCTGAAGTGAAAAGGTAAAACATAAAAACAGTACATAGATCCACTTAATATGGCATTATGCAACTATTTTTTAAACATACATATTTATTTAGAGGGAAGTGGGGCAAGGGCCAGGCAAAGGCAGAGGGAGAGAAAGAATCTCAAGCAGACTCCCTACTGAGTGCAGAGTCCAACAGGGGCTCCAACTCACAACCCTGAGATCATGCCCAGAGCTGAAATCAAAAGTCTGCTGCTTGACTGACTGAGCCACCCAGGCACCCCTTGTGAATATATTTAATTGAACAGATTACTCTCTTTGCCATAACAAAACTTCTTTTTCTTTCTTTCTTTCTTTTTTTTTTTTTTTACTTCCAAGCTTTGGAGAAACCACTAAAGAAATGGCCTTGATTAATAAAATTGCCCTGCAGTATAGCAGATAAATACTTAGCACTTCTAAATTTTAAATGCAAAGTATCTAGTTTTGCTCTCTAGGGACAGGATTAACATCCCAATCGTCACTAGTGGTTTTTCTGCAGAATTGTACTTGTGACTCAAAATTTTATTTCTTAACAACTTTTCAATAGGAAAAAAAAAACCCTTATTTACAGTCTGGCCTTGAGTTTTTTTGTTTTTTGTTTTGGTTTTTTTAAGATTTTATTTATTTATTTCACAGACAAAGATCACAAGTAGGCAGAGAGGCAGGCAGAGAGAGGGGAAAACAGGCTCCCCGTTGAGCAGAGAGCCCAATGCGGGACTCCATCCCAGGACCCTGAGATCATGACCTGAGCCGAAGGCAGAGGCTTTAACCCACTGAGCCACTCAGGCGCCCCTTTAATTGATATATCTTTAATGTTCCTAAAGGACAGGCTTTATTAAAATAATTAAATAAAGGGAGTAGATGATGATGAGTAGAATAGGACCTGAAATGTTTTGTTGACTAAAAACTGACAACAATTAGCTTCCCTGTTTCCTCCACAAATATTATCTTCCTTTAATGATTCAATTTTCAAAGAATACAAAAAAAATTAATATACCTATGTACTAAACCAAAACAATCTTGGTATAATCTTAGCCTTCTGATTTTTTTTTATTCTTGCAAGAATACAAAATTAAATAATATTAATGTGTTTCCTTTGCTTATAACATTATACAATTATGTGACAATCAGTCCTGGAGGCAAAACTTTAGTATCGGGAACCATTTTTCTGTTGATTTTGAAGAGCTATTAGATATTATTCAATGACCAAAGGATTTAGCACTCAGCTTCAAGACAAGTAGTTATTTTATAAGCATATGTGAGACATTTGTGCTTTAACAAGTGAATTTTACTTCTCCAATATGCCATGGTAATGGACTACATAAGATATTGGTTTAAATATGCTTTATATTTAAAAAAAAAAAAACTTTAATGTTTCCTCTGGGAAATAAAATGGCAGGTGACAAAGATGTGAGAGCAATGGGAACTGTACATATTAAGATGAGATTGTTGTTTTTATAACCAATGAACTGAATTCTCTTGTCTTATCTTGCAATTATGGAAGTATTCTCTCCATAATATGTTTCTTATAATTTGCATTATAAAGTGCATGTTCCATTAACTGATATGAGCTAACCAGGGACAAGAATTTCTTGTATAAGCACTTTGCCCAACATTTTGACTTGAGGTGAACTGGTGTCCATATAACAGAGTCCAGTGTATACAACCTCAGCCAGAGAAATAAATTTATTCACACCTCTCTGAAAATATGTTCTTCTCATTGTGTTCACCAGCACTATAATTAAAGTATAAAATGCAATATTCCTTATAACCATACTTCACACTGGTGAGATAACCTAAATCCCCATTCAAATCATAGAACAGATGTGAAACCAGGCCTTCCTAATGTTCATCTATTCATTCAACATTATGGTAAGAAGGTTGGACAGATGTAATCAATGATAATACAGGAAACAAAGGACCAGAGAGTACAATTTTCTTTGCAAACTAAGAAGCCACTCATTTTTTGGCAGGCCCCAGATGTTATGTAGTATTCTGTATATAATGAGTAAGAAAAGACAAGTTTAGGATATAACATTCAAATCAGTATGGTATTAGCATTTTGAATGTGTCCTTACCAGCCCTACTTTGATTTACTGTTGATTCCATGTTTACCTTAAAATACCCAATTATTGCAATAAGAATGGACTAATAGAAGCTAATATTTTAAAAAGGTCATCATAGTAACAGAACGTCAAAAGGAAATTTTACTGTGGTCTTGGGGAAAGGACAAAATGTCAAAGGTGAATACCTTAGGTGTGCCCCTGCTCTTAAGAAGCTTAAGGAGCTTCCAGACCCATCTCCACAAAATCTGCTAAGTTGGCAAACCCTGCCCAGTTACCATCAGCAGACCACACTCCTCCAGTCTCCGTAAGCAGTGCTATGAAAGGAAATTGGAAGCCATCTCAAGAGTGTAATGTTCTTGGTGAGAGATTACTTGGGGATGGAGAGGGTTGCCTCTCTCCCAGAGGCTAAGCTAAGTGAGGAGGGCACATCAAGGGGGTCATTCCTCGTGAAAGAGGCTGCCACAGAAAGGGATACCAAGATCTCATTTGTGCACCAGAAGCCGACTTACACTATAGCCTCATCAAACTGCTCAAGTTACCAAGTTGAGAAGAGGAAATGAAGTAGGCTGAAAAAGCAGGGAGGGAGGTTTAAGGAGCAAGCAGCCGCTGAACAGTTTGACATGGGAAGGGTGAGTCCCAACTAACCTACAAACATTAGCAAAACCAGATTAAGCCAAACAGGCCCTTGGCTGTAAGAGATAAATGCCTAAGAAAGATACCCTTCTACATCTCCAAAACTTACATGTGTGACTCAAGAGAAAGCCAGCTTTTGATTACTCCCTACACAGAGGACACAGACAAGAACAGACAGTGCTAATCAAACGAATGACCTTTGCCCCTTTTCTCTAACCTATTTTTCTTGCCCCAACAACATATAAAGCAGAGGAGATGGGTAGGAGGAATAAAGAAAAGAGCGCTCTTGCTCCACATTTTGGGTTTCTCAGCTGGGGCCTGGGTAGCATTGGGAAGAGGGGAGAATGTGAGCACTGATTTAAAAGAAACACTGAGTACACTAGACTGAACTTGAGTAGAAAAATGGAGGATAGAAAGGATCTGCCTCAGGTCATATAAGTAGATGAGAAAGGGAGTTTAAACAGAATATGTTTGAAGCAAGTGATTACAGAAACAATTGAGTAATGTCTGAATCCCATCAAAACAATAAACTAGTTTCATGGGTAATCTTTAGATAGTTACTCAATATTGCTAAATATTACTTAATATTTCTGGGCTTCAATTAGTTCATTTTTAAAAAGTGAGATGCTGGGGTGCCTGGGTGGCTCAGTGGGTTAAAGCCCCTGCCTTCAACTCAGTTCATGATCCCAGAATCCTGGGATCGAGCCCCACATTGGGCTCTCTGCTCAGTGGGCAGCCTGCTTCCGCCTCTCTCTGCCTGCCTCTCTGCCTACTTTTGATCTCTGTCTGTGAAATAAATAAGTAAAATCTTTAAAAAAAAAATTTAAAAAAGTGAGATGCTAATCCCATTTTAAAGATTTTTCTTTATTTATTTGAGTGAGAGATAGAGAGAGGCACAAGTGGGGGAAGGGCAGAGGCAGGGGGAGAAGCAGGCTCCCTGCTGAGCAGGGAGCCTGACATGGGGCTCGATCCCAGACTCTAGGAATCACTACCTGGGACGAAGGCAGACACTTAACTGACAGAGCCACCCAGATGCCCCCCTAATTCTTTTCTTCAGGAAGAAGGCTAACATATATGATCAGAACCATGAGAGGCTATGGACTCTGAAAAACAACCTGAGGGTTTTGAAGGGGCTGGGGGGTGGGAGGTTGGGGGAGCCAGGTGGTAGGTATTACGGAGGACACATATTGCATGGAGCCCTGGGTGTGATACATAAACAATGAATTCTGTTACGCTGAAAATAAATAAATAAATAAATATATAAATAAATATATAAATAAATAAAAGACTGGCAGCTCTACGTGTTAGATGGCATTGCAGAAAATAAGACTTCTTAGTCAAGTAACAACCTTTAAGACGTCAAACTGAATAAGCTGAAGAATATCCATCATTTATTTCTCAGGTTGTCCATGTCAGACTATATAATGCACTTGGGCCCACCCCAAGTGCATTATATAGGGAATCCCAGCTCTCAAGATGCTTACAGTCCAATAATAAAAACTTACACAGAGAATAGCTTTTAATTGTAGTAAATATGATGATGAATTTGTTTTTCATTTCATATGTACAAAACTCTGCGACAGGTCTCATTAAACCCAGTTTTACAAATGAGAAAATGAAGTCTTGGTGCTAAGAAACAGTATATCATGGTTTTGAATAAAGGTTTCCCCAGCTCCCAAGTCTATTCTGTTTTCATATCATTGAGCACAACCTCAAAGACAAAGCAGTGCTTCATGTATCCAGTTTATAACCTCAAGTTGCACTATATCCTGGGACTATGCTTAAAATGGTTTTGCACCAATAAATAGTTATTAAGGGAAGCTAAGGACATTTGAGAGAGGAATTCCAACCTTCTTTTAGTGATGACTTTGTGTACAGCCATGGTTTTCTTATCAAACATTTGTCTTGTCTTTGTTGGGTTGTCTGTCATCATCCCACTCCAATTAATAATATGTCATGTTTACTTGGTTTTAATTAAACCTCACCCCTTAATTCCACATATGTGACTAAGAATAATCCTAATCCTCTGGCCTTTGCTCCAAGGCAGGACAGTCCAGATCTCCCAGGTACTAGGAGGAACATATCATTCTTTGGTTGGATCCCTAGATGGGAGGATGATTTAAACCAAAAGATCTTTATGGCAACCTGGTGGCCATACTTTCCACCTTTATGGAGATATGCTTGAGAATAAAGGCATTAGAGAGAAAAGATATGGTAGGGAGGAAAGGAGGGAAACAGAGCAGGAAAAACAGGGAGAGGAAGGGGGAGCTTCCCTAGCTTACTTTAGCCTAAACTAGATTCACAGGCAAAATAAAAGGTACAGCTGCCCTAGCTTTACAATTCACGAAGCAAGCAATTATGAGTACCTACCATGTGTCACAATTATGAGTACCTACTCTGTGTCAGGCCTACACAAATCACTAAAATGTTTTAGCTTAAGACAAAGAACACACTATGGTTTTCTTCTAAGTGATAAGGACTATATCCTGTGACTAATGACTCAAAGTTCCAAGAAAAAATGTACTAAATGGCCCAACAAGACACAGGTTTTGAAAATTTCACCATTTTTTTCTCTATGAATCATTATGCGTTTTTAAAAATTGGACAGGACTGCTATTCAAATATCATTTTTTAAAAGATTTTACTTATTTATTTGACAGAGAGAGATCACATGTAGGCAGAGAGGCAGGCAGAGAGAAAGGGGGAAGCAGACTCCCCGCTGAGCAGAGAGCCCGATGCAGACTCGATCCCAGGACCCTGAGATCATGACCTGAATCGAAGGCAGAAGCTTAACCCACTGAGCCACCCGGGTGCCCTCAAAGATCATTTTAATGGGACTTTATTTTTCTGAATTCAATCTAATGTTTGCAACCACATATATGAGTATGTACATACACAGGTGTATATGCATATAAAACTTATCTGTGGAAATGAAGATTAGAATTATTTTTGTTATCTTGAGCCTTCCAATCTTTTTTATTTTTTATATTTTAAAATTTTTATTTATTTTTTTAATTTCTTTTCAGTGTTGCAGAATTCATTGTTTGAGTCTTCCGTCCTTAATGATTTGGAGGTTCCATCTCATCCACACTTTATTATTGATTCTTCAACACATTCTCTGCTCCCCCCATCCAACCCACGCCTCCCTCTTTCCTTAGCCTCATGAATTCTCAAACCACGGAAGCTGAAAAATTAAAAAATGAAATTCTTACTAATAAAGTTTTCTGGTGGCAATTCCATGTGATATTACAGAGACAATCTGTTCCTTTGCTCCCACATCACTTGGTGTTTCAACTATTTTGCCTGATACATCCTGTGAATCCAGGCCTGGCAAATCTAGTGAGCAGTCCTTACAATACTATGTTAATTCAAATGTAATTCAAGAAACACTCATTGAACACTACTAATCTTGTCCTTGTCCTCAAGGAGTTTGCAGAATAGTGGGGAACACAGACATGCAGAATGTAATTAAACTTCATAGTGAGAACAGCGGCAGTGCTAGCATGTGCCAAATTCAAGGCAACACGGAGGAGTGATTCATCCCATTTGAAGGCATTTTTAAAGGCATCAGGGAGACAAGTGATTCAAGAAGTAAGATTGGAAGATTTTTTTTTAATTGCCCAGTAGGGTATCAGGAATAGAAATCAAGAATAATTAGAGAATAGTTCTTTCTTGCCATTATTTCAGAACATATTTCTGAAGTAAAAAGTTACTTAATTACTAAAGAAAGTTCTGGTGAATTTTCTGTGAAGGGCCAAGTAGTAAATACTTTGGAGTTTGTAAGCTATGTTGTCTCTGTTACAACTACTTAACTCTTGAGTTGTAGCTTGAATGCAGGTATGAGGTAACACTTAAATGAAGGGCTGTGGCTGTGTTCCCATAAAACTTGACTTAAAAAATAAGTGGTGCTTTGGACTTGATCCATGGACCTTATTTTGCAGTTCCTTGGTTTGCAGTATTTACAAATAGCACCAAGAAAATGATCTTCAATTTAAGCAGAGTTTTACAGACCAGTGATAAAATGTTGGGGAGAAGGCATATTAAATTGTTGAAGACTCTTTATCCATGTCTTTATTTTTAAATAAATATCAGAATCCAAGTACATGGTTTATTTTCTTTCTAGTTCAATGTATTTTTTGAGAAGGGACAGAACACTGAAAAGAATCTTAATCAGCTTTCCAAAGGTGTTTTAGTTCCTTTCAAATGACATCAACTTTGGGAACTGAATAAATTTTGTTACAGAATAAGCTAAGAGCATGAGATAATATTTAAACAACACTAGGGACAATTCTCTGAAGAGACGACAAAAATCGTTACTACAAGTGTATTTCCTCTAAAAAGGAATAATCCCAAGCTTCTTTAAAATTATACTATTCCAAATAAGTTGGAATGAGCAAATTCCTCCAATTACTATATCGAAGAATGAAACTAAAGAGGAGATATAAAAACAAAAATGAAGGAAATAAAAAATATACTGTGTTACCTATTTCAAACAAGGGTAAAGAGACAAAGATTGAAACTTAAAACTGTTGTTCGAAAAGGAGTATATTTTGTACACAAGCATACACAACACATTTTTCCTCAAGATAACATAAATTAAATGATTTATAAGACCTTTTATTTTCATTCAGTAAACAATAAATCGTAATAATTCTATTTCAAAAGTTATTCTCCTGACTTGTTTTTATTCTCCTGACTTATTTTAAGATTTTTTTCCACGGAGCTCTTATAAATCGAGGTATATTTTTTAAGATTAGAGTTGTATTGTTACTTATGTCTGTTTTTATATGTGTAACTATGTTAGTAATTATAAAATGAACAAACAAACAAAACTACTTATCCTGTGAAACCTGAAATACCTTTTGGGCCAGTCATCTTACTTTAAGTTTGAGGCTTTAAAAGCTTTAAAATTTGGTTCATTAAAAGCTCCTACTAATGGGCCTTAGAAATGTAGTTTTTTGACAGCCTTCCCCCTAGATTTTTCTTTGCGAAAACCACACTTTGAAAGAAAATGCTTAAACTTTCTTAGGATAAAAAATGACTCTGAAAAAGACAAATCTTGTTCCTTCAGCTCTGCTCATAGAAGTGCCTTTGGTTTCTACCTGGTTCTGATGCTCTAAGAACGCTCCTTAGACATACTTCTGGTGGGAGCTTTCTCCCAAGAAACCTCATACATATTAGGCAATGATGAGCTTGGATTAAAATTAGTATTCTGCTTTCTTTTTTTTTAATGTAAATTACTAATATTTTCATCTTAGATATTACAGCTCTATCATTAAACTTACATAGCTTTTGTCAATAAGTTATGTGGTTTAGGGTGAAAACATAACAAACGAATGTAGTTTATTATATATAAAAGCTAATACATACATACATACACAGACACACACACCTCTCAATGGTATATACCTATACATATATATATGGTATATATTTATATTTGCCATAGATTATTAAAGAGGCATCCCCACTCATTTATATTTTATTTGAAAAAACTTTTTTTTTTATTTCACTTTAATAACTTAGTGCATGATTAAATATACAATGGGTAATGGGTTGACAATATATGATAAATGAATTCTGACTCACAATCTGTACAGCAACCAGCTTGGGAAACAAACCACAACCCCTGCAGCAATCATCTTAGAATATTCATAACTTCATTAATGTTTTCCAGCTTTCCTATTTTTGGTCCTTGACTCCAACTTGGAACAATTAGCGGAAGCCAAATACTTACCCGAAACGTTTTATTAGAATCTGGTACTTTTCATTCTCGCAACACCTAACTCTTGCTGCTCTTTTCCCCTTACCAGGAGAAGGGAAATATAAGTCCATACCTATCAATTACTAATATAAATTGAAGTGGGACTAAATTCTCCAAAAAGACATAGAACTGAATGAATTAAAAAAAAGAAAAAAAAAAAAAAACAAGACCCAATGGTATGCTGTACACCCAAGATTCACTTAAGGTTTAAGGACACATACAGATTGAAAATGAAGAAATGGAAAAAGATATTCCAGGAAAATGAAAACCAAAATAAAGTCTGGGTACATACACGTATATTAGACAAAATACTCTTTAAGCCAAAGACTATAATAAAAGACATAGAAGGTTATTCATGAAAGAGGTAAGTTTTTGAAAAGATAAACAAAATAGTTAACACCTTTAGCTAGACTTGCCAAGAAAAAAAGAGAAAGCACAAAATTATAAATGAAAGAGGAGATAATACAACTGATACCATACAAATATAAAGGATCCTAAAACATAACTATGAACAAATCCACACCAACAAATTGGGTAACCCAGAAAAAAATGGGTAAGTTCCTAGACACATGCAATCTACCTACACTGAATCATAAAAGGAAATATGAACAGAGGATTTGAATCAGTCATCAAAAACCTTCCAACAAAGAGCAGTTCAGGACCGGATGGATTCACTCATGAATTCTACCAAATATTTAAAGCAGAAAACATTCCAGTCCTTCTCAAACTTTTCAGTAAAACAGAACAAAAACAAAATTTAAAAAGGCAAACAAATAAACAACAGAAGAGGACAGTCCACTTCCAAATGTATTTTATGTGGCCAGGATTACTCTGACACCAATCTAGACCAGGACACTACAGCAAAATATTACAGACGATATTCCTATACATGCAAAAATCCTTATAGTATTAGCAAACCAAATTCAGTAATGCATTAGAATGATTACACATCATGATTAAGGGGGATTTATTCCAGGGAAGGAAGGATGGTCCAAAATCTGCAAAACAATTAAGCGTCATACACCAGATTAACAAAATATAGGGAAAAAAATCACATGATGTCAGTGGATGCAAAGAAAGCATTTGACAAAATTTAGTAATTTTTCATGACACAAACTCGCAACAAGCTGAGTATAGAGAGAACATATCTCAACATAATAAAAATCATATATGACAAATCCACAGAGCTAACATACACAATAGCAAAAGCTGAACACTTTAAGACAAGGATGTTACCTCTCACCACTTTCATTCAACATACTACTGAGAATCTCAGCCAGAGAAATTAGGCAAGAAATAGAAAAGAGACTTCCACATCAGAAAGAAAAAGTAAAATTGCCTTTATTTGCAGATGACATATTAAATATAGTAAACCCTAAAGACTTAAAACTGTTAAAAAGTAAATTAATTTAGTAAAGTTTGAGGATACAAGTTAATATACAAAAATTGCTTTTATTTCTGTATACCAACAAACTCCCAGAAAGGGAAATTAATAAAATCCAATTTTTTAAAAACACCAAAAGGTAATACTTAGGAATAAATTTTACCAAGAAACTAAAAGATGTGCATGACACAAATAAATAGAAAGATAGCACATGCTCAAGATCTAGAAGAATATTGCCAAAAGGTTCATAATACCCAAAGTGATCTATAGATCAATATAATTTCTTTAAAAGGTCCAATGATATTTTTTAGTTATTGAAAAAGTGATCCTAAAGTTTTATGAAGCCACAAAAGATCCTACATAGCAAAAAAAAAAAAAAAAAAAAAAGTCTTAAGGAAGATCAGAACTGGAAGCATCACACCTCTGATTTCAAACTATACTACAAAGCTATCTAAACAGTATGGTATCAGCATAAGAATAGAAACATAGATGAATGGAACAGAATAGAGAACCCAAAAATAAACTCAGACATACATGGTGAATTATTTTAAAATAAAGTTGAGAATATACAATGGGGAAAGCACCAGCTCATCAATAATGATGTCGAATAACCTGGAGAGCCACGTGTCAAAGGAGGAAACTGAATCCCTTCTTCCATCATACGCAAACATCAACTCAACATGGATTAAAGACATGAATGTAAAAATGAAACTGTAGCACTCCTAGAAGAAAACATAGAGTGCAAGTAAATTCCTTGGTATCCTTCTTAGCAATAATTTTTTTTTTATTTGATACCAAAAGCAAAAAATAAACAAGTAGGATTACATCAAACTAAAAAGCTTCTGCACAGCAAAGGAAACCATCAACAAAATGAAAAGGCAACTTAGGAAATGGAATAAAAGATTTGCAACCACATATCTGATAAAGGATTAATATCCCCAACATATAAGGAATTAACACAACTCAATAGCAAAAAACCAACAACCCAATTTAAAAATAACAAAGGATCTGAGTATTTTTTCCAAGAGCTACAAATGACCCATAGGATACGAAAATGTGCTCGACATGACAAATCATTAAGAAAATGCAAATCAAAACCACACTAAGAGAACACCTCAGACGTATCAGAACAGCTATTACCAAAAAAATTACAGATAACAAAGGCTGGCAAGGATATGGAAAACAGGAAATCCTTGTACACTGCTTGTGGGAAACCACTATAGCCATCAGTATGGAGTTTTCTCAATAAATTAAAAATGAAACTACCATATAATCCAGCAGTCCCACTTCTGCCCTGTTTGACTTTTGATGGTGACGGATTCCCCTGCTCTGAATGAAGAGCTTGTTTGT
Source organism: Lontra canadensis (assembly GCF_010015895.1). NCBI lineage: Eukaryota > Metazoa > Chordata > Mammalia > Carnivora > Mustelidae > Lontra > Lontra canadensis. Next base: position 6,199,692 of record NW_022631020.1, read on the forward strand.
TCTCATCAGGGTGATCTTCAGGCATTTCCACATTAGTCATGTCCTCCTTTTACTAAGAAGAAGATCTGATACACAATGAACAATTTTGGCAGCTCTTAACATTAACTTAGCCTAGAATAAGGTCTCACAATGCCTTTTTTCTTATCAAGCAATATGCCTGCCATGGGTCTTTATGAACTTTAATGCAAAGGCATCTTTTGAAAAGTCTTCAAATTGCTAATAATGACCGCCCCACCCCCCACCCCCACCCCCAGTTCTAAGCTGCTATCCTCACTGAAAATTTCTCCAACAACTTTTGTGTCTTTCCTCTGGGACTCAGTGTGATGGCCTGTATTTTCCACGTCATGTTATTAGACATGTCTGGCTGATTTGAACCATGTCTCCAGGTAACATAAATCAACACCTTTCTTTGCACGTAATCCTCACATCATCACTCTGTCGTGTGAATAAAGTTCCTTATGCATCTTATATTGCTGTCATTTTGTTTCTGGCTAGTACCTCATTATAAATTGCCAAATCCCAAAGGCAAGGACAATTATTATTAATTTTTTATTATTATTCCACTGTAGCTCACCACAGAACATAACATAAGACTCTAAACCCATGGATAGTTATTCCATGTTGGCAATGGAATGATGAGCTAAAAGAAAGAACCAACAGATCTGAAACTCGTAATTTGATTTTTTTTTTCTCTTTCTACATACTCCTGAAGTGAAGACAAAATTCTTCAGTGTTCTGATAGCTCTCTGGACCCATAGTGGTTCTCAAGATTGGGTCCCTGGACCCAAGCCAGCAATATCACCTTGGAGTTTGCCAGAAATGCAAATTATTACCCAATCTCCTTCCTGCCACATATATACTGAATCAGAAACTCTGGAACCAAACAAATTTGTTTTAACACTGTCACATGGTGATTCTCATCGACACTTAAAGTGTTGGAACTAGTGTTGTATACTCTTAAAATTCCATGTTCAGCCCAAGAAAGCAGAAGCTTTGGTTGCATCTGAGGACTTGTTAAAAAAGCAGAATCTTGGGCCCTATCCCCTGCTGAATAAGATTCTCTGTTTTAAATAAGAAACTACTTGGGTGATTTGTTTGCATATTAAAGCTTGAGAAACATTGGTCTAGAGAATTCCATCGTGCAGAACCTATCAGAATTTTAACCAGAAAATCAATAATCCGTTTTATTTACTTTTTGTCCAGGAGGAGGCTCTTGTTGGCTCCACTCATAAGAATCAATTGTGCATATCTCCTATTAACTAAAAGTTCAGTGCCATCATGCTGAGAGTTTAAAATCAGCCATTATGGAAACATTTGTACCACAGAAATCAGAAAATATTACAAACCAGAGTCTCCCACCCCTCTCACTCAGCTGGTTTACCTGCATACCAAGGGTAAGAGGACTCATTTTATTAAATTTCACCCAATCTAAGGTGTGATGTAGTCAGTTCATAAGGAATCAGAACTTATTGCAAAAGGTGTTATTCTGTTTTTGACATCTTCTACCTGACTTACAACAGTGTGATTTTTAACTAAGGTTTGAATTTATACCATGGTTTCCATTTGTTAAATTTTACCCAAGTTGTTTCTATAGTTATTGAGAGAGTTAATAAAACACCAGAGCTTGGGGTTTTGATTCATTTGTAGGAAAACTGCAACCCAAGGTCAAAGCAGTATGCTATAATATTAATGGAATTATTGAATAATTTCAAGAAAATATGAATGGCATTTTAGTAACTACATTCAGCAACATTACACCAATCATATTATTATGAATTATTTATCAGTTCCATGAAACTAACCATTCTCCTTCCTTCATTGTTAATCAGACGAAGAAATATTTTTGTGACCTTGGTTAGTTGTGACAGGATTTGTCACTTTCAGAAAGAGTAAAATGAAATTAACTTGAGTTGATTACTATTTTTCTGTATTGAAAATTCCATTGGAATGGACTCAGTGATGTATACAATTTCACCTTCATAACCTTCCTGCTATGCTTTAAAAGAATAATTTTTCATGAGAGATGTTCAATAGCAGAATATCATCAAGAATATGAAAGACTGAGTTAGACAGAAAGAGATTTATAATCACACGATACAAAGTACCTACGAGAAAAGAGAATATTATGAACTCATAAAGTATATGTTGTGAAAAAATTAAATGATTTGGGGGAAACAGTGACAGTGCATTGAGTTTATGTATTATGTATAGCAGTTGCATTCTAAAAAGGTAGAACACAAGTCCTAAATATTCCAGTGGTAAATGGACAATGTTTTTGTTTGTTTGTTTGTTTTTTACCTCAGTTAATTTTCCATCTTTTTTTTTCCATTTAACAGAATGTTAGAGGTGAGTAACATGCTGATTTTTCCGTTTCTTTTTATCTTCACATTTTAAAGGGATTCTTTTTTTTTTTTTTTTTAAGATTTTATTTATTTATTTGACAGAGATCACAAGTACGCAGAGAGGCAGGCAGAGAGAGGGGGGGTGGAAGCAGTCTCCCTGCTGAGCAGAGAGCCCGATTCCGGGCTGGATCCCAGGACCCTGGGATCATGACCCAAGCTGAAGGCAGAGGCTTTAACCCATTGAGCACCCAGGTGCTCCTTATCTTCACATTTTAAAAGCAAACCACTGACTTCTGGGTTTTAAATAAAATTAAGTAGGTGGAGTTTCCATCCCATCCTAAGAAAACATCAATTTTGCTGATATAATAGATTTCCTTTTCCATCTGACAATTATTTTAAGGTAATGATTCCCTGTGCAGTTTATAATTCAGAAACTACCCATCTATTGACAATTTAGTGGAAAATAAATAAAGCAGTTGCCTTCCAATCTCGGTAGGTAAGCAATGTAGTCCTCCTGCTAAAATTCATGAGCCTTAGAAAGAACCAGATATTGTCATAATTGACCAGAAGAAAGCGGTTTTAACAGCCTCCCTCCAACATATACTCATGATGCATTGGTCTTACAGAAATTCCTACATATTTCACCAAACTATTTCATACCCATCTTAAATATGAATTCTTAGGTTTGTTTTAATCAAACTAATTTTTTTTTAAGATTTTTATTTAGTAGAGAGAGTGCGCACGCGAGAGCAGGAACACAAGCAGGGGGAGTGGGAGAAGGAGACGCAGGCTTCCCACAGAGCAGGGAGCCTGATGAGGGGCTCGATCCCAGGATGCTGGGATCATGACCTGAGCTGAAGGCAGTCTCTTAACAACTGAGCCATCCAGGCACCCAATCAAACTAATTTTCTAGTGCTCAGCTAAATTTTCCGTATTCAGGTCTGACACTCATCATTCTATAGATATATTTTGCATTTTAAACAGCAATAGACGACAGCAGGAATTTTACGTTCTAAGGAAAATTTATCAGGCTCAAGTTGGAAATAACGCTTTAATGATTCAGAAGAAGTAGAAAAATCATCTGAAGACAGCACGTACCAAAGTTGTCTTTAAAAAGAACCTGTCCATAAGCACTGATAGAATACATAGATGAGTACTGTACTACACGGGCTTATTAAATATTTGTTGATTTTCTTTAATAGAATTGTAGAGTTAACATTTGAAAGGATATCATCAATCCTTTTCTGGCCTTTAGCAGAGTACTTATTTTGGTATCTTGTGAAATTATACTATAAAAATCAATTCTAATTACTACCTATAATACAACACAGGCAAAAGATAAGGAAGTGAAATGTTAATGGTAAGTGATTATGCATTAAATTCCAAGGATTTTTATGATGGGAAGGTCTGAGATTTGGTGTTATCACTGCTCTTAATTCATTTTTATTGAGGTTCATTGAGTGAATAGCTTAAGACTCATAAAGTAGTTTTCCTGGAATGGTTTGTGGCATTCATATTCACAGTTTTATTCATTAGGCTTTGCTTATTGAACACACATTTGATTCAATAAACTATGTTGGGTACCAAAGGAAATACAGCAACCATGTAAGCATTAGAAACAGTTCTAAAGACACATTGATAAATGATAGTTCCCATATTAGAGTCTAATATTTAGCTGTCTTACCCTTTTACTTATTGCAATCCTTGTGAAGGCAAAGACCATACCTTGTTTATTATTTAATCACCCAGGGCCTATCCCAGTAACTTGCAGATGTTAAGTGTTCAGCAAATACGATCCTAATGACTTTGTTTTGCCTATGAATTTCCCCCCATTATACCTGGACAAATACCAGTGTGCAAGTTGAGAAGAGATAATACAGTAAGTTCATGCTTGACCACAGCACTTAAAAACGGTTTTTCTTCTTATTTGTGGAGCATAACAAATAGCATGGAGGACAAGGGGAGATGGAGAGGAGAAGGGAGTTGAGGGAAATTGGAAGGGGAGGTGAACCATGAGAGACTATGGACTCTGAAAAACAATCTGAAGGTTTTGAAGGGTCGGGGGGTGGGAGGTTGGGGGAACCAGGTGGTGAGTATTGGAGAGGGCACGGATTGCATGGAGCACTGGGTGTGGTGCAAAAACAATGAATACTGTTACACTGAAAATAAATTTAAAAAAAAAAAAAAAAAAAGGTTTTTCTTCTCATACAAAGAGATCATTAACCCAAAGCCAATAATTACTCTTCTACCTAGAAAACCAAAAGAAATCCTTAATTCAAAAGTGTGTATGCCTAGCTTTGGTTAATTTAATTAGTGAGATTCCAGCCTTTTTAACAAACATAAAATGAATACCAATGCTTTCAATAGTTTGAATTGTAACTTATTTGTAAGTTAATCAATATTTTCACAAATTTTGTATTTCAGTCCAAAATTTTAAAATGACACTTCCAAAGTTTAACTTAAGGATTCTATTTCATTTTTGGAGGTCTCTGAAGTTAAGAGTATAGCTTTCAGCTGCTTATCCATGACAATAAAAGTTTTACCTTAGTAACTTGAGTTAATTCTGCATGCTTTTCTACTAACCACTTCCCCAAGTAAAACTGATTTATCAACTCCTGAAGAAGGGTCTTGGAACTCCTTTCCAATACCCTGCCTTCATTTCCAGCACTGGGGAATAGCCAACATTTGTTGACTCTTCCTATCAAGACCCTAAAGAAATTGTATTTTCATAAAATTACTTTGCAATGTAAGGGGAAATGGAAAAATCGATTTTAAATCTTCTTCTGACTTCCATGTCAAATCATTATATTTACTCAATTACATAAAAATATGTATTTTTATGTAATTGAGTAAATTACATAAATTGCATTTCTTCAGGAAACACTGAGTACTTAGTTATATGCTTAGCATGGTACTCCCCACTAGAGAGCAAAAGATGAATGAGTCTATATCCTAGTAAGCCCTGTAGGGTATCTGTTGTAGAATATTACCCATGCATTCATCTGAATTTCTGTTTTCACAAGCTAGATTTTCCAATTTTCAAATTCATATGCTTAATAAAATTAAGTTTTATAAATTTTATAATCACAAAATTAAAGTTTGGTGATCTTAAGGTGAAGTAAAAAACAGAAAAATCACTTTCAAAATAGAAAAAATGGTATTATTGCTAACTTTATAATATAATGAATATAAAACATCCCTTATCAGCCTCAGACTTACATCACTGAAATCATGAGAAAGGCTAAAAGTGACAAGAATTGGGACAAACAAAAGGTAAAACAACAAATAAATGCTTTAACTGTTGTAGATACTGTTAAGAATATCCATTGGATGCAAATTCTTTGGAGTTTTGTGGCAAAAGAGTTCCTATGTCAATGACTCAGTGACCTTCTAGAATGTCGTTCTTGATGAATGACTCATGGTGATTAAAATTAAATTAGGATTGCATGTGAAACTGACAAAAATCATTGACAAAGTCAGTTAGAATATGGAACTCCTGGCCATGGAAATACGGTGTTGCTCTAATTATGTCACAAACTCTCTGCTTGAGAGTTTTCTGATTAATGTGGGCTTCCTTTTTTCCTTTTGTATCTGATTGTTTCTTTGTGTGCATTACTTTTGTAGACTTTGACATTTGGCAACAAACTGAATGCATTATTATAACTGTCCCGTGTGAAATGGGTGTAAAATGATGAATCAATATAGAGAAGTACAAATTACGCTTTGAAGTAAAATAAATCTAAGCAACAATAACGCTGTAAATACACCAACTAAGTTGCAAATTAAATATTTTTGCAATATGTCAATTCCCAAATCCTCTATCCTACTCTACAAATAATAAAATTGTACTTATTTCTATGATATGTGCACTAGTCTTGAAGTGCTAATGCCAATGTCTGAATAATAATGCTATCAGAGTTTCAATCAAAAAATGAAATTTGTGTTGATGTCTAGGCGACTTTTTTCTCTTAGGTGTAGTGCTGAAAGTACTAGGTTTATGAAAAGAAGTAATCCTCTGTCTTTCTGTCTGACAAATATTTAATAGAACTGCAGTAGCTGTAAATGCTGGTGGCCCTAACTTTGAATTGAAATGTCAGATACAGCATTCAAACCTGAATATGTCTTTCCAGACACTACATTTAAAAACAAATGAAACCTGAATTAACCTTATAAAAAGATGCTTTACCATCTGGTAGTACACTCAAAATATGAAGAATTTCAGAAAAATATTCTAATGGTGCAATAATGCTAGTTTTATTGTAGCTTGCTATTACTCATGTTTACCTAGGTCAAGGAAAGTTATTCATGATAAATCCATTCCTGAAAAGTAATGAGTCAATCAAATAAAAGATCAATTAATAAAAGCTTTTAAGTGGAAAATTTCTTTAACTACAAGGAAAAGATAAAGGAAAGAACCAACAAGACCAGAACCAGAAAACAGAGAATCTTGTTCCTACATATATTATTTTGAAGTAACAATTACACAGCTTTGCTTGTTGTATATTTATGTATTTATTTACATAGTGTACTTTGTATCATTATTACTATGGGGATACATGACTCAATTGCTTATTCCCTATTCTCACTAATTTAACTGGGGAAAAGCAAAGGGAGGGATTAAATTTATATGAAGACTGCTAGAAAAAAATGAAAATGCATTTCCAAAATCAATGTTCAATCTCAAAAGTAGAAATGGGTCAAAATCTCAAAACCTGGACTTGATGTTATCTACAAATTATTAAAATTAGAAAAATATTTGAAAACCAAATTCACACTTGGTTTTCATCAAAAATAACTCAAGGCTAGTTTTAGATTTACAGCATTTCTTCAGGAAACACTGAGTACTTAGTTATATGCTTAGCATGGTACTCCCCACTAGAGAGCAAAAGATGAATGAGTCTATATCCTAGTAAGCCCTGTAGGGTATCTGTTGTAGAATATCACCCATGCATTCATCTGAATTTCTGTTTTCACAAGCTAGATTTTCCAATTTTCAAATTCATATGCTTAATAAAAATACATCTCAGGCCCCCCCTTTTTTATATGTTCCATTTCTTTCCTAGTCATGCACACCTTTCCTTTATTCCCTTGAACATATGGAGAATAATTACAAGCACCATTTTGCCATCCTTGCCTACTAATTTTATCACCTTCTTCAGTTGATTCCTTTTTTATTTATCTCCTCTTTATGGATGACATTTTTGTACTTCTTTGTTTAGATGGGTATTTATGACCGAGCATCAGACACTGTGTAATTTGACATTGTTCATTGCTGGATTTTTGATGTGTCTCTGAAGAGCATTGTCTTTTGTTTTGGTATGCAATTAAGTTACTTGGAATTAGACGAATGCTTCAAGGCTTGCTTTACGTATCATAAAGCAAGTACAGAACAGTTTTAGTCTAGGGCTAACTTAACCTCATTGATAATAAACATCTGACAATTTTACCAAATAACCCATGGGTTACAAGATTTCCATTCTAGTTTATGGGAACAGAAACTGATTCCATTGTTTCACCCTTTGCTTTGGGTAATTACCTGTCATGCATATGTGACAAGTCCTGAGTCCAAGTGCTATTTGAGGAGACTGAGGAGAAACCCCCTTCAGTTCTGTCTTTGTCTCTAACTCTCTCTTCTGGTATTTTCTCCACATATTCTGGCAGTCTTGGCCTCTATGAATTCTGGTCTGTTTCGTCAACTCGCCAAGACCACCAGGCCCATCTTGGGTTCCCTATTCTATACAATGGCCTGGGAACTGCAGACAGTAAGCTGAGGCACCTGCAGATGGTGACCTATTTCCCCTCCTTCGGCCTTTTCCGAGAAAACCATTGTGTGATGTAATCTGCCTTTCTAGTTGTTTAAGCCAGAAAGCTAAACCTGGTCCCTACATGGTCCCCCTACCTGGACCCCACATGGTCCCTATTTCCTCATCTTGGGTGGAAGTAAAACCATTTCCCAAATCTTAATAAAAAATCTGCAATAAAGAAATATCGGTCAGAAACTAAGGGAACAGTCTGCCACTTCTAGCAAATACTAAAGCTTTTTTTTTTTTAACCAAAAAAAAAAAAAAATAATAAGAATGGAGCAATGAATTTTCAAGGCATTGAAAATGTTTTCTATGAGTTCTCAGTGTCTTATAGGACTTGTACTTAAGTTCCTGGTGATGAGAGAAATCAAAGGACCATCAAAACCCATCTCTCAGCTGGGGTAAATTGTGTACTTGAATTCTCAACATCAGGAAAGAATTGCTAGTGACAGTGTTCAGGAAAGAAGTATATATAACCCTCTTTTTTTTTTTTCTTTTCTTTTCTTTTTTAATTTCTTTTCAGCATAACAGAATTCATTTTTTATGCACTACACCCAGTGCTCCATGCCATACAAGCCCTCCATAATACCCACCACCTGGCTCCCCCAACCTCCCACCCCCCGCCCCTTCAAAACCCTCAGATTGTTTTTCAGAGTCCACAGTCTCTCATGGTTCATCTCCCCTTCCAATTTCCCTCAACTCCCTTCTCCTCTGCATCTCCCCATGTCCTCCATGTTATTTGTTATGCTCCACAAATAAGTGAAACCATATGATAATTGACTCTCTCTGCTTGACTAATTTCACTTAGCACAATATATAACCCTCTTTTATAACTGCAACTGGTGACTAAAACAGTCTTGGTCAGTTTCTTTCTTAACAGAACTAAATCTCCTTGCTCTAGTTAGGCAAACACCCGTCTCCCTTGAGAGAGGCTGAGAACAGCTAGTAATAGTCTCTTTGTGGTCACATTTTAACAGAAGTCCTTACAGGCTGATAAAAGGAAAGAACAATCACAATTGTTTATTCAAATGTACAGATACATCGGTTACAACAATTTGAGTTACAAAAAAGTATAAAACTCTCACTGGGTAAGTGGAGAAGATGAAAAAGTAGGAAATTGTTTCATTTTTCATTACTTCCCCTAACTGAAAGAGTTAGTAGTGGCATAACAATTATTTCTTTTATTATTTCAGTATCATGGTTAAGGAATTTACCTCCACAAGATTTAAAAAGTGCCCAAGGTCTATAGCAAATAATGAATAAACTGAATTTAAATCTGAGTATTCTATATTTATATAATGCAAGTTTATCCATGTTGATCATCAACTTTTTATTCTATCCCTCAAGTCAAGAATGGAAATGTCAAGCATAACTCTGAGAAAAAACACATTTTTGCCAGGTAATCTGATAATGAATGGATCATTATAGATAATTCTATAATCAATTGAGGTTTTATTGAGCCAAATATTTGTCTTCAGCTCATTTACACATGATTAGCACCCAGTTTCTCCCCAGGCACTCTCTCCGCTCCTCGAAGAAAAGAATTTTATTCTATTCTTTGGCTATCCACATTTCACTACTCAGGTGTTCTGTTGTGGTTGTTTATCTGAATCCATCCACTGAGCCCCACATTTCACTCCCCATCAGACATCAATATATTAATTGGAAGTCTTTAGAGAGCAAAAAACATTCTCACCTTCTCTCAGCTCATATGCTATCATACACGTGACAGTTCTCCTCACCCACAGGGTGGTTACCTGTCAAAATCTTGATCCATAATATTAAGGAAACTTAGAGTACAGCCTCTATTCATTTTTGTTTTGTTTTCTAGAATAAGAAAGGAGCCTGAAACTCAGAGACAAGTTAGATGACAGCCCTAAGATAAGCCAGCAGTGTAAGCTGCCATGATGGGATTCAAGTTTGAGTCTTCTGAATCCCAGGGTTTCATTAAATGTTTCCTACCATCCCTAGATGTTCCAAGTTATGGCACATAGACTTTTGTGACCTGGGGTTTTGTTTTTGTTGTCTTTTCTTTTTTGTGCATTTTTTTTCATTCATTTGAAGTAGCATACGTTTTATAAAATTAGGATATTTGACACACAAACTTAGATTTCCTGCTTCTCTGGACTAAGTGGCAGATTCAGTGGCAATGCCTGCACTCTTACATAGCAACCATTTGCTAGAACTGACAGAATGTGAACCTCTCCATTCCTTCCATTTTCTGTCATTTCTGCAGTACTGAGTCAAAGTTTGAATTTTCATTTGTTAATTTATGCCAAGTTCACATCAGCCATTTATTCAATTGGTGTCCCAAGCATTTATGTGGAGAACTTTGTAATCCACACTATTTACTTGCTTCTGCAACAGTGCTAATGGTATACCAGATTAGACTATGAACAGTTTCTCCATTCTCAGTCTTCTTTTTCTCTACAAATGGTATTTCCATTCTTCCTGTTTTGTAGGCTGAACATAGTGGAGCCATTGTTGTTCACTCACTTCCATATCCAACCCATCAACAAATCTGTTCAGTTCTCCCTCTAAAATATATCAAATATCCAACAACTTCCCACCATCTCCACCAAGAATGTGGAGACCATATTCCCTGACCTAGAATATTTAAATAACTTCCTAACTAGTCTCCCTGTTTCCACTTTTCTTCCCTGGAACCTGTTACAGACACTGTAACAACACTGCTCAAAACCCACCAGAGTTCCCATCTCTTTCTAAATGCTAAGGAATTTACCAGGGCTACTTGCTCTAGCCCCCCTTTCCATCATCTCTTCACATCTGACCTGATCCTCAAGCTCTATTTCTGTGGCTCATTCTTCTCCAGTCACCTGGACTCCTTGCTGTTTGGGTCATATTATATCATAAGTAAGTGTATTTTCAATAAATATGTGCACAATAAATGGTTAGAGAATGAACTAAACACACAGAACTATGTTGGATTCTCTGGTCAGCTAGGACCTTCAAATTTTATCAGATAAGAGAAAGAGAAATACCAGTGAGTAGGGAGCAGACTAAAATAGGGCTGAAGTCTTCCTTAACAGAAATGATGCTGGAAAAAGGGATCAAAGGAGTGGGGTATTCTGGGTAATGACAGTAAAGATACAATGTGGTCTATGAGGGAATTGAGGGTCTAAAGAAAGCCATTTATGGTGAAAATTGGGAGAAACCCAGTAAAATTGTTGCAATGAAGCTATAAGAGATAACGATGACTGACTATTGAATGGGTGTTTGAAACTGCATTTTGGGGTATGGGCTCTTACTGGCCATGACAAGGTCTATTATACGTATGTGCAGTAGGTAGCTGATATAAGTGTGAGAGAGGAAAGAAGGAGTCAAGACACTGAATTATCATTTAGTGGGAATGGAAATAACAGTGTAAGGAACAAAAATATTTGTGAGAAAGAATACAGTAAGAAAGGTGTTAAAGTCTTCAGCAAATGAAAGAAACAAATCAAGAGGACAGTATGACTAAAAATGGAAAGACCACAAGATAAAATCTCATGCCAAGTAACTCAGAGGGGCTCAATGGTCTGGAAGCAGCAAGGAGAATCCAGACGTACTCCTTCTCTGTGGTAAGGAGTGATAAGGAAGGCAAGGGCCATAAAACATGAGAGGCTCCAGGTTGTTTCGTTTCACAATCATGGATTCAAGAAGTTTCCTTATATTACTTTAAATATAACAAGGCTGTAGAGTTCTTATTGCTTTAGCTTCATAAAAATAAAGTATTTCCTTCATTGAGTATTATATTTTGATTTCTCAGTCTTGAAAATCCGTTTTATGTTGAAAACAAACCACAAAACCTCCAAGAGCACTTAAGTTTCCAAGGTGAACAATTTGTCTTCAAATAGATTACATATACACATGTATATATGTGCATATCTATAGGCTAATGTTATTAATATCATATCACTTTTTAACATTAAATTATAGAGAACTACAGATTATTTGAGCTAGAGTTCTCAAAACATTTACTTCAATCTCTTAACTACTTCTCAAAGAGGTAACTCAAATATAGGGCATGTAATACCAGCTTCATTATCAGTCAATTCCCCTACCTTTTTCCTTGCCAACTGAATACCACTTTTTCTTTTCTACACAATATTCTTCAGCCTCCCAAGGTTATTTTCAGTCCAGCAGTTTGCTCAAGAATTATTTATGCCTGGAATTCTCTTCCCTTGATTTCCATATAAGTAACTCCTACTGACTCAGATCTCAACTTAAATGCCATCTTCTCAAATATGATTCTCTGGCTACAGAGAATATAATGGCAATCCATTCAATCGTTATCATACACTCTTTTAAATCTTAATAGCTTCTAAGTTTTATATTGGTTTCTTTATTGTATTACCCACTAAAAATATAACAGTATTACTGCCGAAAATAATGTCTAGTACACCACCAGTTCTCTGTAAGACTTGATGAATTAAAAATAAATTATGGATAATGTTAGCCTCAAATTGTACAAAATGGGTTCTTGTCCTATATCGCTCTTGCTTAGCCAAATTTATTATCTAAATCACATCTCTATTTGACTGGCAATTGACTGATAAAAGGGAAAAGGATAAAACTGATAAAAGCAGCAAAATAAATTTCATGATAAATTGCTTTAAGCTATTTTTTAAAAAGAGGTTATATACACTTAGCTATATTATCATGGTTATGTCAATAGAGAACAGCAAGTCAGAGAATCCAGAATTTAATATAAAATAGCTTGATTCCTTAGCGGAAATCCTATCAAAATTTGTGACCAGAATTACTTGTCAGAGTATACAACAAAAGCTTTACAGGCTACAAGTTCAGAGCATGTGTAACTTTCTAATCATCACATTGAGAATTGTGTTTTGACAAGGTCAAACATAAGAATGTTAAAACATGGTAAAAGGTTACTAACAAAATGCATGGGAAACAGAGAAAAATATGTTTATGAACTTTTTTTAACATTAAGCATACAATGGGTTCTAAAAATATTACTCTTCCAAATAAGATTTGAGCATTTCTTTTCAAAATAGCTAAACACTCTCAGTTGTGCTTGCTATAAGTTTGTTAATACATTTTGAGATTACTTGAACTTTACTTCCACTGAGTGTGAAGGGATTAATAAAAATGTATACAAGTCTACAACTCAGAACAGTATTTACAACAAACCAGTGGTTCCTCCTCAATCTCATTCCTCTGCCTTATAATCGGAGACAATCTGAGAATCTTTCCATTCCCCTGCTTGTCCCTCCCTTTTTATTCAGCTTTATATGCATATGTACTCTGTATAGGTCTTAAACTGTATTTCCTTGTATTTGTGATATTTCTAATTTTATTAGAAAGATTTCATATTGCATGCAATAGTTAAGGAACATTTTTTTATTTAATATCATATTGTCAAGAAAAATCCATACTGCTATGTATCATTTTACTTCATTTGTTTAGACTGTAATATTCATCATAGAAGTATTTAGAAGTTACTTCATTCACTCTTACTGGTAGACACTTCCACTGATTCTAGACTTTTGTTATTATGAGCAGCTCTACTATGAATGTTATTGTCCAAATCTGAATATACGTGCACAAACATTGCTCTTGGAGACACTCCAAAGGGTTTTAGAGTACATAAACAATTTCTTGAATTTCTATTTTATTTTATTTTAAAGATTTATTTATTTGAGAGAGTGAGATAGTGTGAGTGGGGGGCAGGGAGCAAAGGGAGAGAATTTTCAAGCAGACTCCATACTGAGTGGGAACACCTTCACAAGGCTCGATCACATGACCCATGAGATTATGACTTTAGGCTAAACCAAGAGTCGGTCGCTTAACTGACTGAGCCATCCAGGTGCCCCAAGTTTTTAAATTTTTAAAAGATAATACTATAATTCTATTTTTCAAAGTTGTTACACAAATGTGTGCTCCCATTAGAAATACATTAAGATACTATACCTGTATCTTCTTTAGAACTGTTTTCCAGACTTTCTATTCCTGACAATAGGTAGAAAATGGCATCATAATGCTATCTTGATTAGTAAATTAATGACCAGTAATGTTGAGTATCACGTTTACTGATCATATGGGCTTTCATTCCTATGAGATATCTAGTTATGTCTTTTGCCAAATTTCTATTAAATTTTGAAATTTTCTTGTTCATTTTTAGGAATTCCTTCTGCATTCTTGATACTAATACATTGCAGTTGTATACAATTATCTTATCCCCATTTGTAATCTATTCCTTTTTTTTTTTAAAGATTTTATTTATTTATTTGACAGACAGAGATCACAAGTAGGCAGAGAGACAGGCAGAGAGAGAGGAGGAAGCAGGTTCCATGCTGAGCATAGAGCCCGATGCGGGGCTCGATCCCAGGACGCTGGGATCATGACCTGAGACAAAGGCAGAGGCTTAAACCACTGAGCCACCCAGGTGCCCCTCTATTCCTTTTCTTACCTTAAAGTTCTTTTTAAGTATCCATGATCTTCTTTTAATATGACTAAATGTAATAGTTTCTGTTGTACTCAATTAGGAAACTAAAAATATGAATTAAATATTTCACTATCTCAATATAGAGGTTTACCTATATTTTTAATCAAGCATTTTAAAATTATATTTTGACATATGATGACTAACTGGATTAAGTTTCAATATCTTTTATGAGGCAGGGATACATTTTCTCCATATGTATAATTATTTTTCAGGTTTGTTTATGATATAACCTTTCTATATCCCACTGAAATGACAGGCCAATGTTGTCATATAATAAAGTCCTACACAATAATGAATTGATTTCTCATCAAATGAACTGACTCAGCATCTTTGCCATACTATCTTAGTAACCATGGTTTATAGTAACTCTTATTTAGCAAGTATTTTCTTGCTGCACTTCTGATTTCTCTGTATCCTTTTTTACCCATCAACATAAAATTCAACATTGCATTATTGAGTTTCATAAATAATTTGGGGGGATTTTGATTGGAATAACACTGATTTAAGGAAATTTAACATTTCACACCATTGTTTTCCTGTCCATGAACGGGACAGATCTCAGTTAACTTAGTTCTTTAATTTTTATAATTTTCTCTGTATTTTTACATATAAATTTATTCTTAAACACGTGATGTTATCCTATACAATTTTAAATGATGTTTTCTCTTGAATCTTTCCAGTTTGCTGCCTTTCATAGAAAATATGGATTTTCCCACATTAATTATTCTTTATATATCAATATTTATCTGCAACCTATCAATTTCTTGCATTATAGCAAATAATTTTCAGGTGAGTTATTTTGTATGCCTACATATATGATCACATTGTAGGGGAAAATTGCTTTTATTCCAAATTTACAGTCTTTATCCTGTAATTATTATCTTTTTTTTCCTTCTTGCCTGGGGTAGAACCTCTAAAATAATATTGAATATAAATGGTGATAGTGATCTTAATTACCTTATTCCTGCTATTAAAGGGATTTCTTCTAATGTTTCAACATTCAATATGTTTATTCTAATGTTTAATAGATATTCTTTAAGAGAATAAGTACAAATCGGTTCTGGTAAATTATGTACTTTAAAAGATGTATCCATTTCACCTACTTTTTAAAAATCTTGCTATATAGTTGTTACTTTTCTCATGCTATTATTAAAATCTACTTTTCCTTAGTACCACTGTTAATTTTTGTCTCTTCTTCATCAGCTGGATAGACCTAGGTCTTATTTTGCTAGATTTTATAAGAATTATCAACTATAGAAATTAAGAAAATCCCACTTCAAATTGCATCAAAAAAATAAAGTGCCTAGGAAAAAATGGATTGAAAGAATATTGCTTAAATATCTATACTACCAAAAGCAATCTATAGATTCAATGCAACTCTTATCAAAATTCCAATTGCATTTTTAGTGGAAAAAGAACAAACAATCCTAAAATTTATTGGAACCACAAAAGACCCCCAATATCTAAAGTAAGAAGAAGGAGAACAAAGCTGGAGACATCATGCCTTCTGACTTCAAACTATACTATAAAGATATAGTAATCAAAAAGTATGCTGTTGGGGCATGGGTGGCTCAGTTGGGTAAGCCTCTGACTCTCCATCTCAGCTCAGATGTTGATATCAGGGTCATTAGTTCAAGCCCCACGCTAGGTATGGACCTTCATAAATAAATAAATAAATAAAATTTGAAAAGTATGGTGTTAGTATAAAAGCAGACACAGATCAATGGAACTACATAGCCCACAAATAAACCCATGAATACATGGACAATTAATTTATGGAAAAGCAGGTAAGAATATATAATGGGGGAAAGGCAGCGTCTTTAATAAATGATGCTGGGAAAACTGGATAGCCATGTATAAAAGAATGAAACTGTACCACTATTTTATACCATACATAAACATCAACTCAAAATAGATTAAAGACTTGAACCAAAGACCTGCAGGCATATAAATCCTGGAATTAAACTTTGGGGATAACCTCCTGCATCATGGTCATGGTGAGGATTTTTTTGTGATACCAAAAGCAAAAATAAACCAATGAAACTATATCAAACTAAAATGCCTCTCCACAGCAAAGGAAACCATCAACAGAATAAAAAGAAAATCTACAGAATGGGAGAAAATATTTGAGAACCACATATCTAATAAAGGCTTAATATCTGAAGTATGTAAAGAACTCGTACAACTCAGTACCAAAAAAACTGAAAATCTGATTTAAAAATGGACAAAGAATCTGAACAACCTTCTTCCACAAACAACATACAGATGACCAACAGGCACATGTAAAGATGCTTAACATCACTCATCATCAGGGAAGTGCCAATCAGACCATGATAAGGTAACATTTCACACCTGTTAGAATGGCTATCATCAAAAAGACGAAAAATAGGTTTGGTAAACATGTAGAGAAAAGAGAACCCCTGTACACTATTGATGGGAAAATAAAATGGTACAGCCACTACAGAATGTAAAATGGAAGTACCTCAAAAAATTAAAATAGAACTACCATATTATCTAGAAATTCTGCTTCTGAATATTTGTCTCAAGGAAATGAAACCACTAATTTGACAAGCTATATCAACTCCCATGCTCACTGCAGCATTATTTACTATACTTGAGACATGGAAGAGACATGTGTCTGTTAACAAATGAATGGATGGATAAAGAAAATATTTTATATATATATATGTATATATGTATATATAATATTCATATATAATATATATTTTATATGATATATAATATATATAATTTATATACATAATGTTTTCTTTATCATCCATTTATTTGGATGGATATACACACACACATACATATATATACACACATTGTATAATATATATATACACATTTATACATAAAATATGGTATATATATAGATTATACATATACACACACATAGTATGTGTATATACACATACATACACAGTGGAATATTATTTAGCCATTACAAAAGGAAATCTTTCCATTTGCAGCAACATGGATGGACCTTGAGGGCATTATTCTAAGTGGATTATGTCAGAGAAAGACAAATACCCTATGATTTCCCCTACAAGTGAAATCTAAAATGAAAAGCCTCCCTGCACCCCCCCCCCAAGTAAAAACCTAAGTCACAGATATAGAAAACAGATTAGCTGGTGGTTGCCAGAGGCAGGGGCTGGGAATTACACAAAATAGATGAAGTGGGTCTAAACTACAAACTTTGGGTTATAAAATAAGTCATGGAGCTATAACATGCGTGGTGACCTAGTTAACAACACTGTATTATGTATTTAAAAGTTGCTAAGAGAGTAGATCTTAAGAATTTTTATCACAAGAAATGAAAATTTATAAATGTGTGTGGTAATGGATGTGTACTAAATATTTTGTGATTATTTTGCAGTATATATATTTATCAAGATTATTATACCTCTGAAGTTAATGTAATATCAATTGTGTCTCAAAAAAAAGGAGCAAAGAGGTCATTACATTTTAAAAAAATGGACCAAAGGACAATAATCTTGAGAATATCTTAAGAACCCATACTGAATTCCTGCACCCATACTTAATAGCAGTCTTACATTAATATATCGTTAACACAAATAGGCTCCAGGAATATGGTTTAGGTGACATTTAAAAAAATTTAAGTCACATCTAAAGAATTATGGGTCAATGGTATTATCACTGTATGGAGTCCTTTTTCCTAGAGAAGTAGACTTATCTTTTAAAAATGACTTTCATTCTTTGTCATATAAATATAATACCTATTTGGTCATTTCAGGACAGTCCATACTTACACACCCTTATCTTTTAGAATGCAATTTCTTGCCTTTTCACCATGAGATTGGGCTTGTCATCATTAGTTTCCACTACTCTCCTAGTACAGGTTTCTCCCACCATGCACAAGTACAGTGTTATGCAAATGTCCTACACCAAAATGGTTGAAAGTGAGATGCATCCCACACTTTCTCAGGAAGTTCACATTATGCCACTTTGCTTTTGGGAAAGACCAGCAATAGTATCTGTTTTACTAACCAGAAATCCTAGGAGAATTTTAACATTAAAAACAACAACAACAACAACAACAAACAGTTATCATACTATAGCAGATCTTTCATAAAAGTGAAGTGGTATAACACAAACTTTTGGAAAATGGGGGATACTCATCTAAGACTGGATAATGGATTAGCAAAAGAACATGGATAATAACACATGTTCAATAAACTTATGTGGAAACGAATCAAACATTGATTTTATATCGAACAGGTTTTGGCAGAATACAAAACTCTGGCGCATTTCATTTAGATAATTTAGTGATGAATGTTTTATTGGTGAGTTTAAATTTTAAAACTGATTTTACAACTGCTACCAATGTTTAATTGAAATGTGGTCAGTGTTAGGAGGAAGCTACTGAAATGTTAATTTCATAAAAATTACACTAAGATGGGTTCATTTTAAAAACAGAAAGCATCAATATAAATCAAGACAACCCTATTACTGTGTTTCAATACATGTCTGACTTATATCAAAATAGCCTAGTTTGTTGAAAGTCAAACTGGAGAACTCATGAAATGAAATACAGTAAAAGAAAAATCAGACAGTAACATACCATGATTTCAGAGGAAAGAAAAATAAAAGAGGTAGTTTAAGGACAAGAATATCAACAGAACCACAAAATCAAACTGAAAGCCCTGTACTCTATCGTATAATATAGGGCAATTTGAACTTCACTTTGTCTTCCAAACCCTGTCAGTAATTAGCAATTTCCTGCTCTCCCTGGCTCCTGGGATGGAGGCACAGACATATTGATCTCCATGCTGATGCAGTATCACTTTGCAGTAAGTGTCTAAGTGGTGTTGTAACACCCAGTACTTCAATAGCCTAAAAGGACACCTCCAGACCTACCTCATTAGGAAGAAGTAAGACAAATGTTGGTCCCTTGATAAATAAAACAGAAAACCAATGGTTGTTGTGAACTTCCCATCTCACCAGGTTACTCTTTCGTGTATTATCTATTTAAAATTTTTTCATTAAAAATTAAATATAAAAATATTGAGTTCTAGATAGACAAAATGATCTATTAAATAATGTTGTAATATATGAAAGTGAAGCACATGGAATGTATATAAAGTAATATGATAAAATTCTGACTTAAATAAATTTAAATTAAATATTATAATATTTTATAATAAATATGCATGTATTGTATAAATATATATGCAATACAAATATGCATTTATTATATAAATTTGTATTTATATAATGCATACAGATTCATTATATATTTTATATATAATTATATGTTATGCATAAATTTTATATATATTTGTATATTTATTATTATTTATATAATTTATATATTTATATTTATGTATTTATATATGTATATACTTTAAATAAATCCCCTGAAGATAAAGTTTGAATGCCCAAGGCTGGAGTAAAGAAAGTGGTGAGAGAAAAAAAAAAAAAGAAGAAGAAGAAAGAAAGTGGTAGAATACTTTTGGTTTTTTTAAGACTTAGAATATTAACTTAAAAGCAATGAGAAATAATGGAAGGGTTTTCAGCAGGAGAATGACATGAAAACACTCATATTTTTAAAGTATAATGTGGCATCACTGTGAACAATAGCAACCAAGAATAGGAGCACAAGAACTAGTTAGGAGATGCTCACAATATTCCAGAGGAGAAATGACTCCTTGATGAACGATAGATAAGAATTGATAATTGACTAGAAATGGATAAAAATATCTATTTAAGGAGTATGGAATGAAAATAAAAAAGTTAGAGCTCAGTGCAATGGACACCAGGTCCCAAAGAAGGCAGTTGCAGAGATCAGAGTTGAGCGAGAAAGTGCAAGGTGAAAGGTTGTGGCCTGATATAGAAGTAAAACAATCAGAAGACATGAGAGTTTCCAGAAAATAGGACAACTGGTGAGAGATGTTAGGGATGCAGAACTCAAGATATCAGACTCATGATCAAGGTTAAGAATATAAACTGTCTTGCTATCGTCCTACAATTTCAAACATGATATGCCCCACAAAACAATGATTTCTGACTCAGAAAAAAGCTACCCCAATCTGCCTCCCCTTTATAAACATCATAACTTGTAGGATCTTTTTCCAGTTTTGTTGATAGTTTTCTCCCTCAGTAAATACTACGCTCTAAGTTTTAATCATCTTTTATTGATTACACACAATAAGATTTCTTTAGTATTTAAAAAACAACAAATAACTTTAATAGGGGATTTACTTTGACAAAAATTTCATGTTTGTAATCATTCACTTTTTTTTTTTTTTAAACATGTAATGTTATTCATTCTTTCATTCAGAGAGTGCACGAGTGAGGGGGAGGGAGAGAGAATCTTAAGTAGGCTCCATGCCCAGCTCGGAACTTGATGTAGTGCTCCATCTCCCAACTCTGGGATTATGACTGGAGCCAAAATAAAGAGTCAGAGGCTTATGGGACTGAGCCACCCAAGTGTCCCATTCAGTTTACTTTCACACAAAGTTGTATTAAATCAGCACTTCAATTCTTAATTATGGGATCAAGGTATTTTTGAGGTCAGGTGCCTGGGTGGTATAGTCAGTTGAGCATGTGACTCTTGGTTTTGGCTCAGGTCTGATCTCCGGGTAGTGGCATGGAGCTGGGCTCCATGGTCAGCGTGGAGTCTGCTTGAGTTTCTTGCTCCCTTTCTCTGGTCTCCTCCTCAAGCTCTCTCTAAAATAAATCTCTGAAGGAAGAAAAGATATTTCTGAAGAAAATCTGAAAAGATGTTTCTCTGTTGTTAAACGAGTTTCTATAATATTTACCGAATTATTTTACATTGATCAATATCAAGTTTCTTCTGATCTTGTAACTTAATCCATGTTTCTTCTCTAATCTTCATTTTAAAAAAAGATAGAGCAACTATGTCTTATATAAATCTCTAATCAAAAATTTAGAGGCTGATCCCAGTATAGGATGTCTTTAGAATTTAGTATATGTCTTTAGAATTTAGGCCCCATATAAATGGAACTAAAACTCAAATTTATTTCCTCCTTAAATGCTTGATATGATAAAAATCCATTGTGAAATGTCTAAGGAAAGCCCTTGGAACTTTTTACTAGGAAAGAAATCAGAGCACAGTAATGGTCCATATAATTTGTTGTTGTTTTTTAACTAAGTATTTCCCCATCTAATCTCTTCTTTGATTGAGAATGTGGACATATTTACTTTTATCCAAACTCTCCTGAAACTAGAATAAGTAAATTATCATTTCCATTATTTTGTCAAAGATTTCTCAAAATAGGTATTTTCTTAAAATAAAATCTTTTAGGGGCACCTGGGTGTCTCAGTAGGTTAAAGCTTCTGCCTTCAGCTCAGGTCATGGTCTCAGGGTCCTGGGATCGAGCCCTACATCGGGCTCTCTGCTCAGCAGGGAACCTGTTTCCTCCTCTCTCTCTGCCTGCCTCTCTGCCTACTTGTGATCTCTGTCAAATAAATAAATAAAATCTTAAAAAAAAAAATGCAAACTTTTAGAAACTAAGAAGTACCAGAGCAAATCAATGCAATTCTGCAAAGCATGAACAGAACAATGCTTGTTGTTTTAGTGCTTCT
Organism: Lontra canadensis; assembly: GCF_010015895.1. Classification (NCBI taxonomy): domain Eukaryota; kingdom Metazoa; phylum Chordata; class Mammalia; order Carnivora; family Mustelidae; genus Lontra; species Lontra canadensis. Next base: position 6,221,882 of record NW_022631020.1, read on the forward strand.
TGACAGAATGATGTTCATTACACAGTATTTGTATGTTTTAAAACCCAGTAGCCTATCTGATGACACTATATGCTATACAAGGAAACATAAGGAGCAAAATTGTTTATTATTTTTGCTCATTAAAATTAAACTGAGTTTTTGTATCTGGTGGGAGTAGAAGTCAAACATTTAGATTTTCATAAAATCCAAACTATTTTTTATCATCAGTATAGCATGTGACCAATTTTATATTTTACCCCTTAATAGTTTCAAATCCCACCCTTTCAGAAATGAAGAACTATTAAAATTACACTGCTTGGGGCACCTGGGTGGCTCAGTGGGTTAAAGCCTCTGCCTTCAGCTCAGGTCATGATCTCAGAGTCCTGGGATTGAGCCCCACATAGGGCTCCCTGCTCGGCAGGTAGCCTGCTTCCCCCTTTCTCTCTGCCTGCCTCTCTGCCTACTTGTGATCTCTGTCTGTCAAATGAATAAATAAAATCTTTTAAAAAAAATTACACTGCTTAAAATATTCATGTTTTAATATAAAAAGTTTTTAAAACTCTGAAAACCTAAGATTATTTTTATATTTGATAAAACACTTTAGTTTTATAACTACTCTCAAATAGTTAAGAACTTAGATGCGGTCAAATTTCAGAAACTTGGTGAATAGACTAAAAGTTATTATATCTACTTGCTTCACATTCAGTTTTGGCTTGGACTTGGAGCATGGTCATTGATGGAAGTCTCACTTTCCAAATTCCACCTATTTTCATCATTATATACCATTATTGTTTCTCTGAAAGTAAACAACATAGTTATCATTTGCATATAATTTTATTATGGAAATGTGTAATATGTAAATATTTTCTGATTATGCATTAATCAATAAGCCAAAATTTCACCTCATCTTAAACATTAATACTAAAGTAGTGCAAATTTTCCTGTAATTTTTGTCATTGAACTTTTGAGTGTATTTTTAGTAAAGTTAAGCAGAGATGATAAAGTGAATATGTGCCACAAAAAGTAAACACCTGACAAATGTACTCATCCTCATATATTTTTTTTCCCCCCACAGGGAAAAATGTCCTGCATACTTAGGGTCTCACACAAATTTAAAAACATTTTTGTAGATCTATGTCTATGCACATTTGGCATCATAAATACATTTAATTCATTGTAAAAACAGATCTATAAAACTAAAAAATAAGCTACTTAATTAGCAATTAGAAATTATATGTTTGAGGGATGCCTGGGTGGCTCAGTTGGTTAAGCGTCTGCCTTCCGCACAGGTCATGATCCTGGGGTCCTGGTGTCCTGGGATTAAGCCCCACATCGGGCTCCCTGCTCAGCAGGGAGTCTGCTTCTCCCTCTCCCTCTGCTGCATCTCCTGCTTGTACTCTCTGTAATTTTAAGAATTAATAAATAAATTCTTAAAAAAATAAATATGTTTGTTTACAATTTTATTTGAGAGAGAGAGAGAGAGATGATGAGCAGTGGGGAGGGGCAGAGGGAAAAAGAGAGAGAAGCAGACTCCTCATTGAATGGGAGCCTGACTCAACGTGGGCTCAATCCCAGGACCCAGAGATCATTACCTGAGCCGAAGGTAGACACTTAACCAACTAAGACGCCTAGGCACCCCTATATATTTGTTTTAAATAAAATTTCTGTAATTATGAGAATACCTTGCTTTAACTGTCTTTAACACCTTTTTGGAAATGTCCAGATCAGTAAAAACAAGTTCCTGAGCTTACTAAAATTAATTTTAAAATTGCACATTTGTAGCAGCTTTGGCAATTCTCAAGCTCAAATTATAGTCCTGTTTTCATATATACCCAATCAACATTTTCCTGTGTGTCTGAGATCAAATATCCTTAAAAATACTTTCAAGTGCACATTGCTAGCTAATTGGATAGTTATAATACCATTTAATTCACTCCTAAATGTGAAATAAATGTGGCAGAAGTCTAGCTAATGTCATAAAACACGAGGCTCTGAATAGGTCTCCCATTTTCAAGAAATACAACAAATAAATAATACATAATGCACTTAATGACTCCTTGAAAACTTCCATTTTAATGTCCTTGATTCCTCAAACACCTATGGCCTTCTCATTTGAAGTCTAGGAAGGAAATATTTATAAATAGAAAACTGTTCCCTAATCTTACATTACAGGCATAATAGGACATCACATCTTGAAGATTATCATTAGGAAAGAAAGACATGAGGAAATAATGGAAATAGAAAACACTATAGACAATAATGTCATCTATATGTGTATATATATATATATATATATATATATATGTAATGCTACTAAAGTAGTATTCATTTTCCTGTAATTTTTGTCATTTAACTTTTATTTTGAGTGTATTTTTGGTAAAGTAAATAGAGGTGATAAAGTAAATAAATACATATATTCATATATATATTCATATATGGCATACGTGTATATATATAAGCTGTATGGTATATACATGTTTGTATATATATGCAGATATAAAGCATCTGTTCTTTGAACAGAAATAATAATTTGAATTGGTCTATCTGGTGTCAAGCAAGCACTTTCATTTAATGAATGTTGCAGGAAAATAAGATATCTTCATCGTCTTATTCTTTTCATTAGGGCTAAGTCTACCTAAGGGATCAAATTCAACCGATGAGGAGGACTGTAGAGAGCGACTTACTTGGACAAGGAAACTTTCTCTATTTTCTAAAATAAAATTTGTGATGTTTCCAAATTAAAGTGCAATGATTGCAATGTGTGGATTGCTCACTCTACACTGTGTTGTTACTTCCCACAACATTCCTGTGAAGTACTCCCATAGATCTCATTTTAAAATCAAGAAAACTAAGGATAGAGGCAGTTACATAAGTGAATTATCTTGAGCCATTTCAGCAGTAAATCATGAAGCTGGGATGGGGCTCAGACCCCTACGACTTCAGAGCTCACACTACTAACACTCTATTTATTGTCCATCAATCATCTTTACTCCTCACTGCTAAAAGCCACTTAAAAGGTGAAGAACAGAGAACAGAGAAACAATGCAGAAGCAATCAAACCCATATTCCCAGCTTGTTTATTCTCATTCCATTAAAAAGGATTATCTTTGAAAGGCTTAAGCAACACTGAGATACATCCCGCCTCAGCTAAAGTGTACAGTTTAGTATTATATATTCAGTCAAAACTTCTGAAAATGTATTACTGAGAAACTGGAAGGACTGCAAAGTCATTACAAAAAAGCACTTGAGAAAGTTCAGAGTGGGATAGTGGCTGGGACCAAGGAGGGAAGGAGACTCATGGTGTCAGCAGGGGACCTTGCCAGGGATATTTCAAAGAGTTTTAGGACTAAGAAATGAGGATCTTGCACATATGCCTTAATTACATAGTTTATATACCCAGTTGCTGTTGTTTTGTTGCAAACTGTAATTACTTCTTACTTTGCTTACTAATCAAAATTGTACCGAATGCTCCAGTTTTTCTTATTTTTGCTACAGAATTTAAATTACAATAAAGAATCCTCTACAGGGTGCGTGTTCGTTAGCATGCAAAGCACTCATCTGTAATATCAATTACAATGGTCTGGTAAAGATCTGAAGACAATGGTTTAAATAAGATGTTTTTTGGTCAGCAAAGTTTTGGTTGCACAGACACACAATATGAAATGAAGTAAGATGTACATTTCAGCTGGTATTCAGACAAAAAGTAAATTTTATTAGCCATTTTTGTGAATGAATTTATTTCAAGCTGCAAAAATATTTACAGTTGGACGACTGGAGGACGATAGAAGGGAGGCAATTTGAAATCCTGTCAGTCATCAACCCAGCCATGGTGCCTCCATTTCAACCAGATACCTCAGACCACCGCCATTTTGCTTTCTAATTAACGTTACTGTGAATATAAAGACTGAGTAGACTTTTTCAATTTAGGCTTCTCTTTAGTGAAACTTCAAAATTTCACCATTCATCAGTTTCTCATTACGTGATAAAATATCCAAAGACAAAGAGAGGAACTGGATAAGAGGAAGTAGCTGAAACTCCCAGACTTCAGTTATTTTGAGAAAATATAAACTAGAGGCAGTTTGCAATAGTTATGTTTTAAAATATATTCCTACTTTGATTTCTGCCTCACTGAATTTAGGGTGTTCTCATGTGCATTAAAAGATTGAGGAAGAAAGGAAGAGGGAAAGACTGCATCATTGAAGAAATTATTCAGTCTTCATCCAAGAATTAACAGAGAGAATACACAAGCAATTAAAACGTCAAAAAAAAAAAAAAATCAACAAGTTAAAAAAAAGAAAAAAAATCATCAAGTAACATCTTATTCTAATATTTTTAAAAATTTAGATTTTGGGGGTGCCTGGGTGGCTCTGTCGGGTAGGCATTTGACCTCAGCTCAGATCATGATATCAGGGTTCTGGGATCAAGCCCCACATCAGACGCCCTACTCAACAAGGAGTCTGCTTGTCCCTCTCCCTCTGCCCCTTCCTGTTTGTGCTCTTTCTCTCTCTCTCAAATAATCAAAATCTTTAAAAAGAAATTTAAAAACAATTTTTTGTTAAATTGCCTAAGATGAATTTAAAATGCTGAGCAATAAAATGTATCATAATTTAAAAGATCTTAAACTATACAAATAAACTGTATGCTATTTTTATTTAGAATCAATGAACTTTGAAAATAAAAACAATAGATTACTGTTTTGGAAGCAGGAAGAGAGGAAGAATTAAGACCACTCAGGGATCTCTTGGAGTTTGCCTGTTGGTCAGTGTGGACCATCATGTCTAACAGTAAGTTATACTTCCCTAAAGGCTCAGCCATGCCTCACACCTGAATTAGCTGTTTTGTGTTCTGCACAAACGTGGCCTAGGACACATGTTCTCTCTAGCTCCAGATTCTTCTCTGGGAAAACACTGAGTTCTTTTAAGAAATATAATTACTTTTTAAATATATATACATACACATGTGTGTGTCTGTGTAGGTGTGTCTGAATGTGTGTTGTTCATGAAATCAAATACTTTAGAGGGGGTTTAAGTGAAAAACTCCCATAACCTTCCCCCAACTTCTGATGCTACTACTGCCAGACCAGAAAAACAATGTTATGAATGTTTTGAATATTTCTGATAATTTTCACATAATGAACCTTCGTGCATATCTTTATAAAAATTTACACACATGGGATTACAATCTATAGGAAAATGCTTGTTTGATGGATGGATGAATTAAAGAAATAGTAAATAAGAGTTCCTGGTGGCTCAGCTGGATAAATGTCTGACTCTTGATTTTGGCTCAGGTCATGATCTCAGGGTTGTGGGATCCAGCCTCTAGTCAATCTCCACTCTCAGCAGGGAGTGTGCTGGAGACTGTCTCTCCCTCTCTTTACCCTTTTGAGCCCTCTCTCTAAATAAATAAAACCTTAAAAAATTAAAAAAACAAAACAAACAAACAAAAAAAACAGTGAATAAAGAACCAACCTCTTCAGGGAATTGTATCCCCTCTATGATATGCCCAGAACTGGTCCTAACGCATCCCACAAAGAAGGGATGTTAAGGGACTTGAATAGGCACATGAAGGCGATTACAGCCCCCCACCATGGCAGCCTCCCTTAACCAATGAGGAGAGACAACTGGGGTTAGAATCAGAGGATTCTGGGCAACTTCCCTTAGGGCCAGAACTTGAATGCTTGCTCTCAGTATACCAACCCATTGCATTGCTAAGTAGAGTCTCTCATCTCCAAATAGTGATTGATGTTTTTCTGGGGATGCAAATTACTTAACCAACCTTCCAACAACTCCATTAGTTTTCCATCTGACTAATTAGGAAAAGCTGGCTTGAAGCAAAGGAAGTGTGAGGAAGAAAATGTAGAGTGGGGGAGGTTTTGTTTCCATAACTTAGTCTCATAACTGGTTCTTTTCATAGAAGAGGAAGTTAATAACATCAAAGCCTCTTCTAACTCCAGAACAATTATGTGGAATGCAGTTCATCTAGTTGAAGTAAAACACCTTTATTGAGAGATCTCCACTTTTTACAACTTCCTTTGATGACAGTTTACCAAGCCAGAAGACTGTGGCTGCCTTACGTGTCTTCTTGCCTTACGCTGTTGATAGACCAACTATCGTCTTGTCTTTTCTAAGCCCAACATTTTTACTTCAAAAAGATTCCTCAAGTTAAAATGAATGAACAAATACAGCTGAAATAATAGCAACCCCTCTTCTATAATACTTGAGTTTTGTTTTTAGAGTGAAATCAGAAACATGAGTAGAGGAAGCCAAGATAAGCCATGGAATTCTTCATACATATTTGAAGGAAGAATTATAACCTGCTTGACTCCCTAGGATGTTCCACACCCTCAGTTTCTCAGAAATTTAGGATTGCAGGTCCTGACATAGGTCAGGACACAAAATTCTAACAGGTTAAACCAAGGAAGGCATAAATCAGAAGTTGCCTGATACCGGAACACATAAATTCAAGGAGAAGGACATGAAAAGCAGCATCAAAGGAAAAAAAAAAATACCAGGTCATTGATTCAAAACCACTAAACACAGAATTCAATATGGATTAAATAATAAGCACCACCACAAAATGATGAATAGGAAACTCGGCTGGGACCAAACACTGGAAATAGGTAGGGACGCAGAATCCAAAGAGACTCTTTGAAGGGGGAAATAAAATGGCGGGCCTCTTCATGAACCCTCTTTTCCTTTCCAGGGATATGGAGAGGTATGAATGAATGTGACTTGACCTAGATGCACTAAGTGAAATCTTCTTTTGCCCGTGCGGAGTTTGAGGAATACTGTATCATTGGTATCTTCCTGTGTATTTGCTCTGGTTCTTTTCAAATCAACAACTCTTACCTTATAGCCTAGTTCCAGAATATGTTCAGACTCATTCTTCTGGGATAAAGGCCTTGATTTAACACTTTTCCTCAATACCCCCATTTACTTGGGAATGAAAGCCCTACTTCTTTTATTTGGTCTCTTATGAATAATAATCTGTCTGATAACCCCATTCCCCCCATGCTCTATCTTGGTCTCTTTATTTGTACCTGTAGTTTCCCTTTGGGGAACTTCCTACCAAGCCGTATGCCTGTATCTTATACCCCCCTAGGCATTTGTATGCCATGCTCCTTAAGCCTATCCAGCGAGACCCATTATATGCATGTGCACCATCCCAGGAGTAAAAAGAGAAAAAGACATCTTTCCTATCCTCAAGGGGCTCTCATTTTAGTAAAGATAACTTGTTAGTGACCAGATGAACCACAGAGCCTTAAGTACCATAGAGTAACAGAAAGCTCCTTCTGCCCCCAGGCAACGTAGCAACAGTTCCACAAAGCATCTTGCAAGGAATCTGGGCCAGCTAGGAAAAGCCTCAGAGAAGGTTGTGTTGGGCTTTGGATTTGAGCTAAGACTTCATCTGATGAAGACAAGCCAAAAACATCCTCCAGATCTAGGGAACTTCATTGCCGATGGCATGGAGAAATGAGAACTTGCTGGTTTGGGAAGTGAGGGATTTGCTGGTAAAGAAGCAAGAGCAGGAAATGAGTGAAGATATGTGGTTTCAGGACAAAACAAAGGGTTCTTGGGTATCAGAGTCAAGGGTTTTGATTTTGTTCTGTAAGAAATCAAGGAGTCATCTACAGCTTTTAAAATTAGAGCATCATTATGTCTGTAGTTCACAAAAGTGATGTTGATGATAGTGTTAAAGATGACTAAGCACTTAGATCTCCACCCCTCTTATTACTGGGAGCTGTACAGATCATTCCCTCTGCTCTAGCAGCTATACCGTTTTCCCTGATCCTGTTCTCTGACCTACAACCAAGATAGCCCTTATTTTGGTGGGTTGAACCTTAATTATCAGGGGAATCTTAACTTTCAAAATATCTAAGAAAACATGCTAATTTTCTGGACCAAATGTGAATTTTCCCCAATACATAAAATGATAACACAAGCAAGTATAACACACAGAGGACAGGAAAGAGGTGAGTGGTTTTTTTTTTGGGGGGGGGGATGGTGAGCTTTTCAGATGGTATAGGAGAAACTTTGAATGAAGCAACAACATTGTCAATTAGACTGCTTCCGTGGTTCTTTGTTATCAGCTGGGAACAAATGACGATGATTTAAAGAAGGCAAAGACAGGGGCTCCTGGGTGGCTCAGTGGGTTAAAGCCTCTGCCTTTGGCTCAGGTCATGGTCTAGGGGTCCTGGGATCAAGCCCTGCATCCAGTTCTCTCTGCTCAGCGGGGAGCCTGCTTCCCCCTCTCTCTATGCCTGCCTCTCTACTTGTGATCTCTGTCAAATAAATAAATAAAATCTTAAAAAAAAAAAAAAAAGAAGGCAAAGACAAAACCCATCATGAAATGGGTCTAGGTTGCTGCAGCAAATGATTATTAATAGGACTTTGTAAGAAAAATATTTCTTCCTTCTAGAAATCACCAAACAAGGATAAACATTAATTCTCAGAATGTCAGGAATGAAGGAAACACTGAAACAGATTAGCCCAAGGTAAAAACAGATAGGATGAAAAGAATGAGGGTAGTACATAAAGTGAGATCACAGGGAGCCTGCATATCTCAGTCAGTTAAACAACCAATTCTTGGTTTTGGCTCAAGTCATGATCTCAGGGTCGGAAGACAGAGTCCCACACCCAGCTCCAGACCCAGCATGGAATCTGCTTGACCTACCCCTCTGCCGCTCTCTGCCACTCACATGCTATCTTTCTCAAATAAATAAAATCTTTTTTATTATTATTTTATTTATTCATTTGACAGAGACACAGTGAGAGAGAGTGGGAGAGGGAGAAGCAGGCTTCCTGATGAGCAGGGGGCCTGATGCGATATGGGGATGGATCCCAGGACCCTGAGATCATGACCTGAGCCTAAGGCAGATGCTTCACTACTGAGCCATCCAGGCACCCCAATAAATAAAATCTTATTTTTTTAAAAAAAGTGAGGTTGCAATGGTTACTGTGGCCAAGTAAGGCAAGTGAGAACTGTTCACAACTAGAGAGGTCATTCTTCCCTGGCCATAGAGCTAGATGTTGACAGCTGAAGCCTCTGATATCCTGATACCTGTCCTTTGATAAACAGAAAAATAAAATTGCATGAAGAAACCAGTCGAAGTAGAAGTAAATATTTGAAAAGTGAGTCAGAATAAGTTAATGTCATTTGTTCCAACAGTTAGTATCATAATAGATAACCAGACTTTAGTCTTAGAGAATGGAATTAGATCCTGGTTCTACCACTTAATAAATGCCAAGCATATGTCAAGATCCTGCCCCTCCCTTTGCTTTCAGTTGTATTATTTAAAATATATATTGATTCATTTAATAACCTGATTATAAGGTACAATAGATAAAATGGGATAATATATAAATGGCACTTGGTATACTCATTGAATGTTAAAGGACATTCTCCCACCAGATCAAGAAAGGGGGTCTTGTTGCCAGCAGCATAATGCAACCTCATATATGATGGCATTAAAAAAGTCAATAACTAATGACAAATCTTGATGGCACTGTCAGTTAAGGTATAAATCTTGCCTATTAGAAGCGGCTTCAACCAGCAGTGAGAATAGTAACAAGAGAAGATCAGACTTGTAAGGACAAATGTGAAGGCTGGAGGAAGAGAAGATAGCCAATGTCATGGGGGGAAAAAATGACCTCAAATTTGAAAACAGGCAAAAGGATGCAAGGTTACTTTGCAGAGTAGAGGGTGTTGTAGTAGCTCAATCTGCTTGAGGAATTATATGACCTTTGAGGTATATGTACATTTGTCTTCCTATTTAAGTACATTTAATAACTTTTAAGTGTTGACATTAGCATGCAGAAAAGCAGTAAGTGAATGACTGCTGAGAGCAATGACGATACTTTTACGCCATAGCAATGTAAGTATCTTCTGTCCAGGATAGAAGGAATTCCAGATGTTAGTTTATTGCCCTGAGTTTTGTATCTATTAGCACATTCATTGCGCTACTCCTCTGACCAGCCAATCTCTAAGTTTCTGTTCCTTTTCTGGTTTTTGAACTAGTCTTACACATCCAGTGGGTCCTCTCAGTAACTAATATATTACAGGAAATCTTTGGCATATGTTCAGATTTTATGTTTCTATCGAGTCATTTCCAAGATTTTGAACATCCTTTACCATAAACTTCTTTCCAATGATAGTACAAAACAGTTAGAAGTCTTGATTACTATGTGCATTTGTTAATGTTTCATTATAAATATGCCTTAGTTAATGATTTGCGTGTGCCTCACTGCGGATGTTACTTTGGTCCCTTATCCTTAATTCCACCATTTCTAAGTCCTAAAGATTCTTTTTCAGGTGTTGAGAAAAGAATAACTTTGAATCCATGGGGACTGACCCCATTCCAGGTGGGAATGCACCTCCCTTGAGTATGCCAAGTTGGCCGACCATTTACACATTAACTTTGCCCACACAGCTTTGGTCATAAAAGGATGGTGACAAGTGACCCCATCTTTCCCCAAAGCAGGGGAAAGTATAAAACCTGGCCACACTACCACTCCACATTCAATATAAGTGAAGGGCAGAAGGCATGGAGAACAGGTTTATCCATCACTTCAGGTTTTGACTTCACAACAGACCCCATGCCCACTTTCCTTCTTTTGCCCCCTCCCCCCCACCATACACACACACCTCACATGCTCCCCACCAAGACTGACTGCAGACACTGTGGTAATGCAGCCTTCTCTGATAGCTAGGCACACAATGTTTCTTGGGTAATGGATATATTCTTCTAATTTCCAAGTATTTTACTACTTGATATTACAAATAAGTTAGTAATAACTTACAAAGGACTTACACATAAGTATTTAATAAGCCCTTACTATGCATAAAGCATTCTATAGGTTTTGTGCCTGTGTGTACTAATGAGAATGTAGAAGACGTAATTCCTGTTCTGGACTGAATGTCTGTGTACCTCTAAAATTCATGTATTAAAACCAAATGCCCAGTGAGTAACAAGGTGGGGCCCTGGAGAGGTCCTTAGATCATAAGGGTAGATCCCTCTTGAATGGGATTAGCGCCCTTATAAAAATGGTCTGAGAGAGAGCCCTTGTCCCATCATGCAGAGTTATCATCAGAAAACCACGGTCTAGGAAGCAATCTTGCTCCAGACACCAAATCTGCTACTGCTGTGAGCTTGAATTTTCTCCTTTCAGGACCATGAGAAATGTTTGTTATTTATAAGCCACTTATTATTATAGCAGTCCAAACAGAGTAAAACAACTCCTCGAATGAAGGTGCTCACCATTTATAACAATTTTTAATATTAATAGTAACTAGGTTGCGCTGAAAATGTTTATTTTTAGAGACCCAATTTATAGTTGAGAAATCCTTAAATTACCGTAGGTAAAGATGTTGACTTTATTTGATTTACCCAAGTATTAATCATGGATCTCACAGTATGATCACTGAAATCACTATGTGAACAATTGGATCAGCTGGGGCTGGAGAAAGCAGTGGAAAAAGAGAGGACAGCCTCCTTTTTAAAGCACCTACATTTCACCCTCTAGGGAAAACACTTTTTCCAAAGTATTGATGTTCATAAAATTATTTTTCATGGACACTTAAATGTTCTATCACTATTATAAATTAATACAAAACCAAGTAGACTTACAAGATATTAAAAATCAATAAACTATCAAAACCAAAGAAATAGTTGAAAATGTACATATACACTGATGTTTCTATAATAATATGATTAACGAGTTCAATATTACAATTTTTTTTCACTCCCAGACTATTTACATGTAAGCTTTTTCCTTAAAGTTTTAGGAAGTAGGGGAAAGAAAGGAAATATAATAATATATTTTTCCTTTTTTGTGTGAGTCTGATTTTTTTTTTTTTAATCCTAGATATGTAAGCTACTTACTGGTAGGAGGCATCGTGCTTGAATGAGAATATCAAATCTGTCTTTTTCTCGTTAATAACTCTATTCCTCACTCAGAACTGCAACATAACAGTAATTAATGTTTCAGAGGATTTTAAAAAATCTCAGAATCATGAGTTCAGATTTATTATCATTCGGAATCTTCCTTTGCCTCTTCTAGATATATGACAACATATTTTGTAAAATCAGTTTTTCCTTTTTGCAAATTGAACTATGTAACTGTGCTCTTAGTCTACACAGTTTTTCTGATTTGTGACATATGAAGTCCTTTCGGGATGCCTAGATAAAGAAGGTATTTCAGAAATGGCTCCAAACCTCTTCTTTTTTTTTTTTTTTTAAGATTTTATTCATCCATTTGACAGAGAGAGATCACAAGTAGGCAGAGAGGCAGGCAGAGAGAGAGGGGGAAGCAGGATCCCTGCTGAGCAGAGAACCCGATGTGGGGCTCGATCCCAGGACCCCGGGATCATGACCTGAGCTGAAAGCAGAGGCTTAACCCACTGAGCCACCCAGGTGCCCATAGACCTATAAAATCTCTATAGCAAAAAACAGTGAGAAAAACCAGAAGTCACACACATAATAATATGGAGAATGCTTTCCAGCAATATTCTTTCTTGCCAGATAACTCTAACTAGAGATCATACTACAACAAACCTTAACAAGGTATCACCTCCTTGTTATTATTTTAAAGTCCTATTTCTATGCTCAGGTCTCATCATTTGGATCTTGTTCTCCAGTCTGTGCTAATCTATAATAAAGACCTGAGAACTGCCACCTTTTAACTGTATTTTATTTTCAGTCATTTATTATGCCAACCAGGCATGTAAAATATTTTTTATCTTTATTGCGGGGTGAAAACCTTTGTTTCCTGTCAGGATAATATTAGGCATTAATATTCAGGTATGGAGAATTTTGTTTTAAATTGGCTTACAGCAAACATGTTTGCATCTAATCATAAGGTAGGATGCTGATGCAGTTCTAAAATAGTGCATTTTATAGCTCATCATCCACACCTTTATGTGCTGTGTGTGGGCAAACTACCACAATCATTTTGAATCTAGCACTGGAGATCTCAAGTATAACCAACAGGTTTTCCTTATTTATTTTATTTTAAATTACTATGTTGCATATATGCAAACATGCTTTCAGGTGTGTCCATTGTGGTATTTAATGTATGCATGGAAAAAAAAAGTATGCATGAAAATGTTTTTTTTGCCATTGACTTATTCATAGATTATTTAGTACAGAAATCTTTAGGCTATGCACAACACTACTGAACATCTTGCCAGATAAGGATTGCCATTTTAGCTCTCATGAATGGAAACCAGAACATTATAGTATATAAAATACAAGAGGCAATGGGACTTTACTATAAAATACTCATTTTTATGCAATTTTTTGTAAAGTACTACTTTTTAATCAGTAAAGCATGAATCATCAGCTTGAAATCACACAAACTAATGGATTTTTGTTTTCCAAAGCTCTGACATAACCATCTATATTTATCTTTAAAATAAATTGAATTGTATGTTTCATAAACAGAACACAGATATTAGCAAAACAAAGGATTCATTTATTTATGGACTTGAAAACACTTAACATCAGGAATCATGCATAAGAAATCATTTGACTTTTTAAAACTTTTCAGTCTTTCCTAACAGTTTAAAAATTGATTTTAAAGACAGAGTTTTTATTATTAGATATTCAATACATAATTGAACTTTTGGAAAATTGTTCTTTGGAAGATATAGGATATATAATTTAATATAGAAATAGTCTAACATCTAATATGTGCCAACTCTTTTAAATATTTTTTTTATTGTTTAGTCAGTACAAACAAATAGTTTTGCTCTATTTTACCAAAAATACACCTCATATGAAAAACACTAAGAACCTTGTTTTTGTGCCCAGAAATAATAATTAATGAAGTTGATATTGGAGCTCTGATGTATTTGATTTCATAGACTTTTCCTTTCATTACAGAGCTTCCTTCGGAGCATGTTAAATTTATTAAGAGAGACAAAGCAATGGGGATCTTAGGAACTATAAAAGCCCACCACTTCTTTTTTTTCCTAGGGAGAGTCCTGAACAAGATCAAAACTCTACTTCTCTGTAATTCTTAAATTTCTTGGTATTTTGCCACCTTCCCTGACAGACACAGTGCTGATCCAAACATTAATGGGCTCCCTCTTTCCTGGTGTGAGGTATATATATCCTTCTTCGTTAAGAACATGAATATTTCCTGTTTAGAGAATATTTGTGGTAGCATATTAAATACTTCTCTGATGTGGAGAAATTCATTAGTGAGTAAATGGAGTCCTCGATTCATTTTGTCGATGATGGAAATTGAGCATGAAACCCTATTTCTTCAATGATGAAAGTCATGTTGGTGTTAAGCTCATGAAATTTGTTTCTACTTAGATATATCATTATACATACACTGAGATTTTAATAAATTCACAAGTACTTATTGAATGCCCACTATGTACACAGCACTAAATTTAGTCTATAGAGAATTACATAGTGTACAGTCTAGCTAGTGAAACTGTATTAACCACTGACAAAACATACGTGCCTGTATGTGTATTACACTGAGTTTAGAAGGCCAGTATTTCTGTGGTTCCTATAGAAATTGATTTCAAAGTCATGCTTTATATTTAAAACTTCATAAAAATACTGTCTTTATTTTTGGTGCAATTTACAGATGCTCTGTAAGATTTCTTTTTTCTTTTTATTTATATCCTAAATTAGGCCAGATCTAGTGTTTGCCCATGTTTTGTGAGCTCCTCTTATCTTTCCCATCTATTTGGTCACTTGATTACTCATCTCTCTTCTTAGGTCATAACTCAAGCTCTACCACTAACTATATGTGTGAATTTGTACAAGTTATTTAACCTCTGTGTGCCTCAGTTGCCCCACTTGAGTTAACAGAAGCTATGTGTTATCTTTTTATTCCTAAGATGAGCTGATGTGTCATGCATTAAATACATACTTCCTGCATGGATAAATTCATTAATTATTGCTTGGTTATAAAAATAAAATTAGATTTACTATGATCACAGAGACTGTTTTTTCTGTTATCTGTATTTACTATTGATTTTGAATAGAAAGTACCATGGCAGCTAAAATTAGTTCAAAGAAAATTAAAAATACAGATTTTTTCAACCATTCTAAAATGTCTGAAAGAGGGGTGCCTGGGTGGCTCAGTGGGTTAAAGCCTTTGCCTTCGGCTTGGGTCATAATCCCAGGGTCCTGGGATGGAGCCCCACATCTGGCTCTCTGCTCGGCATGGAGCCTGCTTCCTCTTCTTTCTCTGCCTGTGTCTCTGCCTACTTGTGATCTCTGTCTGTCAAATAAATAAACAAAATCTTTAAAAAAATAAAAATAAATAAATAAATAAAATGTCTGAAAGAAATAAATAGGGCCATGTATGTTAAGTTACAAGAGAAAGTATAATGAAGAAATTTAGTAGCCAAATCAGGATACTTCAATTATAAAAGCATAAAGAAGCATAAAGTATCCCTAATTTCCCCATCAATAATTTAATTTGCCTAATAATTCCATTTTAGATACTAGTCTTTCATCTTAGCTCTTTTTCAGCTTATGCATTTGAAAGTCTTTATGTTTAACTTACTTTATATTGAATGTAATTTACTTAGAAAGGCATTGATGTAAAAGATGACAGCATGTAAATCAAAGATACGTGTACCTATAAAGACTTTGACATTGGCATGCTGTCGAGCCATTTTCCTTTGTTAAAAGGGGGGCTGAATAACTTACTCCAGAGATAGCTTCCACAGATATTTTTTTAGTAAGGTGATTTCTAACAATACTATTCTACCCTGCACAAAAAAGAAAACCAGCAGTAATTTGCTATCAAGATAACTCATTCAAATTTAATTAGATACCAGGATTTATTATCAGTGGGTCAAGGATTCAAGAAGAATGTTGGTTTATCTGTTTTTGTGGATCACTGATTTTAAAAATCCACATTTGAGAAGATCTTCAAAAGTCTTGCTTTCATAAATCATGTTGTGCTTCAAAATATTTAAAACAATTCCATGAAGTTCAGGCATTTGGGGGCCTTAATTAATTTTCTGTCTATGGTCTTTCTAGTTGTTAATCAGATTTGGCATTTACCTTATGTTTGATGAGAAGGTTGCAGTTTTGATTAGAAGGAGGTTTTAGACAAAAGCGTATTTTCCCTTATCAAGGGTCATTAAGAAATAAGGCATCCAGCAAAAGACAAGCTGGAACTCATTAGTTAGCTTAATAAAACGCTTATGAGGAACATCACATACTAAAAGAATGACTGTATTTATATGGCCTTTAAAATAAAGCAAAGCCAAAAATTACAAGCAAAAATGACATAAAATAGATTTATTAAAAGGTAAACGTTGAACAGCTAGAAAAACCACCTGCATGTTATTATCTTATACATGGTGGAAATCAGTTTTTCTTCAAAAGAGTAAAGTAGGGTGTTTACACAATTCATTTAATCCTATAGAATGCTTTACTTAAGACAATGGTTGGGATTTCAAGATTTGAACTTTCCCTCAAGTATAATATTTGGTTGTAAGTTTGTTTCTTAGATTACTCACCACAAGAATGCATGAAACTCCACACACTAACATGACTTGGCATTTCTTCCTTATCTTGGAAGAAATTATAGAGCCAAAGCAAAAGAAAGTGGTACTAAGTTTAATTTATAAGTTATATCCTATGCTCATTTTTTCTTCTAATTTAAACTATGGGAGACTATGTTGAAAAATAATAGGCAAATTACCTTGAAATAAAACTGTGTATTAATAGTGGTAATCACTACTTAGAAAAACATGTGGAGATTCAACGAGTAAACGGAATCACAGATGGTAATTGTGATTACAGACACAAAACAATGATAAATAACATGAGTAATATGTATAATGTTTGAAGTGCTAAAGCACTAGTTTTCATAGCCTGCTAAACTATAAATTGTGTTTTACATGATGCAGGAATTTTTAAGTTTTTTGAAAATTCTCACTGAAAAATGGTGGTAACAATGTTGATGCATTGTATTGCATAGTTCATGAGACCTAAATGTATGGAAATACCTAACACCAGGCAGGTAAATCTCAGAAAGGGCCAGCTACTTTTAACATATTAAGAAAGTAGCTTCTTGGGGTACCTGGGTGGCTCAGTCGTTAAGCATCTGACTTAGGCTCAGGTCATGATCCCGGGGTCCTGGGATCAAGCCCCACATCGGGATCCCTGCTCAGTGGGGAGTTTGCTTCTCCTTCTCCCACTCCCCCAACTGTGTTCCCTCTCACTGTGTTTCCCTCTGTCAAATAAATAAATAAAATCATTTTTTTAAAAAAGTAGCTTATTTTCCTCAAATCAATGATTACTGGAGTAGTCATAAAAATGTTAGCTCCTAGACATTGTTTTATGGGGAATATATTAAGGATATGCTGATATGCCAGACACAGTGCACATAACACAGATGGACTACACTTTAGAGATTCAACGGATTTCATGACGGAGATTGAGGTAGACAACCTTTATAAAATATGTATGGTCATCTTAGTTCCTATTTTTCTAACTAAAGTCCTCTTTTAACTTGAGAGATAGAGTCTTATGAGGGAAAACGTACTTTGGCCCCAATTTGTACTAAAAATCACAGTTAAGATTCCTAATGTTTTTTTTTTCCCCAAAACTATTCTACCTTAGTGTAAAATATATGTAATTCATTAATAATGATTCTGAGAGAATGAGAAAATAACCCTGATAAGCGGCATAAACATTCTGTCATTTCCTCAAATGCAAAAGAGGATTTCCACCTTATTGATAGTTTTAATCTATTGAAAGGAACTTGGATGCTCATATCACTGTTCTCAGTCTCCACTCACTTCTCAACCAATCGAAAGAGCAAATGGAGGTGACTTTGCAAATAATGTTTCCCTTTAAATATATGGTTCTTGAATACATGAGATCTCCTTAAGTAAGTTCCTGCATCTTTTATTCACTCACCCAACCAAAAAGCAACATTCTCTGAAAATATCCTTTGGACAAGTAGCTGTAATTGTTCTTGGGGATGTGGAATGTAACAATGTCATATACAAAATAGAAAAAAAATGTCTAAAGTATATCTACCCTCCTTTCAAAGATGTCAAGGATTAGTGGGGACCCACAAAAAATTACAGTACCTTGTGAAAATTTCCACAATAAAAATATATCTGCAATTCTATGGCAAAACATAAAAGGCAATGGCTAACTTTATAACATTAATTGATAGAAAACCTAATTGATTTACACCTGTTAATATGGTATGGAGTCACGTATCTTGAACTAAATTGAGACAATATTTCCGTTATAAAGATTATCTCTGGGCCCCTGTGTTGCTCAATCAGTTAAGTGTCTGACTTAATTTCACCTTAGGTCATCATCTCAGCCAGTTTCATTCTCCCTGCTTCTCTCTCTCTCCCTCTGCCCCTCCCGCAACTGCCTCTCTCTAAAATAAATAAATCTTAAAAAAAAAAAAAAAAAAAGATTATCTCTTTTAAGACAAGTCCTGGCAGTTGTCAGGAATTTGGGGAGGAAGTGGTTCAAGACACATTTTAAAAATTTTAAATTTTAAAATTATTTTAATTTATAACTAAGTAACTTACATTAAAACCAAAAAGCAGGGCACCTGGGTGGCTCAGTGGGTTAAGCCTCTGCCTTTCGGCTCAGGTCATGATCTCAGGGGCCTGCTTCCCTCTCCCCCTCTGCCTGTGATCGCTCTCTCTTTGTCAAATAAATAAATAAAATCTTTAAAAAAAACCAACAACAACAACAAAAAACAACCAAAGATAATAAACACTCAAAACCCACAACTTCCTATTTTACTATTACCTATGCTCTTGAGGTTATTTAATTCTATATGATAGAATTACTATAAAAATAAAAAAATTTCCACATTTAGTGAGATCATGTCAGATACTAGAAAGAAGCCCTGTTGGTATTTACAACACAGTAGTTGGAAAACAGTGCAATTCAGGTTTTGGTGTGTGTGCATGAGAGTGATGCCAGGCAATTATTAAACATTTTCTAGGATACCACAGAAGGTACCAAAGCAAGTCATCTGTAGTCAAGTCATATCTGTAGCAAAATATAAACAGAAAATGCGCAATGTAAGTTGAATTTTATACTTTAAGATGCCTTACACATTAAAAAAAAAAAAATCAGCACAATGACACTTAAATCCTTCCAAGATAGGTATGGTTATGTCATCAAATGTGAAAAAGCTTCTGTCAGGGATATTAGGAATTGATATAAAGATTTTCTTCACTTAACCTTCAGATATGATTAATGTAGGTTTGATGGTCTCTTAACTTCTGGAATATATTTTATCTAATAAACTCCATTATCCAAAATTGAAATTGATTACACTGAAAATATTTCAAAGTCTTATACCAACATGATCTTCCAGAATGCTGTAGTCATTAAGAGGAGCAAGGTCCAACTAAAATGTAAACCAGCACCTTTGTATAAAGGGTAAATGCAACAATACAGGAAGAGTAAATTCTATTTTCTAGCACCCTGAAACTTAAAAATCTATCACTTCCCCAGAAGACCTTTTTCTTGACCATTATGTTGGATCCTTTTCTCCATTCCGCCACCTCCTACCCTTCTAAAAGCATTCCAGATAGATCACACATACTTTCCCTTGCTGCCTACAGTCCCTGGACACCCAGTTCTTTTGTCCCAGACACACTAGTACTCTAATGACTTTTATCTCAAGAATCCTGCCCCTGCTCCCTTGGTCGTTGGAGAAAGCTCTGGACAATTGTACATTAACTATTTTTGACAACCTAAACTTTGATATATTTAACATGTTGAAGTAGGAGAGCTTATGTATACAATTTCTTAAACTATGATTTGATATGGAATTTTCTGTAGCTTACCTATAATATAGAATAAACAATATCAACCACAACCGAAATAAATTGCAACCGAAAGATTGAAATTTATTACCACAGTAAGGAGAATATTGTATATCATTTAACATTTAGAAATATGAATAATTTATGAGTGATTAAGAGAAAACCATCTTACATGAAAGTTGAGGTAATTACTAGTAACCTTAATCAAAATTTATGAAAGAACTTAGTGCAATACCAACATTTGATCATAAACCCCTTTCCTTATCCAGAATTTTTTTCCAAAACTGATTTATACAGATCTATATATATCTATCTATATAGATAGATAGATAGATAGATATAGATAGATATAGATAGATATATATATAAAACGTTTCTACTAGAAGTAGAAGTACTCTATCAAATGCAATACTATTCTTGGAAAAAAAATAAATTCCTCTTGCTTTTGAGATAATAACATTAATTTGACTCTGTTAAATAGAGCTTCAGTGCTCATACATTAGATTGATATTCAAAACTCATACTATGTGTTTAGTTTTATTATATATACATATTTTTTACAGAAAGCTATTTACATAAGAAATAGCTTACATAAACACTTAGGAAGCTATCATTCCATGCCAAAAATGTCATTTTAAATGAAAGATAAATAAATTGATGTACAAAATAGGACTTTGATTAATGCTAAAAGCTAAAGGAAATGCTACATTAAGTAAAACATAATTATCTGCATATACCCCATTCTTGTGTATTACGTTTCTTCCTACTTTATAAGAAAATCAATGGTTTCTTTTCTTTATATAGGTAGCCTGCAGATATTTGAAAATAAAACACAGCCATTAACTGGATGGAATGCTGGTGGTATGGTGGTATGGTTGGTTCATTTTTCTGTGTTTATATAGTTACCATTCTCATTTTTACTTTCCATGGTTTCATGTTAAAATATCTTACTGATCATTGCCTTCTTAGTATTATACACAGATTCAAATGTGATAAAAGAAATGTAATCACCAGAAATATTTTAAGTACAACAAAAATCTTCTAATGTAATGCTATCTGAACCTACCCTTAAAGCTAATCGAAATGTCAAAGTAGGGAATTATGTAAGTATCATACACAAATAACTTGTTCTTTTCAGTTTTACTGTAAACACGTAAGAGTATGTTTATTAGTCCCTTAAAATAAGGTCAAGGCTTTCTCTTTGGGAGTATTTTCACTGAGTTCTCTTCACATAAACCTCATCCACTACCATCTACTTTTTCTAATTGTATTTTCTTTCAAGTACAGCACAAATTAAAACACTTAAATTTAATATAAGTGGGATTCTTTTTAGATGTTTACTAATTGTTTTTCCAATTCGTATCTCCTTCAACAAAATTATTTTAGTAGTTTACTTTTTGTGAACTGATCCAAAACTTGAGTTTTAGTTTTAAGGGAAAAACTACTCTTCAATCTTCTTCCACCTTTAAGTTTACACATCCCACAAACCTAGTCACTTTACTATCAGTACCCATGACCAGCAAGGTCAGGGCAGCATTCAAGAGGTGGGTAGGAAGAAACAGAGAGGGACTCTTCCAACTCAGACATTCAAGTCACTATGGACAGGAGTCTGAACATTTCCAGACTGAATGGGGAGATCTGGTAAATCCATTGTTTCAGTAAAATGAAAAGCCAGTTAAAGGGAAAAAAAAAAAAAATAGAGCTTGCAAGAGGTTAAAATTGAAACTTGGGAGTAAATCATCCAATTACCCACACCTGGACAGAGATTAGTCAAGAGTCTAACCAATTTATCTTATCTGGATCTCCTCAAAATCTCACTAGTCTGTTCATTCTTTTCTACTGTATTTCTGATTATCTAGTCAAGTTAACCACTGTCTTATTCCTGAACTTTTCCAGAACATTCTAAAAAGAATTTGTTCCTCCATTTGTTCCTTTTGCAACATATCCTAACCCAGAAGCTAATGCCTTCTGACTATATTTCATCTGATTACATCACCCTTGAATTTAAAACCTAAATTAATGTTCTATTGACTTCTGGCTAAAACCCAAAGTCCTTGATACAAAATACAAGATATTTCATCATTTCCCCCTTCCCTCAATGTCTCTCTCATTGGCTTTCTATGTGCCCATCTCATTACTATTAAGTATTATTCCTCTACTGCCATGTGTTTTGAGGATAGTTTCTCTTTATCACCATGTTTCCAAACAATTTCTCTCACTTTGCAATACTCTTCTGAACACTTGTTCAATTTCTGTCTGGTCTTCATCTGGATAATTTTTGCTTATTTACCAAGTGTCAGCTTATAGTTCTTTCCCTTACCTCCTGGAGTTGGTTGAGTATTTTCTGTGTTCATATAGAAAACTGTTCTGCCTCACTAGTCCACTAGAATTGCAATTTTCCTGCATGTTGCTCACTATGATACACACAGAATGCCTAAAAATGTGTGTTTAATAGAAGAAAATAGATAAGTGGGGAATGAATAGATGTTTGGTTAAAATTCATGGTTACTATTCAGTAAGTGCCATGTGTAAATATACTTTACACACTATCTCTCATCCAGCAGACTACTAGTCACTCGGACTGTTCTTGCTCTAACTCTGGGGAGTGTGTCTAATGGCAAAAAATTATTCTGCTGCAGTAATTCCAGTATGTCTGGGGTTTCCTCTGCAGCCCTGGGGGTACAAACCTTGAGGCGATCTTGGAAGTCTGAAAGGTGCAAGAAACGGACACAGAAGCTGTGACGGAAGGGAGTAAGAGAGAGACAGGAGAGCTACAAGGCACATGACAACTATCTGGCTACGCTTGCTTCCAGAAAATTCAGACCAAAGCAATTACCATTGGAAAGAAATTTTAGTAAGTATTGAATGTGGCATGTGATAGAATTCTCCTCTCCATTTGCCTCAAAAAACTTCACTAGAAAAAAAAAAGTCCTTTAAACTCTGATATCCAGTGTTTATATGCATCCTTTTTATAAATGTAATTAGTGTTCTGAGCTATATATTTCAAACTGATGGAAGGGCTCATTTTAAGATTGGCTTGAAGGTGGCTCAGACAAGAAGTTCAAGTTTATCCAGGTTAGTGTTACAAATGGATATGGGAAAGTCTTTCTCGTTTTCTTCTCTTTGATTGCAAAAACCATTTTCCTATAAAGAATAAAGTTGAAGTAAGGGTTGGGGATTGTAAGAATAGGAAAAGTTGTCTCAAAAGAGCTCTGTCTGGTTCCAGATTAGACCTTTAAACATTAAGAAAAATGGATAAAGTCTGGGGCAGGGGTAGTCTTAGATCTCATGTAGTTCAAGGTGATAAGAATGGACCAGAGATTTGGGTAGAATCCAATCCAACAATTTGACTGACACATCCTCTATATCACATTGCTCAGGTAAAGTAGAAACTGGCTGTCTGAGGTCTTCTTTAGGCAAAGGTAAGAGAAAACTTGACCTCTGGGAAAATTAGCAAAAAGGAGAACTTCAACTTCTGCAAACAGTACACTTTAAAAACAAAATCAATATGATGCCTCTTTTCATTTTCCTCTCATTTTTCCTGGGCTGCTTTGTCACAAATTATTTGCAGTTGTATGAAGTGCAGAAGGACCTTTCTTTGGGTAAAATTTTGAAACTGTATAACTTTCAGGTGTAAATGGTACCGGGTAGATTAATATTTTTAAAAAAACAGTTACTCTTCTCAGCTTGGTTCCCAGGAAATGATATTGCTGTATTATTCCTTGCGGAGTGGAGAACCAGCATGAAGTTTTACTTCAGTAACCTCGGAAGCTAGAAAAAAGTGCTTGTATCAGAGCTATGTCACAATTCTGTTTTCTGGCTCACTCTTGTTCCCCTCCCCCACCCCCAGTCAGGTTTCTTTGGTCAAAAACATTTAGAATTCCCATTCTAAGTGGAATGATGGTAATTTTTTTTTTTTTTTTTTTTTAAGAAAACTTACTTTATATGTGCAAGCATATGGTCCACATCATTAACTCAACATCAAGATAATTTCTGGAGTTACTACATGAAACCTGTTTCCATAAAAACTAAGCATTTTGAAATTAATGGTTGATATTGCGTTTGTTACTCATTTGAATTAGAATAATAAATTCCTTCACCACACATACACTTTAGCAACAACCTAGGTACTCGATATTACAACAAAGAGCTGAAAAAATTTTTTCCAAATTTAACTTGAGATTAAAATCATTAAACAGAAATGTTACTTTTTAACAGAAATTAAAGACAAAATTATGTTTACCAAACAGTTCTATTTTTCTAATGTGATATGAAGATTATCTTGTCACTTTACAATAATGTCAATAAATGGTAATTTTATGATTAAAATACAAAGGAATTTTAAAGATGAGCAAGTCAATGAATTTTATTCTATTAATGAATATTCAGTGCAAAGTATCAAGCAATTACTTAAATCATGAAAATAATATGTCGATAGAGTTGGCAAGGATGTGGAGAAAAAGGAACAACTCTGTGCTGCTGGTGGGAATATAAATTGGTGCTTCCAGATGGAAAACAGTATACTTTGACATTACATCATAGTATTGAAAATAGAACTACCATAAGATTTAGCACCACTACTTCTGGGTATAGATCCAAAAGGAATGAAATCAGTATCTCCAAGGGATATCTACAGCCCATGTCATTGCAGCATTATTTACAATAGCCGAGTTATGAAAACAAACTGAACGCCTAATGACAGATTAGGAAATCTTGTATATATACATACATACAATGGTATATTATTCAGCCATAAAAGGGAAAGAAATTCTTCCATTTGCAACAACACGGATGAACCTGGAGGACATTGATAACTCCAATAAGCTAGATACAGATAGTCAAATATCATAGGATAGCACTTGCATGGGGAATTTTAGGAAAACTAATCAAACCAGAGAGTAAAAAAAGAGTGGTTGCCAGGTATTAGGAGATGGGGGACAGACAAGGGGGAATATTGGTCAAAGGGTACAAACTATCAGTTCTAAGATGAGTAAGTTCTGAGTTCAGAGGATCTAGTGCACAGCATAGCAACTATTGTTAGTAATACAGTATTGTAAACTGGAAAATAGCTAAGGGGGTAAATCTGTATTATTTCTTTGCAGTAGGTACTATTACAAGTTTGTTTAGCTTTTAAAATATTATGTAAGACATATAGGGCCTTAGTTGTGCATAAACTGCTTAATTTTGATACACTCCTGGAACTTTGTTCTTTTTCTTCTCAACAGTATGTTACATATATTAGTGTTTTCTTACAGCACATGTATCTTCAACATTTCTTTAAATGGAAAATGAAGAGACTGGAGATAAGCTAGAAAGAGGGTACAAGAAAACTTTGAAATTCAATCCTTTGAAGATTCATAGTATTTTAAACCAAATCTAGTCCTACAGAGGCCCAAGTCATCTTTTCAAAAAGCAAATCTGATCTTGCCACTGTGGTGGTTAAAATTCTTTAATGACTTCCCATTGCTCCTGGAATGAAGACCAAAGTCCTTCCTATGAAGGGACAGTGGTGTGACTGGTTGTCCCTTATATCACCTGACTTATTCTTCTCTCCCACTTGTTTTCCCCACCTACACCCTCTACACCATTTCTACCCATCAGATCTCATCCAAAGGGTACTTCCTCAGGAACAAATCACCAGCACTAAAACTTAATCAAAGTCTCCTGTTCCTTCCCTTTCTCCTTTATACCATGTGTCATAAGTCATTAAATTATGTGTTTATTTTTAAAATGCCTAATTCCTCTAATAGAGGATAAATCCAGTGAAGACAGAGCCATTTTTGGCTTACTCACTGATCTATCCTCAGTGGCTAAGATAGTTCCAAGTACATGTTAGCTGTCCTGCAAATATCTTGAATAATGAGTATTTTTTGTTACAATGTGACTTCTTTATTTTAGAATTACTCTCAATTACTGTTACATGGATTCTCATATGTATACCTTGAATTTATGAATTTTCGACTATTGCTGTTCCTTAATTTCATTAAAAAATATATCAAGTAGCCTTTTTCATGTGCATCATTTAATTTTTCCCCTCTCTTTTAATTTTCTATTTAAATTTCAGGCTAGTTTAACATTTGAAGCCTGAAAATTAATTTCTATTAAACACAAAAGATATTCATGGAATAATGACATGATGCATTCAACTAGGATAATCAACCAAGCATTATTCATTCAAACTTTCCTTCAAAATATTCATTATCAATGCTATCTTTATAAATTAACAGATAGCCTTTCACCAGCCCTTCCCTATAACATGGTTATTTGTAGACAAAGAGCAAATTCCATGGTTTTTATATATTCCTATTTATTTTCAACCTATATTATTGTAATTGGGGGAAAAATGAGATTAAAATCTTAGAAAAAAGTCAGTAAGGAAGATAGAAAAATATCTTAGAAGTTTTAAAAATAGAAAATGAAAAAAGGTAAATAACCATTAAGCACCTGGAAAATCGATCCCTTTCTGCAACATGACTAATCCACAGATAAAGTATAGATCTGAATTTCCTACTGGTCTGCTTTCACAGGACTCCACACAAAGGAGTGGTAATGCTGGTCCTGGAGCCATGCTTCTGCTTTCCAGGAAGGTAGCACCATAGCTCTAGACTGAATTTTTGGTAAAAGTAGATGTTTCTTTCTGATGTACCATAGATGAATATCAATGAACATAGAATGAGGAATATGGAGGTAAATTCAATACAAAAGCATGAGGCAATTTTGTTCTCAAGACCCCAGTCTATTAGTATATAACATAGCAGAAAACCTGCCTCATTCAAATATGTGAAAGTCAAGGGAAAAAATAGAGAAATAACAACCACTGCTATTTATAGGGGATTTAAGAGGTCATGTTTTAAGAGTATTTTTTAAACTGTGTTTCTTAATTACTAGCCAATAAGGTAAATGAATTAAACAGTATCTGTCCAGCGGCCTGAATTGATGATAGTGTGATAAAAATAACAGATTAAACATGTTTACATGTAAACACATTTAAACTGTTCTTTTCTTACAATATACCTAAGAATCCAATTATTTAATTAAATATATGCAAGTCATGAATTCTTAGGTGTCTGAAACAAGCCTTGAGAGGTCATATAATTATGTTCTATTCAGGATTGAGTTATTAATCTTGTGCTTGTAGATTCCTAGTGAAAGGGAATATATATATTGTTTCCTCAATCACTGCAGTGTACTGCAGCTCCTGCAATCAGAAAATTGCACATTTTACCTTCAATTACCT
Organism: Lontra canadensis; assembly: GCF_010015895.1. Lineage (NCBI taxonomy): Eukaryota > Metazoa > Chordata > Mammalia > Carnivora > Mustelidae > Lontra > Lontra canadensis. The sequence continues at coordinate 6,248,901 of NW_022631020.1, forward strand.
TTTCCTATTATCTAAAGAAAATATACTAATACAATGTGTGCAATAGGGTCTATATGCACTCCATTTTGCTGTGGATGCTATCTTGTTTTCAACAGCTATTAAAAAGCTAGTGTTCTGTTTTGTTTTTCATTGCATGAATGTATTCAATATTTGCATAATGATCCCTCTCAAAAGATGAGAGAATGAATGAGGAATAAATAAATTGCAACCTCCCTGAATAATGACTCTACCTTTAAAGATGGATCACGCATGGCCATGCTCGAATGCATCCAATATATCAATATTTATTAAGTAGACAGAAAGTCAATTGAACCATAACTTGCTTTGTGCTAAGAAAGAAGAAACACTGAAAAGGATATGGGAGGATTATTGAAAAGAAACGTAAGAACCCTCCCTCAAGTCAATATCAAAGCTCCTACTGAATCTCTTTTTCCAAATCTTTATGGAATTGAATAAACCATCTACACAGGGAATTAAAAAAGATAACTAAATATGAAATGGTCATGCCCTGTCAGAAAACCTTATTGAGTTCTTAAAACAAAGATCTTCAATCTCTATTTGCAAAGATGCTCTGTAACAATCTTATACATTGTGCAATAATTTTCAGTATTATACATTCATTTCCCTAACTGGAACATATTCCTTGAGGACATGGTCTCTGCTCTCATGTATTTTGAGTTCCATAGAAAAGTGTTTAATAAATGTAAACTAGCAGATGGTGAAAAACTGGGGGCAGTATATTAGAAAGATAGCAATCACACCCGAAAACCAAAACAAAATGCCACTCCTCCTAAACACGGTCTTACCCTTCTACTACAGAAACACTTGTTGAACATTCTGTCTACCACCACACTGCGAGTACTTTCCTTATGTTATTTAATGCTGACAAACTCTGAGTTTTATAATTTCCACTGTATAAAGGAAACAAAGTTTGAAATAATTATTTCCTTCTAGATTAAAAAGGGAATAATTAGAAATCCAAGGCCCTGAACACTTCTTTTCTGATTCCACAGACCAGGCTTTTAGCCACCTTACTATGCTTTTTGGAGCACTTGGTGATTACCTTGAAAAAGATCTATATGAACAATACGTCTGATTGAAAAAAAGAGACTTAAAGTAAATCCTCTGCTGTCACTCTCTGCCTGACAATTAAAACTGTACTCCCACACAGATGGTCAACACAGGCTTTTTAAAAATATTTATTCCTCTCTAGATGATAAAAAAAGAGGAGACCAGATATTTAACCCCATTCTGCCTTATTATCCAGTCTGTAATGTGGATATACTGTTTGGAGATCTTATTTTTGGTTCTCTGTATGTGTAGATTTCCTTTTCTGTGTTTTCTATTTTCACCTCCCCTTATCCCAATACCTGTCTAGCTCAGTTTTAGGGGAGGGTTTGCTTTTATACAAGTTTGGACTCAAGGAAAGGAAAATTTCCTTGGTCATGACCAAAATAGATAATGACAATCTTTTAGGGGGTGTGTGTGTGTGTGTGTGTGTGTATAAATACATGGATAACCTACAATTTTGAGTATAAGCATAAAAAAAGATATGTGTTTAAAAAAGAAAACATAATTTTATGAACTATGTTTACTTTTCAGCATGTAGGTCCTAATAGAAACAGTCTAAGGGTCTGAGGTAATATCCAAAATTTCATCTTCCTATGAAAAGTTAAATTTTAAAATGAAGCAAAGTAGCTAAGTAGCAGACACTTTCAATAACCTATGATTTTTCTTCCACTGACTTTGACTTCTGCCCTCTACCATAAGAGCTTTGTCAAAACAATCATGAAACCAAAAACTTGTGTTCTGCTCCTCTAAATTATTGGTCAGAGAGACTGAACAATTGAGCTCAAATGCACAATCATAATGCAGCAGGTTAAAGATGAGATGATAACAAATGATTTTGTGCCAAGGGTAAGGCCCTCTGGGGCCACCATTCATTATGTGTTTTCTGTTTAGATCAAGAATGAGAGTAGAGTTTGAGCAGGATTAGCTTTAAGAGAAGTAGGCAGGAAACACCTGGCTGGAGTAGAGTCTCCATGAGGCTACCTTCCACATGATGCCTTCTCTTGACTGAAGTTATCTCTGAGGATCCTTCCACTCCTTCCAGTTTACTGTGCTTCTCCTCTGGGCTTCTTTTCCTCATATTTTTTCCTCTCTTACCTATTTAAACATCTCAAAGATATGCTCTGCCTCTAGTTTACAAATTATGTTTTATACATCCTAAGTCTGAGAACTAGAAAGAGGAGGGGAGAGTTTTACTTCTTACCATTTTCAGGGTTTCTCTCTCTCTCTCTCTCTCTCTCTCTCTCTCTCTCTCTCACACACACACACACACACACACACACACTTCCACCTTTGTAATCAATCAATCAATCAATCAAACCCAAAGTTTGGAAAACACTGGTCTATTTATAACAAATTTCTTATTGTTCGTTTACTCTATAGCATCTTAAAATCCAGTTTCAATTTCACTATTCAATTGAAACAATCTTTTAAAAGTCACAGCTGGACTTAATGGAGAAGTCAGTCAATTTGCCAAGAAAAAAAAATCTAAGAAAAAAAATGTTCCAATTATACAGAGTTACAGCACAAATTTACAATCTTTTAAAGAACATATTTAAGGGAAAATTATCAAAAAGTTTGAAGAATGACACATTTAAATATGGATTTGTAATATATATTTGAAAAATTTAAATTATCTCTGGCTACTCAAAGATAGAATGTGCAGGGGCCTTTTCTCTTCACAATATACAATAACAAGGATTATAATAAAGACAATGAGATGGTCTACCTACTTATAACCTTCCAAAAATTGGGTTCCAAGAAATATTACATTTAAAAGCACAGGGTCACATTAACCCTTTGCATTAAAATCTTGGAAAGCCTAATACCTATAGTGAAGCTTGTAAGTCCATGAGGTTCAAGTTCTACAGATATCATGAAGTTAGACAAGTTACTTAGTTGATGTGTATTCACCATAACTCAAGAGTAAATAGAAAAGAACTTACATAAAAGCTTAAGAGGTACATCATATATATCATATATAGAATATATTACATATATATTTATTTATTTATTTATTTACAGTCTTCTATTAGCAGTTGCTTTTTTTTTCAGTGCTTTGAAGTTATGTATCTGGGGGCCCCCCGCTTCTAATGTGTGTGTAGCCGAGGCTGAGGAACCAGCTCAGTCACTGTTGTGACCTCAAAAGTACCACAGGGCCTGCTGCAATGCGGCAACCATCTGTTGATTGGATGAATGCAGTAATTTATCAAACACTAAGTGGGCATCTATCATTTCTAACCATCTGCTCTCTGGTCTCTGATTCTTGGTGCATAAAGACCTGGTATGGCTTCAGATCCTGCTTGACCAGCTGTTCTTGGTTTCTGTTTGAACAATGTTTCCTGGTTTGGACTGAATCCTTGATAGTCAGTATGTGGTCTTTCATCACCAGTGACCTCAATCAATAACTTTTGGCCAATATCCTTGTCAATTGCCTCTGATGGTCTATCTCCCTGCTTCTAATGGTCTATCTCCTATCTACTTGGCCATCTAGACTCACGTTTCTTAAATTTTTAGTATTAATCCCAACATTCTTCAAGGGCTATAACCTCTCCAATTGGAATCCTAACATCTGCTCATTCCCACCCTGCATGCTTGAATTCTTAGACTTTGAGTTTGGACTATTTCAGAACAAGATATTATGCACCTGCCCTTAACTTATGAACATAAAACTTTATTGGCTACAGTGACTCACTTAACTTTTCTAACAAGTGTAACACTCAGGCATTCTTTACACTCTCACTGAGACTCTGGCAGGGATTTTTATTTATTTATTTATTTTTTTGCCTCTCCTGTAAAGAAGTATCAAACACAATCAAGCTCCCATAACTATCTGCGGGACTGCTCCTTCCCATTTAAGACCTGTTCCAGTATCCATATGCTTCCCAACAGTAGGAAAGAAACCAGAGAAAATAATAGAACTACTAGTAGATAAAAATAGAGAAAATAGAGGCATTGGTTATAAGTGAAGATGAAAATAAATTCTAGGTCATAACTGGAAAGATAATTTGGAATAATAAGAATTATGGGTTTTGAAATGGAAAAAGTAGAATTACAGAGATAGCAATAAAGAGGAGCTTCCTCTTTACTACTTTCATCCTTCCATAACGGTAATAGGAGGGTGGGTTTTACTGAAAGAGAGGAGACAGATTTTAAGGAGCTAGCAAGTGTTTCTGGAAAATGTCTCTGCTGTAATTCCCCAAGGAATCAAAAGACTTTGCATTAAAATAAATAGAGCCAATAGTCCAGGTGATGTTATGTAGCATAAATATGCGGTTGGTCCAATCTTATCATAAAACACTGATAAGATAATGCGCTTGCTAACTAATTTTATTCACAAAAAAAAAGACAGACGTTATTATAATCATAAAACTTACTACATCCTCATAAATTGAATTTAACATTTTCTAAAAAAAAAGTCCAACAAAAAATTTAGTAATACAAAAAGTAGAGTAAAAATAAATTCAATACTCAGTTTAAAATGTAATTCTTTGATTCTTGGTTTGCTAACTTCTTTCCTTTAAAGCAAACTACTGTAACTAAATGAGGTTTGCATTTGGGTTATATCCAAGGGCACCATTCAATTTCACAATTTCCACTATAGCAATTATACCGAGCTCATTTCATTCATGTGCATAGAAGCACTCAAAAAAATCTATGCCAACAATTGTGGCACTTTATTCTATCCCAATGGGCATTATCTTGCTCAACTATCCTCAAACAACATAACAGAAAAAATAAATATTACGTGCAACATTAATTAAAGTGCAGAAAATTAGTGCCAACATCATAATCACAATGTTTTAAATGGAAGATTAATGTATGGAATACTATTTATTGTGAAGGACTGAAATTCATATCTATTCATATATATCTATATACACATGAAAATTTATATATTCTACATATACAGATGTATACTATATTAAAAGATCTAGACAAGCATATTAAATACATCTACATTATATAAATATAAAACTATATCCATAAATATATTGACATTCAGAATTTATACATATCTGTACGTAATAGATCTGCTCCACTTGACAAGTTAATATTTAAATTACTATAGTCACATCAATAAAAATAACATCTTAGGTTTATATATAACTTTATAATTTAGAGTTGTGACCAGTGTTTATATATAATCCCTAAACCTGATGGAATAGAAAATGCATTATGCTCACCATGGAAGTGAATAAGTTATGGATAGTACATGTACTAGGTCAGAAAGTTAGTGAAGAATCTGAATTTTATAAGAGACCAAGGTTCTCCAAGTCTTGTCTTGCTACCCTATTTTAATACACTTTAGGCTGACCAACATATACCTATCACCTACAAGTTTACCTAGACTCTCAAGTACCTTTCTACATGTCTTGGCACTGGCCCTACTCCCATTTCCAACAACTGAGATTCCAAAGCCTCCATCTTTCCAAGCCCCCCCTTTTTTTTAACTCACTGTTGGCCGCTATCTAGAAGATGATTACATGATCTACCACTTTGAAAGAATAGAATTCATTAGGAATGAAGACTCAGTTTGGTGTTTCAAAGGAGCCCAAATTTTTCTGGGTTTCAACAGAGGTTTTATTTCCAGACAAGTTGTTTCTTTTCAGTGACATGTGTAAGTCTCTCCCTTTCCTTAGACTATGTGCTATTAGGCTACTCTGAAGCTTCAAGAGGAAAATAATAGACTTCATTGCTGTTGAAATCAAAAAGACAACCGCAGTTAGCCAGGAATCCAGCTTTTTACCAGTTCCAGTAAAGAGGGCTGGGATCTTTCTATCAGGGTATAACCCTAACTTAGACTTAAGCCAGCAAAACTCATCTGACTTCTCTTAGATTTTCCAGGTGATTCTACCGTAACTCAACTTTGAGCACCAGTGACTTATGTATTCAACAGTAAGGCAGAATAAAAAGGAGAGAATCCAGATTCTCTAGAGGAGTTAAAAGCCAGAGAAATTGGTGCAACAGGTTTTGGGAATCACATTGTCTTTGTATGCTAACAGTCCCACCATTGTGCTGTATTCCTTCAAAACACTTTAGGATGATACCCTTTGCTTTACAGTCCTCTGCACAAGAAAAGCATGCTTCCAGAAAACCTGTCTTCAGAAAACAATAAGGAATTTCTGCTTTATGCGGTTTGAAACTCAAATAAATATAGTTTCATTCTTCTGTGAGTGACTGATCAGTTGTTTTCAGGATTTAAAAAACAATCCTTCCAGGTATTGTTACAAATATGTCATCACATTTTAAAATTTGGTTCCAGGGTGGGCAAATTCAGTGAGGAACACTCCTTACAAAATGTCAGTTTCACAGACCTGCTTTTTATAAGCCTTAGGCTGACTATATAATTTGCATATCATAAAAATGATAAACACAATCATGCTAACAGCTTAAAAGTCTCTACTATGTATGCAATACTTAGATAAAAAACCCCTATTCTTCAATAAAACCCACTTTAAAGCAATCATTACTAATGATTTCTTAGTGGGTTAAATGTGCACATAATTTCAGATACAAAAGATGAAAACAGTTACTTGAATTTTTAAACTAGAAGAGTAATCCTTTCACTGTATCTTAGGCTTCAGAAATAATCATTTATGGTTATAGATGATCTTCTGGGAGAAAAAGACAAAATCTCTTAGTTTATGCTATATTTATTAAATATTTTATTGTTTTTACCCTACCTTTATAAAAAGTAATTTTTTAAAGTAGGAGTGTGATATAATCATTAAGATTTTTCTTAGAGATGTTAATACTTACATTTAAAAGGAATTCTTAATATTGGAAATGGACATTTATAAATCTGAACATTAATTATAGCCATATTTATAGTCATTACACTTTTGAAGGTATGGCTATCACCCTAGTGTTGCACTTTTTTAATTTTTATTTTATTTATTATTATTATTTTTTATTTTTATTTTATATTTATTTCCTAAACATATCAGCTTCTGTCAAAATATTTTCATTACTACAGAAATTATTTAAGATAACCATGGTCTATCATGTGGAATGCTCTAAAGTGCTGAACTATAGCCTTTAAAATAGATATTCGTAAAGATTTTTGTGATAAGTTACAGGATGAAATAAGAAATACAGGGCATTTTAAGTGTCAGAATCCTAACTTATTTTTCAAACTTACATATTTATTAGAAGTCTTTACAATTCCATAACTTAAAGTACTAGAAAACAAAATCCTAAAATTCTAACTGTATTTAATTAAACGATTTCCAAATTCAGAGTCACAGCTTATTTGTATCTGTATTTAATATTTTCACTAATATTTGGTTTTAATCAGCAAGTATGCAAAATAGAGGGATTTCTTACAGTAATTATGGTTTATATTCATGGAAAGTGCTATAAATCAAAACAATGTAAGGAAATCCATTTTCTCATATTAATTGGTTACGGCAGGGGTTTAGACTCCTCTGCAAGAGTCTCTTGACTACATAGCAATGGGCAAAGATAATGTTGTGTAATCAACTACCGACTCTATATACTTGTAGCCTTATCGCTTCTCGGCCTTTTGGCTAAGATCAAGTGTAGTATCTATATACTTGTAGCCTTGACTTTATGAAAGTTCTAGATAAATCAATTAACTCAAAATTAATATTATCTTAAAATTGTCTAGCACTTCACATTTTACAGTACTATCAGAACATATCCCAACTGCCACCTTAAAAAATATTTAATATTATTCTACACCATCAAATCAGTGTGTACGAGGATGTATGTGGGTACTTTTTTAACTAGTTTTCAATTCCTGCTAAATTTCTCCTGCAACAATTTAAAAGAAACTTAAGGTTTATGATTATAAAATTCAAAATAATTTTGGGGGGAGCTTTGAGAACTCTTTTAGGGAATCTTTAGGCAGCTTATGGGTATTCTGAAAAATATATTCCTGAGAGCATATTTCATTGTTTTTCCTTCTATTCATATGGGAAATAGGACAGTGATGCTTTTTATTTTGGCATATCTAGCTTATTATTAAGTTGATAAAATTTAAGATTTTATTTATTTATTTGACAGACAGAGATCACAAGTAGGCAGAGAGGCAGGCAGAGAGAGAGAGAGGAAGAAACAGGCTCCCTGCTGAGCAGAGGTCCTGATGTGGGGCTCAATCCCAGGACCCTGGGGTCATGACCTGAGCCAAAAATAGAGGCTTTAACCCACTAGGCCACCCAGGCATCCCAAGTTGATAAAATTTATAAGAAAACCTAAGGATTAAACATACTAATCCTCATAGATGTACTATAATTATTTTTGAGTTTATCTATAAAATTTATTTAACAGTTTTTGGTATATAATAAAAAATTTGTTAGTTGATAGAATTAACAACAAACATCGTGACATATGTGATATAAAAGTAAAATGTTTTTGTAGGATTAATTTATATCCTTGTGACCTTCATTTCTATGTTATCCAATATGTATGTACATGAAGGAATAATGGTTGAAAACTTTCCAAATGTTAGAGAAGACATTAATATGAAAAAGTTTAATGTGCAACAAGCAGGGTAGAGTCAAAGATCCACACTGAAACATGTTTTAATCAAACCATTAAAAGCCAAACACAAAAAAGAAATCTTCAAAAACACCAAGAAACCATACTCACCATGTACAAAGGAACTTTAATAACATTAACAGCCCATTTCTCATCAAAAACTATGAAGGCCAGAAGGTACTGGGATGCTTATTTAAAGTACTGATTCATCAAGAAGCTAATACGATAATAGACATATATGTCTGCTTATATATTTGACTATATCGATCTCACATACATATCTCAAAAGCAGAGCCTCAATATACAGGATACACACAGTAACAAAATTTAAAAAAACACGGGCAGTTCTATAGTAGGAGACTTCAATATCCCACTTTCAATAATGGATAGAATTAGACAGAGTAGCACTGACACAGACCACTCTTTACAGCAGAATACATGTTCTTCTCAAGTATACCTGAAGCATTCTCCAGGATAGAGTACATGTTAGTCCATAAAACAAGTCTTAAATTTAAACAAAACTGAAATTATAAAAGGATCTTTCCTGATCACAATGAACTTAAGCAATTACTACAAGAAAACTAGAAAATTCACAAATACATGGAAATTAACATACTCTTAAACATCTCTATTAGGTTCTTACAGATGCCATAACAAAGTACCACAGACTGAGTGAATCAACAGAAATTTACTTTCCCACATTTCTGGAGAATGTAAGTCCAAGATCACAAAGACAATGTTTTGGTTTTTTTCTGAGGACCTTTCTCTGCCTTGTTGGTGGCCACTTTTGTTTTCATATGATCTTCCCTTTGTCTATTGATATCCTTTTCTCCTCTTATAAGAACACCAGGCATCTGAGAGGCTACCCAAATCACCTTATTTTACTTTAATTACCTCTTTAAAGTCCCTGTCTCCAATTACAGTAATATTTTAAGGTACTGAGGTTTAGGACTTCAATATATGATTTGGGGGAGGGGGCGGTAAAGGGAGTGGGGAACAACACAATTCAGCCCATAACAGGCTCAGAGAAGAATGAACTAGGAAAATTTGTAGATACTCTGAGATGAATAAAAACAGAAACACAGCATACCAAAACTTATAAGATGCTGCAAAATCATTGCTCAAAAGGAAATTTATAGCTGTTAAGGCCTACATTAGAAAAGAAGACTTCCGGGACACCTGGGTGGCTTAGTGGGTTAAAGCCTCAGCCTTAGGCTCAGGTCATGATCCCAAGGTCCTGGGATCTAGCCCAGCATCAGGCTCTCTGCTCAGTGGGGAGCCTGCTTCCCTTCCTCTCTCTGCCTGCCTCTCTGCCTACTTGTGATCTCTGTCAAATAAATAAGTAGAATCTTTAAAAAAAAGAAAAGAAAAGACTTCCAATCAACAACCTAACTTTATACTACAAAGAACTAGAAAAAAATAGCAAACTAAGTAGAGTGAACAAAATAAATAAGGTTATAAGAGAGAGAACTAAAATAGAAGAATAGAGAATATATACAAAACCAATGTTGTTTCCTTGAAAGCATCCAAAAATGGAGCAACCTTTAGTTAGACTGAGAAAAGAGAAGACACAACTAACTAAAACCAGAAATGAAAGTGGGGACATTTACTCTCAAACTTACAGAAATTACAAGGATTATGAGAATATTATAAATAATTGTATTGCCAATAAATTAGATAATCTAGGCAAATAGGGTAAATTCTTAGAAACATACCAGTTAATTCTTTCTCTGGAAAAAAAAAATCTCAATACACTTATAATAAAGAAATTGGATCAATAATCAGTACTAGATCAGGACCAGGTGGTTTCGCTGGTGAACTATAACAAACTTTTAAATAATTAAAACAAACTCTACTCAAGCTCTTTCCAAAAAAAATTTTCCACAACATTATAGGAAGCCAGAATTACACTGATACCAAAGTCCAACAAAGATACCACAAGAAAACAACAGAATATTCCTTACAAATATAGACACTAAAATGCTCAACCAAATCCATTTAAAAGAACATTAAATGGATTATACACTGTGACTGAGTGGGATTTATCTCAAGAATGCAAAGTTATTTCAATCCAAAAAAATGTAGAAATCAATGTAATACACCATATTTGTAGGACAAAGAGGAAAAAAACAGAGGGCACTGATAAAATTCAGTACTTTCAAAATAGAAACACCACATATTCAACAAGGAAGGACTGAAGGTCTCCTTTTAAGATCAAGACAAAGATTTTCACTTTCACCATAGATATTCACAATTATAGGGGGAAGTCCTATCTAGAATCAGTTTACAAGAAAAACAAATGAAAGGTCTTTCAATTGGGAAAGAAGTAAAACCATCTTTATTTGTAGGTGACATGATTCTCTACATAGAAAACTTCAATCTACAAAATAGTAGTATTTTTTAATTTAAGAATTAAAGGTATAATATTTACATTCATCACTTTTTTTTTTTTTTGGAGAGCACTAGGATCTTTGGCTAATGCTGGATAGATATGTCCTGAAATTCCTGTTTCTTTCTCAAATACAAATTTATCATTTTCATTCAGCATCCATTTGTTTATAATATAAATTAGTTTTAATGAAACAGTATATAGAGACCATACTAAAATAAGAGTATTTTAGTGTCTAAATACCATCAAGCCATAGATCATATATTATATATACATTCCTATACTTAACAGCTGTTCAGATGTTCATAGACTACCTATTGAATACTTCTTCACATATTGCAAAAATCAGAAAAAAGTTTCCATAATACAGTTTTTGTGATCAAAACTTTGAACCTGAGAGTTTTTGGACATAAACGTTTTTGACTATTTAATTACATAATAGTCACCATCGACTGCAAAAAAAAATGCCATTAATTTTTAATGTATTCTCAATATGTTCTGTGGGAGTTTTATTAGCAATGGGAGAGAATAAATCATTTACATGTGTTCTGAAATTTGAAGGAGTGTTTTCATCAGCTGGCAAAATAAGTGATGTCTAATCTCTTCCTTTCACTGATTAAATGCCACCCTCATCTTTGACCATCCTTGAATATAACCCATAGCTATAATTATGCAACCAACAGAAATACAAGTGTATTTCTTTGAAAGTAATGTTATTGTTACTTTAAGATATAGAAGTGATTGATTTGGCCTGTGACATAGTTTGAAATTCATTTCTGTATTTCCCACCATGAAATCTCAGTGCAATCATTAACTTTGTCTTCCTCTCCATCGCCCAAGGACACTCAAGCTGTTAAGTGTTTCCAGACCCGTGGTCCATGTCCAATCTCTACACTCTTGAATTTAAAAAAAAATCTATAGAGTTGTGAAAAAATATGAAACAAAATTATGAAATTGTTTCTATTTAAAGAGAGGAGGCAAGGGTTGAAATGTTGAATCAACCAGCATAATTGGGACCAATTCCAATGTTGTAAGTAAGCACCAGAACGCTGCTTTAGCATTTACTATAGATTTGGTGTAAAGCAGAAAAAAGAGGACTAAAAGTAATATTCACTTTTCCTATTTTTCAGTGTACTGAAGTAACATTGCAAATGTGTATCTAATCAGGATGAGTAAAATTCTACTTCACATTTACAATTCTTTTCTGTGAACTTTAAAATGCTTTCACGTAATGCTTTCAACTCTACTGAGACAAGATGTTAATTTATGGCAATGTTAATAAATATAATCTATAGCAAGTCATTATAAGCCTATTGGAGCATTGCATCTTAGGATATTTTCTAGTAATGTAAAGCCATTAATTGTGATGAAATAATTCATAGAGCAAAATGTAGTACAAATGTTCCCTGAAATGTGTTCTGAAAACTGGAAAGTAGTTGAAATAATAAGTAACATGGGCAGAGAACTAGCATCCATGAGTCACTTTTTTTCCCCCCCCAGGAGCACAAGGAAATGAAATGGACAGCTTAATCCTGAGTTATTTTTGGTTCTGATTTTGAATAGGAATAAATATTATTCTTTTTGAATTTTAACGAACTATAATACAATGGCCCCCCCAAAAAGAACGTTCTTGTCAAAAAATACATTAGCTTACACTGCAAAAAACTGAGATAGACTATGAAAAAGTAGAATTTTAGTTGGTAGAAATAGAATAACATAACAAAACATTCTGAAAAATCAGGATGATTAGATGTACTGTGGATTACAAATTATTGCACTTTAATTTTTAAATGAGCTTAGACATCTGTGAAATTTAAACCCCAGGGCCAAAGATTTGTGTGGCAGTAGCTCACAAAAGGAACAAAGCTTTGACATGTAAATTTCAGCTTTATGTTGCATCAGCTCAGGTAACCTTGCAAACCACCTTCACACAAACACAGGAAGCTGAGTGATGCCTCCCATATGGATCCATTCTTCCCTTCCCCTTCCCAATCAAGTTGACAGCAATTCTCAGTTCATTTTCTAAACACACTGATAAAAGCTGTACTAGGTCTTTACTTGTTATTAACCTCCCTGTACTATTATTACTCATATTTTTTTTTTTCCTTTGAGAGAAGCAGCTAAATGCAGGAGCTGATCTTTGCATATGGTGGGCCATTACCCCCCAGAAAGAATTGCAAATGTCAACCTATTATTGGGTCATTAATGTCAGGTCATGATATTTCAGAATTTGATGTTTTTAACCTTTGCAGATATCAACCCATATACAATACACTTTTGAAAAGAGTTTATTTATCCTTAGAAACAGTGGATGCATGCTGCAGGAAAGCTGTCCTATAATGTTAGGTGTAGTGTATAAGGCAAGGATCATTAAGTACGTTTATGTAACTATCTCTTCAGCTGAGTTTGGCCCTTCCTCTATTACTTTAGAAGAATCCCAAATCACAGATGTCTGATACAGAAAATGAAGGAAATAGAATTGAATAGTGTTTCTCTTTGATTGTAGAATTATTCAATTATGACAATGTTTAGACAAAATCTGCAAGGATATATTTTTTCTTCATCTGAAGTCAAAGTTGTTTTGTTATAAAATTCAATGGAGTCAATTTCACCACATGAGGTAGTTTTAGTGTGTAACATTAAAGTCATAATTTAAGAGGATAAGGAAAATCTATGATGAAATAATTTAAAGAGGAGAGTCTGTACACAGCTGTGCCCATGTTTACACTGCTTTGGATACGGCCATTTGCGACGTGGCTTGAAAATATTAGAAAATAACACAGGATGCTTGCATATTTTAAAATTATTTGAAGTCGTTTTATTGATTTTTAATTGTTCTGTCTTTTTCATAAGTCCCTATTTTTAGGTTAACTGGATATACCTAAAAAATATTTTGAAAACAAGTAATGGAGAATAAAAAGGAATCTAGTCAGAAGGAAAAGGATAGAGTTAAACAGATTTATCCATTATCTCATGCTAAAAGGAAGGGGTTTTCTGCATGTTTCTGTAAAGTAGCCTGCATATAAATCATCCTTCCATTGAATAAAGCATTCATTGGGCAGCTATTACCTCAGTACCTACCATGCGTTGACACTGGACTGGTGATGAGGAATAGATATGTCCTGAAATTCCTGTTTTTTTCTCAAATACAAATTCAGGAAGGAAGGAAGGAAGGAAGGAAGGCAGGGACAAGGAGTCCCCATCGCCCCAAGAGAAAAACACCCTTAAAACGATTTTATACCACCCGGAAGGAGCCCTCCACCCTTTCCCACGTGATAGATAGATGACAAAAACCCAACTGGATGACAGGCCCATGGAGGGTTAATCAGATTAAAGCAGCCTGCCAGCAAGCCCATAAACACCCCCAGACTTAGAAACTCTCTTGGCAACCCTCTCGGGTCCCCCACTCTCTTCAGGAGCTTTATATTCTGTCACTCAATAAACTTTACTATCACTCAGTAAATTTTGTTTGGCTGCCCACCACTCTGTCTGGTCTACCTCCACATTCTTCGAAGAGGTGTGACCAAGAACTGTGGGCACTGAAGGAGAAGAAATCTTGGAACATCAGGCCCTACTGTGTTAGGCAGACTCTCGTTGCCTTGTGTTGCCTCCCTGCCTTGTGTCACTTCTCCCCTGGAGTGGGAACAGACCTATGATTTGCTCCTAACAGAATATGGCAACGATCATCAGATGTCACTCCCTAGGATTGTTATGTAAGATTGTCATTTCCATCTTGCTAATAAACTCTGTTGTCTTCTCAATTTGCATACTTTCATGAAGCAAGCAGCCCTCTTGGTGAAGCTGACATGGTCAGAACCTGAAGGCAGAAACTCTGGGGCAGTAAGGAGGGAAGATCTAAACTCCATCCACCAGTTACGTGAGCTCGGAAGCTGATCTTGCCCTGTTTTACCTTTTAGTGAGATTCCAGCCCTGCGGGCCACCTTGTTTGTACCCTTGTGAGGGACCTTGAAGTAGAACAAACAGCTAAGCTGTGCTCAGACTCCTGACTCACAGAAAAAAATAATGTGGGTTTTAAGTTCCTAAATGTGTGGTAATTTGTTATGCAACAATGGAGAACTAATGAACCAAGGGATGCCATAATAAATAAAACCATTAGTAGCTGCTGCAGCTTAGGGAGCTTATATAGTCCATGGGGAAAGAGCACACAGTTCTAATACAGCATGGTAAATTTGACCAAGGGAAAGGTGACTAAGGCTACTGGACAGACACAAATTCAGAGAACCAAATGGGGCCTGGGGAATAAGGAAAGTCTCCCAGAAAGTAGCAGCTGAAACTCGAGGGAGAAGTATGAGTTACTCAGGAGAAGAGGAGGTATGGTGTGTGTGTCATGGGAAGGGTGGATGGTATTGGTCTGAAAGACATGGCATGTGAAAATTCAGAAGTGAGAAGGTGAGTGAAAGTTGTGCCTGATCAACATGTCTGAGATATTAGAAACCCCTTGCCCTTAGGGATAGTAAGAGATGAAGAATTAAGCCGAGACCAGATCATGTAAAGTCATCTGACTCACATCTATGATGAAAACCACGCTTACAATAAAATACTAGGGCAATAAAATTATAAGAATCTTGTAGAATTATTTGCAAGAAGGCTTTACTACACAATATTTTCTGATTGCTTTGATCAATCTAATTTTAATGGGACTTTACTACAAATATAAAATAAATGGTAAAAGATTAAATGATAAGGGAATATATACGAAAGGCTATTTATTAAGGAACGCAGTAAAATATTAAGATTGGTTTAGTGAGAATTTGAGTTAGAGGTTTACATCATCAGCTGAACAAGGGATTTCTTGCTGTTCTGTTGGTTTTCTACAAATTGATCCATACAGATTTGTGAAAGAAGGCAGTCAAATATTCACTCTCATATAACCCTTTATAAATCAGGTAATTCCAGGAGGACCCACTAGATGATCTTCAGCAATCTACCGAAAAGTCATAGAGTAGTTAATCATTTTGCAAGTGTTTCGTATTTTTTCTTATTAAATTGCATATCACAGAACATCTCTGACTTTCATTTGACTGCCTATTTTCTGAGGGATTAAATGCTTGGGTCACAACTGTTTCCCCTGTACCTTGATTTTTTTCTTTTTTTAATCCTTTTCCTCCTGGCATTTAAATTCACAGAGAAGATTGAACTTCTCTCACAAATTATTGTATCCTCATTGAAAACTTTTTTTTGACCCCACTTTTTGTTGCTTTGATGTTCTTAATCCATGTAATTAAATATCTTACGAGAGTCTGTCTATGGAGGTAAGATTCCTTTTATTATTTTCATTAAAACATCAAATCATCTTTATTTCTACACTAAATGGTCTTTTGTTATTTTAGTGTGACAAAAGCTAACATTTATTCTGTACTTACCTGAACAAGGCATTAGTATATCTACTGTGCATGTCCTATCCACGTAAAGCCTAAAATACTTAGGAATTAGAACAATATCCATCTATTTCACAAATGAGAGAACTGCACAAAAAGGTCATTTGTTCAAAATCAAATAGCTAGTAAGTATTGGGATTAGAGTTGGACTCAGGATGACCAGTCCCACTTTGATTAGATCACCATGTACTAATTCAACAAATGGTTATAAGGTACCTAGAATATCTATGCCTGGTACGGGGCAAGGATACTGGTGTGCTAAACAAAGATATCCAGTAGTGGGGACTTTTTAATGTTGTTTTTGAATGTTTTAAATGAAAATGATAGAAGACATTGATTATAATGAAATCTAAGCAATAAGACAAAATTGTGTTGCTGAGTTAACATCCCAGTCACAGGAAAGTCCCAGGAAGCAGTGTCCCCTGTCCCAGGATCCCCACAAGTTCAGCCCTTTAATTCTGCTATCACAATATGCACCTTGCTTTACTGGCTCATCTTTTGTTTCCTATCTGTATTTTTGCCACAGTCTGGCTCTCTACTCCTCTCAATTTGGGGCCATTTGGTCTCCAGTCTCCCATCAAGAATGTCAAATTGCTTTCTAAAATGTTCTATGGGTTCCGTGGAAAAGAAGTGTGTTTCCCTCCAAGTCTCCCAGATTCTATTCTCTCCAATTTTCTCTGCAATATATTCTTTTAAGCCCCTGTGGTGTTGAATTTTATTACACTTCTCATCCTCAACAAGGAGGGAACTAAGCAACATTGGCATGTGCCCTTGGCTTCGATTGGTGGCTGTGCAGGTTCCAGACAAGAGGCTAATTCCGTTCTCATTGCACAGTGGAGCAGCAGACAGCACTTGCCAATGCCAGCCCTCCGGGAGCTTCACTTGTGCAAGGATGAGAAATAACTCCTTCTGCCCCACTCTGCTCTTCTGACAGGTGCACAGGATACCCAGGAGCTAGGAGGATAGCGAATCTCAATCTTTCTGTTATGTTTCAAATAGGCAAATCAGTTTTACTTCATAAATCCAAACATTGTTAGGTATTTATGTCTTCGGCAGTGCTTGCACTGTAGGCCCTAGTGCATCACAGCTACCAGACATTCCCCTCAGAAATGGACAGTAGCCTGGCTTTCAAGCTTTGTGCCCTATGGGTGCCCTACGGTGTTGTGAGTTCCCCTTCCTTCCTTCCTGTTTTCCTATCACCCTTCATCCCTTCCTTTCTTGGATTCTTATAAATATTTTGGGAAAACATTTGGGAAGAGTATATTAGGACCATATAGTCTAACGGCATTTTACCCAGGAAGTCCCTTATTCCAATGTTAACCCTGACTGGTCTTTAAACTTTATTACTTTGGTGATTCTGGTGTATTTAAAGACCTACAATTCATGTGCCCCACCCCTACTTTCACCGGCCAAAAGGTGCACAGAAGCTGCAACGAGAACAGAGAGAATGTAGGTTTGCCAAATAAGACCTGTGAGCCCCTGTACAATCAGATGATTGTTTCCTGCCACACCATCAGGCCTAGTGTTTGCTCATTTGATGGCATATTTATTTTTAGTTTATTTATGGTGATTGTATTTCTACCAAAGAAACATTACCCAGACCACTGGGTCTATAGTGGCAAAGAAGAAACCACCCCTTCAATGTCCTTTGTTTCTTTACTTACCTAGTCACATATGATAGACTTGTTGAACTCTGCTCAGTGTTGGCATTTATCTCTAGACCTCTATCTTCTGCCTCTCTGTCCTCCTCTCCTGCTCCTTCATACCCCAGATCTCCTCATCTCTAGAGAAGGTCACTATATTTTATATTCTTACTGAATATTCTTAGGGGATTAGGACTTTGAATGCTCTTTTTTATTTCATTTAGGAAATGTTGCATAATATTCCTATAGCGTTCTTTGTCCAATGGTTTCTTTCTCTTTTTCAAAATTGCGGTTTCAGCAGCTAACCTTATAAAAACAATGTGTATCACCAAACTTTGCACTATTGAGGATTATTTCCTCCGATTTATGGAAAACAAGTGTTCAAAGAGAGTCAGCAAGTAAGGTACAAGTCATAAAAGAGTAAGGTTAGAAACAGACGCCTCGTTGATCATAATGCCTGGAAAAATATTTTTGCTGGAAGTGACAAGTTGCTCTTGTTCTCAACTTAGTTTAAATGTGAAGCCAAACATGCCTATACAATATGTTTTATTTCTCCCTAGGATGTCACCTTCGGTAAAGCACAGTAGATGCACTCGTCCTGGCATTGCTCTGTACAGAAAGACATTTCTACATTGTTCAGAGACCAAGCGTAGGTGACACATTTGTCTCACAGCACGGGGGCTCTAGGGAATTGGGTCTAAATTTTTTCTATGAGTGCAATGCAAACTACTGTGTGTATCAAATAATAGGTCAGTTGCCAAGTTCCCAGGGAAGAAATCAGAGACTATGTATGCCTTTTAAAGGCAAAAGATACATTCTTTTTAAAACATGCAGCAGTGATACACAAAAACCATCTATAAGCCAATGGAGCTAGAACCACTCATAATCAAATACAAAGATTACAAATTATATATGCTTCATCTAGATCCAGGGTTAAGTTAGCTTTCCAACATTCTAGGAAAAAAGTGTTTATTTTTTTTAAAGGAGTTTAGTTTTATGATCTGTCCAGAACAGGATTTAAAAATAGTTCACAATTCCCATACAATATTTTCTATTATGATAAATCAGTACATAAGATATTTTCGCAACATCTTTTTATGTAAAATGTACATGATCTGTTACTATCTGGTGGGGAAGTAGTTGACACATGGCTGTGTTTCCTAGATATATAATGACAAGATCTGGACATTTCATCAAGTATTAAAACCTCTTTTACACTATGCCCAACATACTCATTTAACTCTACTGGCAGGTTTCACATTCCAATCATGGTCCCCATGTTTGCTATTGCTATGACCTATAACTGAAAACATGACCAAGCTTCCTACCCTCTCCCCAACTCTTACCAGAAAAACTATTACCACAAGGGTTTGCATAAAAATACAAAGATCTCTAAATGGTGAACAGAATCATTCAGAGGATGTGAACATAGGTTACTTGAGTTAAACTAGGTTTTGGTAGAAACACTTGGTAATTAGCAAGAGAGATGAGAAATGCTAGAATCACCCATCCAAACCACGAACTCTCTTGGAAAGAAAAATACCTAAAATCTAAAATTCTGCCTTAACCAGGTAGACTCTTGTGCACCACAACACACAAGGACTCAGACATTCTCTAGGGATTAGGGTTTTTATCGAAAGAATTCTTCACAGAGGATACATCTACGTTACTTCATTTTCTATCCACTTACGTAGCTGGTAAGTCAAGATGACAACAAACTATTTATAGCTTATAATAAGAACCTTTTTTCAGTGATTGAAAGAAACAGTAACCTTGGGCGCCTGGGTGGCTCAGTGGGTTAAAGCCTCTGCCTTCGGCTCAGGTCAAGATCCCAGTCTCCTGGGATCTAGCCCCGCATCGGGCTCTCTGCTCAGCAGGGAGCCTGCTTCCTCTTCTCTCTCTGTCTGCCTGTCTGCCTACTTGTGATCTCTGTCAAATAAATAAATAGAATCTTTAGGAAAAAAAAAAAAAAAAGAAAGAAAGAAACAGTAACCTTACTATTATTTCTCCCTTTGGACAAATGTTATTCTACTCTCAGACCACTTTTCATATGGTCTTATATTACACTTACTACTCTTGCTTGCATGGATTTATGCTCATCATGACAGCATAAATGCTCTTTAATAAAGGACAGATTCTTTTTTTTAATTGTCCACTGTTCTCAATATAAAGTCTGTATGTTCACTAAACAGTTATGGTGTTGAATATACTCTTGAAGTGTTTAGCCAACATGGAACAAAAGTTTCACCAAATAACACGTTTTCAAATCAATATAGTTGGACAGGAATTCAGTAAAACTATTTGTCAGCACTATGGTAAGCTAGGACAAAAGCGGTAAGTCAAATGAGTCTTCCCTTTAAGAATTTAAATCTCATGGGAATGTTAATCTATATCCACCAGGAATTGCAATCTAAAAACAGATGTGTAAATAAATAAAGTACTGTAATTAAAATGGTTTGATACAGGGACGCAACTCACAAATAGAAAACTACAAATGAATGAATTACAGACAAAGTATTTGAATTTCAAGATGAAAGAATAAATTATTTAATGAATGCAATTGGATAATTTACTGTATAGTTTGGAAAAAAAAATTCCTACAACTTAGTGTACACAAAAACAAATAAGGGATCAAAGCATTAATAAAAATTTATTTCAGAAAATTAGAATAATTGCTTTCATCTTTGAATAGACACTTTGAAAAAGCAATCAGGTAATACAGCATCCCCAAAGAGAATAATTGGTAGGTTTGATTTCATAAAAGCCAATAGAAATCATAACCATGGGCGCCTGGGTGGCTCAGTGGGTTAAAGCCTCTGCCTTCGGCTCAGGTCATGATCTCGGAGTCCTGGGATCGAGCCCCACATCGGGTTCTCTGCTCCACAGGGAGCCTGCTTCCTCCTCTCTCTCTGCCTGCCTCTCTGCCTACTTGTGATCTCTGTCTGTCAAATAAATAAATAAAATCTTAAAAAAAAATTTAAAAAAAAAGAAATCATAACCATTTAACGATAGACTTGGGGCAAAAAAAAAAAAAAAAGAAAAAAAGAATATAGACAGACCAAATGATAATTTCTCTGCTAAATCAAGTATCCCACAGGACTTAAATGAACAGGACTTAAAAACAAAAAATAGAAAATACAAACTTACATTTAATGGAAATAGGTAAACAAATGTCTTTTAAATACACCAAAAAAATGAGACAACATGAAGAATACAAGGATTGACTTCGAAAAGTTAGCTGTGCCCACTATCAACAATGATATATAAGAAATAGGTACTCAGAAACACGCATTTTACTCTGGACTGAAAGCTACCCTGATGCTGTTCAGACACAAAGCAGAGGGGTCACATATTTGTCTCCCAGAACTGAAGCTACATGACAAGTGTAAGAGAATAAATCTTATAGAATCATTTTGGAGTTTTGCTTCAAAAAATGCTGCTACCAAGATACTAGCAGAAACGGATAGAGATAAATGAACAAGGTTGTTTATGGTACTGCGCAACAGTCAAAAAGGAAAAGAGAAAGATACTATCTAAAGGTCCATCATGTGGAACAGATCAAACAATTTCTAGTATACATCCACACCAGGAAATACAAAGTAGCTGTTTTACCATTTTACCAGGGAGGTATATCCACACCTGTTAAGGTTGAGAGCAGTGAATAAAGAGTAGATCGTTTTTAACTTGCCGGAGAAAAATGTCATTCTATTTTGTTATAGATCTGTTTTTATCTATATTTTTTTTTCCATGAGCATGAACACATTGAAAGAGATACACATGAAACTAATAGCAGTGGTAATGTCTGGAGGGAGGGATGGGACACAACTGAAGGGCTGGAAGGGAAGATCAATTTGTACTTCACATATTTCAGAGTGAAAATGGCAATATATGGGAAACTTGTACTTGCTTTTTTATCCTTTTATTTCAAACCAAAAGTGAATGAAACCACGTAGCTAAGATAGTGTGATATACACGATAATAAAAGAGTATTCTGGATAGCACCCACACAAAAATGGAATAATTATTTGTGAGATTTAGGACTTGAGAGAGGACTAGACACAAGGTTTTTTTGTTTTGTTTTGGGTTGTTTGTTTTTGTCTCCTCCTATATAACCGGGGAAAAAGATTAAAGCTCCCATTAGAAGACTCTACAGGCAAGGCAGAGAAGAGCAAGTGGCCTTGAGGATGGGCCCCATGTTCCTTGTTGCAATCCTATATATCCTAGCTGGGTCTCTAGGTGAACCCAGATCTTGGCACCCTGAGTGAGCAGAGTCAGAAGAAGCTCAAAAGTGGAAAGCACTCCTTGCCAGAGAAATCAGGAGGGTCTTCCCACAGGACAGATGTTTTTGGGAATTGCACCACTCACTCCAGGTACAATGCTGGCATGAAGCAGCAGCTCTTCCCCCTTCTCACTCCCCGCCCCCCCCAACGGGGGGCGGCCACCATGTTTAGGAACAGCAACAGCGATATTTACAGACAAGAGACACTTGACATTCTCCATCTGTCTTACACAAGTTGAGCCTCTGCCATCCACCGGCTCCTTTTCCCTCTTCACTAACAGGGTTGAGTCCCATTTTAACTCCCACTACCCTACAACTGAGACACAATATTGACACCTCCTCCCTGATTCAGCCCCTACAATGGTGGGAATGGCTAAGGCAGCCCTGCAGGCTCATTCCTGTCATCACATTTCCACACACTGAGCCAAACCTGTGGGCCGTGCAGTAGTATGGGGAGGCTAATGCCCCATTCTTACAACTGAACATAAGGAATAAAAATACTGGGGGACCAGAGACTGAGGATGAGACTGAGGATGGAGAGGAAGAACCAGAAGGCGCCCTTCGCATCTGTGTATGAATTCTTGATTCACTCTTAATTCAAAGGATGAAATCAACTGAAATCAGAGAGCAAATACGTCCAGAACAAGTAGAGGCTGAGGCTAAAGACTAGACTACAGTGGCCTGTGCATAGACCAGACAAGGACAGGTCCAGGGGAGGATCTTGAATTATTAGAAATACAAAGAAACAAGGAAACAGACAATCATCAGGGGAAGGACGATCAACAGGAACCAACCTGGAGATGACACAGGGTTAAAGATTTTTTTAAACAGCTATTATAAAAATGACCTGTGAAGAAAAGGTCCATATTCTTGAAATGGAAAGATGGAGGTCTCAAAGAAATAAAAATTTATGAAAACAAAACAAAACAAAACAAAAATTGATGAAAGTTTTACTGGGGTGTCTCAAAAGTGAAATTGAGAGGTCAAAGGAAACAAAATACATTAAGATTGGACAAAAGAAATCTAAAGAGAAAAATCATGTAGGAGAATCAACAGAGTCTCAGGGAAAAATAATAAAAAGTCTAATATCTGTGCATTAAAGACCCAGTAGGAGAGGAAAAAGATCAGAATAACAACAACAAAAAAATTAAGAAATAATGCTGAAATCTTCCCAATTTTGGTGAAAGACATAAATTAAAAGTTCTACAAAACTAAGTAAACCACTATCAGGATAAATATGATCATCCCCAGGCACGTTAGTATCAGACTGCTGAAAGCCAAAAAATAAAACATTTTTTAAGGAAGGCAGAATAAAATCAACTATCATGTGTAACAGAAAATAAGAAGTCCAATGCCTATAAGTTTCTTGTGAGAAACCAAGAATGGCAGAAAATAGTGGAACAATGTTCTCAAAGTGCTGGGAAAAATGACCTACCAATCTGGAATCCTTGATATAGGGAAAACAGTCTTCAGAGAGGAAGGCAAAATAAAGAATTTCAGCAGGAATAAAACTAAGGAATTCGTCGATACCAGATCTGCTTTAAAATAAATGCTAAGGCAAGTTCTTCAGTGGAAGGGAAAGGTAACAAAAGGATACGTGGAATGTCAGGAATGAAGGAGGAAAACATTTCGATAAATAAAAGACAGTTTTGTCTTATAAATTTATTAAATGATGCATCACAGGTGAAAGACCATGTATAACATGGATGGGATTTTCAGTGCAGTTAGATGTAATCCTTTTGGCAACTACATCATAGAGGAAGTATTGGTAATGAAAGATTTACCATAGTAAGATCGTTACATTTTACTTGAAATGGTAAAATATTAATTCTAAGTGGATTGCATACTTTTTTTTGTATAAGGTTTTTAATTTAATCCTTAGAAGCCACTAAATAAAACTAGAACCTATTTATGTGTGGATATTTCCCCTTTTTTCTCTACTTGGTTAATAGAAGTTATTGATGTATATAGTTATTAATCATTTACATGCTTCTGATATTTTCTTCCAATGGGATTTTTTTTAACTTTATGAAATATTTTGCTAAGTTTTTATCTTTATATAATCTAGTACTTAGTCTATTCTACCTCTCTATTTTTATCTTTATACTTTAATTATATTCTTTTTAGATCTTGTCTTCTAAAAGTACAAATTATCCCAAACATTTACCAAGTGTTATAATTATATTTTCTAACCTCTTTATAAATTACATTATTGGCATACACTGGCTCTTTTACTGTAATCATTTAGGTAATTTTTTGTTCTCTCAAAGTCTGACCACTGTACATTTTCACTGTGATTCTGGTTTAGTTTCCTTTTATTTCTAATTTTGTTTGCTATTTATTTTGGTTTTACATTTTTTGGTCCATTACACCTTCCTGCTTGCTCTATTTTTTAATAGTACATCCATTGTTGTTACAAAACAATATTTTTCCCATTTAATATTAGCTTAAAAGTGGTAATTTCCCAGCTGTTCATGTTCTCCAACATTTCATTGTTAGGTCTGTTTTCAACCTCTTTGTGCCCTTCGTGTTTCAACGATCTAAGAACACTAGATCGAATATTATTCTTTAGCTCATTTTAAGACTCTTTATATTTTAACGAATTAGTTAAATCCAGTCAATGGATTTATATAATTAATATATTTGGTCTATGTTAGCACATCTTCATATTTTCTTATTTATAATCTATTACTCTCCTTTTGTTGGCTTTCCAATTTTGCTTTTCCTCACTATACTGATCAAGTTTACACTAAAATTACCTTATTTTCCTCTCATAATTAAGTTCCTATGTATTTCTATCCTACTAGCTATTTTCAAACTATAAAACACTTTAATGCATTTTAAAATAATCAATATATATAAGATCCTAGATGTTCTTTACTGCACAATTCTCCTCAACTCTTATCCTACACTTCTAGGTTTTCAGGTAACTTGAAATTTTAGATACATTTTTTTATTCAGAGAATAAAATTCTTTATCCAGAGCTTATTACTAATAGCAAAATGTAGCATGCATGCAATTTTATACTATTATGAATAAATAGAACAAGGGAATCTAATACTTCGCTTCTTTAGCTTCAAAAGAAGTGACAAAGCAACTTTATATATTAAGGTAAAGGGAACAGTTGAGCTGATAACAGACCCAGAAGAAATGAATGGAGGAAAACGTGCACCGAGTGTACTACCTCCTTTTTCCACCCACTTCCCTATTCAGGTTCTAAATCAGGCAACATGACAGCCAATATTCACATCTTACAGGTTTTTTTTTTTCCCCCTCCATCACTTAAAATATATATATTGAATATATCATAGGCACTCTACCAAGTTAAAAATAAAAAAGCCAACAAAGGGGTGTCTGACCTCACAAAATTACCAGTTAACGGGACAGACAACCAAATGAGAGGTCGAACGGAGGAGCGTGAAGGAGGTGTTGTGGTGGTCAAAATGCCAAGTGTTAAAGGAGCACAGAGAAAAGGAAAACTATTCTACCTCTTGAAGGTATCTAAGAATATTATGTAGCCGGTATTAGGATATACTACATATGGAAATAAATGTAGAGAAAGAAAACTGTGTAGATGAAGATATCACAGTTATGAAATACAGTAATAGAAGGATATTCATGGTGGCAGGATTCTCACAGAAAATGTGAAGCTGTAAAGCTGAGTAAGAGGGCTGAGTAAGAAGACAAATTTTAGGTATAAAAAGCCTCAAAAGTCTTGTTAAAATTTTGAACTTGGTCCTAAGGGCAATGTTATTAATTCTAAGTCTGATGTAAATTAGAGCTTTAACCTAACATTTTCTAAGTAGCAGGCAAAATTTCCCTATTTCCACGAGGCACGCAAAATCCACGCATATATTGACAGGACAGGTTTGAGTCATGTATCCGCCATCCCAGTGAAAGCGAACATGCAACTCAACAGAATGGAGAGATATCCTAGCTTTCAGGGAGCAGGTCATTTGAATGCAAGAGGGCAGTAAATTGCAGTACATTGTAATTCATTATTACCACACTTCATAATGAGGGTAATCATTTATTATACAGATAACAACAACAGAAAGATTTTGTTGAATTAACTGCTTTTAAGAAAATAAATTGTTTCACAAGGATGTTGTTTTCTTATATATTTCTAAAAGTTGACAAAGAGTCAAGTGTATAGTTCCAGCTGAGCCAAAGAAAACATAGCCATTACTCAGTTTCTTTCTCGGTGAACAACAGAAAATTACATCTTTAATTTTGAAATGGAACTAAAGTTAATATTTAATGGCTATATGGTCATATTCAGAGTAAATTATGGGTGAATACAGAATTTATGAGTTTGTTTTTAACCACCAGGGCACTATGTTCCCATGAAGCCATTTGACAAAAAATATTTTATCTCGACCATAAAAAATAGTTCACAAAATCGTAGATAAGTTTTTATTATCTCAATTATGCCTGTGTTCTTAAAATAGAGGTACTTGGATATACAAAGCAATTTCTATTGTACTGAAGTATTAGCAACCGAATTCTTTAGGCACTACCTTGAACATGACATCGTCATGGTGTAGATCTTAACCCACAGATCCTAAAGGGAGGTTTTTAGTTGCCTTGTCTGAAAATGATCCAATTTTAAGTAATTTTTTTTTCATGTTATTATTTTAGGAGGACATGAGTTCTTCTATTATTCTATTTTATTAATTTATATTAATAATATATTTTATTCTATTATTCTATTATATTAATCTTTGCTAGACACTATCTGAAAGAATGAAGATGATGCAGCCAGTGGGATCCCTTCTTTCTCAGCTGGATCCTTGGTCATTGGAACAATGGCTGGCACTTGGTAAGTTCTTCCTAACTCGTTGCTCAACACTTGAATGAGCATAAGGAAAAATATTCTTCAGATGTATTAGTATACAGTTGATTCTTGTTACTCATGATACTTATGTTCTATAAAGTTACAGCTTACCCTGAACCACTGCTCCTAAAGAAGATACAAAATGAGATTCCTACAAGCTTCTGATCAAAACATTTTCATCAAATACTCAATGTATAGCCTTATTTATATGTGCTTTGGATTCCAAACACTGTATTTAGTATCTATTATTGATTCATTAACGCTGAGCTCCTAACCAACAGCACTGCAACTCAAGTTCGAAAAAACTTATCTAATACATGCATTTTTCTCCATGAGGCCTACTTGAGTCTTCCTGTACCTAAGGACTCAAGGCTTCACCTAAGCATCACACTTGGGGCCATTTTAAATGACAAAATTGTGAACAAAAGTCCTGAAAGTGCTATACGGGAATACTTTCTTTTATTGCATTTGACTTTATTGCACTTGGCAGATACTGTATTTCTTTAAAAAGGTTGAAGGTTTCCGGCAACTCTGCCTCCAGGTGTCTATCAGCACCACTTTTCCAACGGCATTTACATACCTCTCGTGACTGTGCCACAGTTTTCTAACTCTTGCAATATTTCAAGCTTTTCATCGTTAATGTATTTGTTATGGTGATCTGTCACTAATCTTTCATATTACTCTTGCAGTTGTTTTGGGACATCACATGACCATATAAGGTAGCAAAATTCATAACTACTGTTTATTTTCTGACTACAGACCAACTGTTCTCCCACTTTTCTCTTCAGACCTCCCTGTTCCTGGAGACACAGCAATGTTGACATTAAGCCAATTACCTTGTAGGTTACAATTACACTGTAAGTTATTACCCTATAATGATTCTAAGTGTTCGAATGAAGAGTTGCACATCTCTTACTTTAAAACCAGAAGGTAAAAATGATTAAGCTTAGGGAACAAACCATGTTAAAAGCTGAGGCAGGCCCAAAGCGAAATCTTGCACCAAAGCTAGCCACTTGTGATGGCAAAGGAAACGTTTTGGAAGGAAACTGAAAGTGCTATTCCAGTGGAACATGCAAGTTATAAGAAAGAAACAGCCTTATTGCTGATAAGGAGAAAGTTTTAATGGAAGATGAAACCAGCCACAAGAGTCCCTTAAGCCAAAGCCTAATACAGATCAGGGCCCTGACACTTTTCAGTTCTGTGAAGACAGAGGAGAAAAAGCTGCTGGAGAAAAGTCTGAAACTAGTGGAGACTGGTCCCTGAGGTTAAGGTTAAGGAAAGAAGCCATCTCCACAACGTCAAAGTACAAAGTGAAAGCAACAAGTGCTGATGTAGAAGCTTCAGTAAGTGATCCAGAAGATCTAAAATAATTAATGAAAGTGGTTACACTAAACAACAGATTTTCAGTGTAGACAAACAGTCTTCTACTAGAAGAAAACCCCATAGCTGGAGAGGAAAAGTCAATGCCTGGCTTCAAAGCTTCAAAGGACAAGCTGAGTCTCTTGTTAGGAGCTAATGTAGCTGGTGACTATGTTGAAGCTAGTGTTCAATGACCAGTTTGAAAATTTGAGGGCCCTTATGAATTGGGCTTTATCTGCTCTGCTTGTGCTCTATACATGGAACAACAAAGTCTAGATGACAGCATATCTGTTCATAACATGGTTTACTGAAACTTCTAAGCCCGCTGTAGAGATCAAATACTGAGAAAAATGTTGCTTTTAAAATATTAGAGCTCACTGATAATGTACCTGGTTACTCAAGGACTCAGATGTACAAGGAGATTAATATTGTTTTTATGCCTGCTACCACAACATCTATTCTGCAGCTCATGGATAAAAGTTACTTGACCTTTCAAGAATCATTTAAATACTTTCATAAGGTTAGAGCTGCCATAGATAGTGATCCCTTTGATGGATGTCAATTGAGAATCTTCTGGAAAGAATTTATCATTCTAGATACCATAAGAACATCTGTGATTCACTGGAAGGGGTTAAAATATCAACATTCATAGGAGCTTGGAAGAAGTTGATTCTAGCCCCATGGATGACTTAGAGGGGCTTGAGACTTCACTGAAGGAAGTCACTGCAGATGAGGTAGAAATAACAAGAGAGCTAGAATTAAAAGTGGAACCTGAAGAGTGGAGTCAGTTGCTACAATCTCCTTCTAATACTAATGGATGAGGAGTAGCTTACAGATGAGCAAAGAAAGTAGTTTTTTGAGATATAATCTACTCCTGGTGATGATGCTGTGAAGATTGCTGAAATGATAACAGGATTTTGAATAGTACACAAACTTAGTTGATAAATAACAGCAGGGTTTGAGGGGATTGACTCCAATTCCTAAAGAAAATTGACTATGGATAAAGTAATATCTAACAGCATCTCATGCTGCAGAGAAATCATTCATTAAAGAGACAACCAGTCAATATAGCAAACTTCATTGTTGTATTTTAAGAAATTGCCACACCCACCACAACCTTCAGCAACCACCACCTGAATGAGTGTGCAGCCACCAATACTGAAGCATGACTCTCCACCAGCAAAAGGATTAGGACTTGCTGAAAGCTCAGATAGTTAACATATTTCAGCAAGAAGATAACTAAGGTGTGTACATTGCTTTTTTTTTTTTTTTAGATATAATGCTATTGCACATTTAGCAAACAACAACATAGTATAAATATAACTTTTGTATGCACTAACGAGTAAATTAATTTGATTTGCTTTATTGTAGTATTTGCTTTATGATAGTGGTCTGGAATCAAAATGGCACGACCTCTGAGGTATGCCAATAAACTGAAAACTACAAAAAAATGAAAAATTTGAAATAAGCAAAGAAGAGACAATACAAAATGATAATAATATTTAAAAAAAGAGTTACCAAGTTCATGGAATATAAGATTCAATGTTAAGGCTTCTATTCTCCCAAAATTGGCTGGTAAAGTTAAGGTAAGCCATATTCCTACAAGTTTGTTTGCTTGTTTAAATTGAGATTATTTTAAGATTTATATGAAAACTACAGTAATCAGGAATAGGGTAATCATGAAAGGATATGTAAGTCAATGTAGGAAATTCATATGTGAACAGTTGTTTTTTGGTAAAGAAGATTAACAAAAGAATGTCATTTTGTAAGTAAAAAAGGAAATACATAGGTTTCTGTAATATAAGATATTGAAGGAATTAATCTTTAATTTGCAAATAGGCAGTATCAGTTTTCAGCTATATTTGAACAACTGTACAAGTGCATTGTTTCTTATAATTTTAGTTGTCTGATTTATCATAACCATTTATAATGTCTTTATAAAATATGTTTCAACATAGTTTTCTTTTGTCTTAATGGTACTTTTGGTAAAGCATGACTCTTAATACCACTCTTAAATAGTGGTAATATCTAGACTGAATTTGGAGGTGTGAAAAACAAGAATGTTCTCTTCAAATTGCTGTTCATTAACATATATTGATTACTGAAAACAATTTAAAAAGTGATCAAATAAATATATATCAAGGTTTTCTAGTATTTCTTTTTAGTTTTGGAAGCCTATTTCCTCACAGTTTTTAGACTCAATTTCTCTTACTTTTGTTCTTTATCTGAAAGCAATGTATAAAGGATGGCTGATTCCTGGATGGATAGGTGAGGGGAAGTGTAATGTTAATACCTACTAGCAAAATATTCAATGATCTTTTAAAATATAGCCCTAAATAAGAGAGACAAATCCCCTATTAATGTATAATTGCTTCAAAATAATCATCCCAATAATTTCTCTGGAATCAGGTGTTTCTGGTCCCCATTTGTTTGTGTATATAAGCATATTATCAGAATATATGGGAAGGTTTTGAAACTAAGATATAATATCAAAGAAGTGAACAGAAAATAAATATTCAGTAACTGCTGAAAAACAAATATATCTAGGTTAAGTGAAAATGTTGGCTCTGGATTTAAGGAATTATAATAAGTATAAAAGGCAGTGAATTTTTTATATTTTCTGAGGAATTAGAAGAAATATAAATAGATTGGTTCATGGCCAAAGAGACAAGAAAAATCATTTGCTGGAAATAGAAATTCAATTACCATTCAAACATCCATCATAAAGAGTAAACTGAGTAAGTTTTTCCCATAGATTGTCTAGAGATGGAATTATCTCATGAGGTAGAACTGAGGCAACATCAATTTAATCAACATATTCCTTGTTCTCCACCCAACTCCCACCAAAACCTTATCGTTTAAGAGAAATTAGGTTAGGCATAAGATCATGCAAATTGTCAGAGGAATCTAAGACCTCTTCAGTGGCCTGAGATGCAATGAATAACAAAGTCTGTGCCATTATTATCAACAGCAGATATATTCTCATGAGCCAGAAGTATAGCTTTTAGAGAAAAATAATTTTATGACCATCTTCTCCACGTTTTTAATGCTCATAAAGTGATGCTTAAAGCATTTTACTTTCTATGAGAAAGACTAGAAAGAGAAAGATGCATTCCCAAATATATTTGGTACTTGGTAGTCCCCAAGGCCTTTGTGGGAAGTAACCTTTTATTAATCTATAGAACACCAGTTACCTATAAGAGTTAAAACAGCTTAAATGTCGTGCCCAAAATACAACGTAAAAAGAGCCAAAGCATTTGACTTTCTCTTGCATCTATGTAATTTGTTTCTAATTTAGTCTTAAGGGTAGGGATTTTGCTACAACACAGACTACAAAAAGTGATATGTTTTATTTTTAGCTTTTAAAATTGAAGTATAATGCACATTCAAGAAAATTAATGAATTTTGAAACACTGGGTCACCGACACAAACATCCAGCACAACATGACATGGTACTTTGGTTTGTTGCAGATTTCAGTAGGATACTTTCAGGATTTTAGCCATTATAGAAGATGTTAACTATTAGTGTGAAGTTTATGCTGGCTTTCTTTTTTTAAAGAATTTGGAAGTTTTCTTTCTTTTTCCCATTTTTTAATTTAATTTTTAAATTTTTTAATAAACATATAATGTATTTTTATCCCCAGGGGTACAGGTCTGTGAATCGCCAGGTTTACACATTTCACAGCACTCATCATAGCACACACCCTCCCAAATGTCCATATCCGCACCACCCTCTCCCGTCCCCCCTCCCCCCAGCAACCCTCAGTCTGTTTTTTGAGATTGAGTCTTTTATAGTTTGTCTCCCTCCCGATCCCATCTTCTTTCATTTTTTCTTTTCCTACCCCCTAAGCCCCCCACATTGCGTCTCCACTTCCTCATATCAGGGAGATCATATGATAGATGTCTTTCTCCGGTTGACTTATTTCGCTAAGCATAATACCCTCTAGTTCCATTCACGTTGTCGCAAATGGCAAGATTTCATTTCTTTTGATGGCTGCATAGCATTCCATTGTGTATATATACCACATCTTCTTTACCCATTCATCTGTTGATGGATATCTAGGTTCTTTCCATAGTTTGGCTATTGTGGACATTGCTGCTATAAACATTTGGGTGCACGTGCCCCTTCGGAGCACCACGTTTGTATCTTTAGGATATACACCCAGTAGTGCAATCGCTGGATCATATGGTAGCTCTATTTTCAGTATTTTGAGGAACCTCCACACTGTTTTCCAGAGTGGTTGCACCATGTCCATTCTACCTAAAGCAATCTACACATTTAATGCAATCCCTATCAAAATCCCATACATTTTGTTGTTGTTGTTATTGTTCTATCACCTTGAAGAACTTGTCTTAGGTTGGTGTTTGTTGTTCTTTACATATTTGCAAGAATTCTCAATATACAAACAAGGAATCATGGAACAATACAACAGAAACTAATGATGTATGTGACTAACATACATACTAACATATGTGACTAACATACATACATACGTACATAGTATACACACTAACTCTATAGTGACTAACATAACATAATAAAAACAAATAAATAAATAATGGAATGACACTTAGCAATAAAAAAATAATAAAAGCCATAGCAAATCATTAAAAAAAAAAAAAGAATTCTTGATTGACGCTACTGAGCCTTAAGTCTCCTCTGTGGAAAGTTGTTTTTAATTAAAGATTCAATTTTAACAAGAGAATTATGAACTATTTATATGTAGTATTCTAAGTTTGTGCTCTTGAGTTTTTCTGAGAGTTTGTTCATCAAAATTTTTAAGTTTATTGTCCAAAAAAATCAGGTTATATATTCTGTAATGAGCAACTTACCACTTTTATATAATCATGTCTCCTTTCCTGTTCATGATATAAGTAATTTGTGCCTTTTCTCACTTCCTCACTGGTTTTTCTCAGGGGCTAATCAGTTTTGTTTACTCTTCCCACAAAGAATTATTTCTTTCAATTGAACATGTTTTTAAGTTTCTGTCTTCAATCTTTATTTTCTTGCTTCTTTCAATTTAATTTGAAGCTACTTTTACATTTTTTTTTTTTTTGCTACAGATGGGTTTTTAGCCTTTTCTCTGTGTTAGTGTATGCATCTAAAACCACTCATTTTCCCCTTAGCACAGCTATAGACACAATCCCATAAATTTGAATCATGTTACCATTGTCCTTAAATTCCAAATACTGAGTAATTTTTTCTAATTTCTTGACCTACAAGGTATTTAGAAACACTAGGTTACTTGGTTACTTCCAAATGATATTGATTTTCCTACTCAGTTTTTGTTACTAATTTTTAGTTTAATTACACTCTGTTCATATAATATGTTTTATCTTTTAGAATTTATTGAAATGGTTATATGGTCTTTTATGTTTGGGTACAGAGTGAGTATGCAGCACCTCAATTTCAAACCCAAACAACCATGAAAACGTTTTCAATAAAATTAGTACGAAGGTATTCTCCCCCAAAAACGAACTAGAACAGGGACAGGGAGAAACAAGAAGTGATCAGGGAACTGTGAATTATCTTTATCTGTGAGAGAAAACAAAGGAAACAAAAGGGCACCTGAAGGACCTCAGCCTTTAGGCTACTTGCAATTTCTAGCCAACATGGCCACTCCCTTCATCCAGCCAGCAAAGAAATTCCAGAACATACCTAATATCCCCTAAAATGCACAGCTAGGACATGAAGTATTATCCAACTTCAAAGATCAATTCTTTACTCTCCATCCTTTAAATGTTATATTTCATGGAAGACAGGAAACAAATGATTAAAGAAGGGAATAACCCGTGGAAAGCAAAACCATTTTTCTAAAAAAAAAAAAAAAAAAAGTAGAAGAAAGATACAAAGAAATATTGTCATAGAGAGGAGGAAGGAAAGAAAACATATGTCCAATGATTTTGAGTAGGGCTTTGCAGCTAAATGGGAAACCTGACTACTCTGTGAGTATTTAGTATGTTGGTGCACCTTGAGACCACGTTCTCTATGCTGCAAATAGCTTGTATCACTACTTCAGCATGTAAATATTTTAAACAATATCCAAGGGATAACTTGTTTATAGAACTTACACTATAAGTACTTTCTTATTATTTTATCTAATACTGTCTGTGGTTTTCATGTTTCTCTATAACAGAAAGAGACCAGGAATTCCTCCATCGGAAGTGAAAATAACTCTTCTCTCAGACATAAAAATTGAAACCAAGGTATTCTATCTGTATGGTAGGGTAGAAAGTTCCCCACTGATAGTTGAATAGCATGGCAAGGGTGGGACAGAGAGGAATATAGAGGTAAGAATAGATTTATTCAGAGTTAGTATATTCTAATAGTATATACTAATACTTAGTATATACTAATAATTAGTATATACTAATGAAGTACACAATGAGAAAGTGATATTAGGAACTAATTCCCAATTGTTTTAATGCATTTTTCCTTTCAAGCTCCATAGGAAGAATATTTACATCATTCTGTAAACTTGAAATTATATGCTGTGGGAAATGAGTGAATGAAACAGTATGTTTTATGATCACTTGTAAGGTACTGGATTCCAGTTCCTTCCACTAGCATGCTTTTATCTGAATCCATGACTTGCTACTACTGCTTTAACTATAGTTGATTGGTATCTGCCAATCATCCTGTTCAAGTGAGAATATTAAGTATGCTCTGAAAATAGGCTGAAATACATGGCATTGATGCTACATACAGGGCTCCTTTTTGACTTTGCTGGCTGCCTGGCCCAAACTCCTTCACTCTGAAAGACAGATAGAAAATGACACATCTGTTTTCTTTATTATATCAGGTCTTAACCCAACATTAATATCAATTGAATAAAATCAATTTTAAAACTTCCCCCAAATGTCACATTATTCAAATAGACCATGTTGTCACACAATGTAGTATCTATTAAAGCAATGAAAGTAAAACACAAATGCCCCGTGTTGACATTTCACTGCACAGCATCTCCACTAATAAGATTCTGGCTCCATTTCTAGTTATAATGCACTTGTGAAACAGTAGGAACCAAGTATAAAT
Source organism: Lontra canadensis (assembly GCF_010015895.1). NCBI lineage: Eukaryota > Metazoa > Chordata > Mammalia > Carnivora > Mustelidae > Lontra > Lontra canadensis. The sequence goes on from NW_022631020.1 coordinate 6,284,417, forward strand.
CAGATGCTATAAACCAGCCCCAAGCTCCATGACAGCCCAAGAGCTTGCAAACAAAGAAGCCCTGGAAGAAAAGGGCAGACCAGTTGGCTTCTCTTTGTCTCCAAGATAGGCAAGCATTTTTCTTCCTTTTCTCCTTTTTATGTTTGCTGTATGTGTTGTTGAACAGTAAAGGTGACTAGAGAGTGCACACACATATATAATTGTACTTAAGATGCATATACCCTTTTATTTTGTGTTTTACTAAGTACTTGATCACCTGCAGTTAGTTTTCCTTTTTTTTTTTTTAATTTTTTTTTTAAGTTTTCCGTTTTTAGTGTAGCTTTCATCATTGAACTGAATGGTCTAGAGAAATTATCCACTTATAACCATTACTATTTTCCTTCCAAATTCCCTCTTGTAATCAGTAATAGTAACTTTACTATGTCCTACAAAAGGGGTGAGAAAAAGGATCTGTCTTTGCTTTGCCTCATCCCTTTGATCTTCCTTTTCCAATGAATGTATTTTCTTTTAATTAAGTTTTCTCCTTTGATTAGAAGTAGATACATAAAAAATATGGTAAAGTATTAGAACCACTTCTAAAAAATCTGTAAGTTTCCTTATCAGCAATCATTTCATTATTGGTTCATCAATCCTTTCATTTAAAATTCTTTCTCTTCCATATTTTCATATTTCCCGGGTATTTAAAATTGGCCATTTTGTTTTATTTTTATTTTTTATTTTTTTAAAGATTTTATTTATTTATTTGACAGAGAGAGATCACAAGTAGGCAGAGAGGCAGGCAGAGAGAGAGAGGAGGAAGCAGGCTCCCTGCTGAGCAGAGAGCCCGATGCGGGACTCCATCCCAAGACCCTGAGACCATGACCTGAGCCGAAGGCAGAGGCTTAACCCCCTGAGCCACCCAGGCGCCCCTAAAATTGGCCATTTTATATTTTTATTAAACTGCCTTACATGTTCCCTTTTCTCTTTTACAGAAATTTGTTCAGAAGATAGTAAGCTAAATAGCTTCAGAAAGAAGCCAATATTCGAACAACTTATAACACTGAAATATGCTGCATTTAAACAGTTTGAGGTTTTTCTGTCTAAAAATCAGGTTAGTCTTCATCAGTATGGGTGTGTGAACTTCCAAACCTTCGTTCTGCACAGGGATTTTATGCATAGAAATATTAAACATTAATATTCACCAATGGGAAGCCAGAGGACTCAGCTTCATGTTCAAATAATGTTATTTTACTTGCCAAATCAAATGAATAGCCAAATTCTATTTTTCAAAGGAACATATGATAACTTTTCCAAGGAACTCTGGGGAATTTACTTCTTTATCTGATGAATCATTTTTCATTAATTCTGGGGAATGAAGTCCTACAAAGGGGTGAAATTTAAACATGAGCTCCCTTCCATTGTCCAAACTTTTATTAAAACTTAAAAAATGAGGCTTTTTTCAATATTTACATAAAGCACTTTATTATCAAATGTTTCATGTGTCATGAGTTAATGTCTTTTTAATATGAAAGTAGTGGAGTTTTCCTATTGACCTGTACATCATTCTGCTCACTGGTATAATTAGTGGTAATAAAATATTATCTCTCTTAATCAACTCTTTAAAGCTGGCAGGAATCATCAATTCTACATCCTTCCCATTTAGATGAGTAATGTACACTCTTCAGAGATTTTGTCCCATTTAGGTGAAAATACATTCTTTTTAGAGAATGCTCCATTCGCTTTACTAATGGCTAACCGATGACAATAATTACCATACAACACTAAACTCCTTATTACAAGGTAGAAACTTTTTTTTGCCATGTCTCACCTCTAAAGCATTACTAAGCTTTCAATTACCTATGTAGTGTGGAAGATCCTGATTGGAAGATTGTCATTCTAAGTTATTTTTTATTTTCTTATTTCATAAAGTTATATTAGCAAAATTGGAAAATAAGGCTAGTCGAGAAAAATAAAACAGTTCTTTCACAAAGAGATAACTAGTACTTACTATTTCTCTTTCACTTACTATATCATAGAATTGTTTTCCTATTATTTTAATAAATTTAGGGATTTTTTTTTTTTTTAAGATTTCATTTATTTATTTGACAGACACAGGGAGAGTGGGAACACAAGCAGGAGGAGTAGGAGGGAGAAGCAGACTTCCCGCCGAGCAGGGAGCCTGATGTGGGCCTCGAACACAGGACCCTGGGATCATGACCTGAGCCAAAGGCAGATGCTTAATGACTGAGCCATGCAGGCGTCCTAAATTTAGGGATTTTTAAATTTTAAATATGAAGGCACTTGTAAAGTTGATGTAATCTTCTGATGGTCATTCTGGTACATGAATGTTATTGTTTAAGAACTGAAATAAAGGTTTTGGACAAGTTATGATACATAGTTCCGTTTAATTTGTTATTTCAACTATAATAAGAGCTGAAATTTGAGGTCCTAGGGATTAAGTACCTAGCTTTTAATTCCAGCAAACAGAAATGTCTTTAAGCAGAGAACATCTAATCTCAAGAGGCTGGTTTTGAATTCTCATGTTAATTAAATCAAGTAATAAAATAGAAATAAAGGTGGATGTTATATAATAGATTTTCTGCCAAGAAATTTTCAGAATGCTATGTGCACATGAAAAGAGAAAGAGGAATACTGGTTTACTACAGTGGCCAAACCCATCCTACTAATTTTCCTATGGCTAATGTATAGATTTTTGCAATTTCTAGAAGTTAGCCAGGAGTTGCAAACATGGCAAGAGGAAGGGAAGCAGCGGAGGCTGTGGTTCAGGGTATAGTGGAAGGAAAGGATGGAATATGTAAGGCAGGGAGCACAGACCAGAGCATAAGCTTCCTCGAAAGGGCAGGGTCTGCGGGACCTCTTACAAAACAGTGGAGGAAAGTACACAGTTTTGTCATGATAGGACGCTAGCGACAGAGTGTTAAAACAGATCTTTCTGCTCTCATTTTCAACCAAGGAATATAAACTATAGATGCAATATTTTGAACAGTTAGGGAAGCCAAATGGCACAGTTCCCAAGAAGGGGCTTAAAAGTATTTAGGAAACTCTTCTGCATTGATTATTGGAGATTTGAGAGAGCCCCTGAGTAGAGTTTCTGGGGAGGGCTGGCGTGTTTTTAGCACTCTGTCTACGCCCAAGGTAGAGGAATGGCCAAGACCCCATCTCTGAGCCCCAATTCCTAGTTCGACTTTAGCTGAATAATACAAAAAACAAAAAAGCACCACTTGATGTGAACCCCAGTACACAGAACAGACTGACTTATGCATAGAATCTAGAAGAGGAACAAGCAGTTTAGTTGCTCTGTCTGAATCCTAGAAGGGAGTTCCTGTTGCACTGGGTTTGACCTGTTTTCCAGAGTTTGTTGAGTCAAGAATACATGACATACACTGAAATAAATAAATAAATAAACAAATAAATAAATAAAATAAAGTTACCAGAAAGAAAGAAAGAAAGAACTGAAAACAAACAACCGAAAAAGAATATGTAAAAATGACTATCCCCCATTCAAAAGATAAGGGTCCCCCTCAACCCCTCAAAGAAAATTATATATGTACGTTTAAGGGTCCCATTTGTGAAAGAGCTGGCATGAGGCTTACCGTGGAACCTTCCCAAGGTCACTGAAAGGGGCGACAGAACAGAAGAAACTGGAAGCTACAGGTGCTTTTCTGACTGGGAGAGCTGCTGAGGCAGGGACTTACCAAGCCAGTGAGGAAGGCTTTGCCCAAGCCCCCCAAACCAATAAAATCTGTTGAGATCGAAAGTTCCTCTTAAAAGGAAAAAACTCGAGCTCTAAGCACTTGCCAGGCCCAGCAATTTTAGAGTAAGTCAGGTAACAATGCTCAGTCAGCTGTGCCTCTGTCTCGCTCTGCTTCAGTCTTCTGTCAGGTACTGGGGGTTGGTTACTGAGAAACTGGAGTGAAAGCCTAAGGAAAGGTAAAAAGGGGAAGACAGGGTGGAGTGTTCCCAGCACTGACCCGAGTCTGTTTTCCACTTCAAGCCACTGAAGGACTTTTATTACCCAAGACGGAGTAGAAAATAGTACAGCTGGAGTTTTCAAGTGGGGTAGGGGAGAAGCTTCTTCCACAAAACACATTTTATTTTTTTTAAGATTTTATTTATTTATTAGACGGAGATCATAAGCAGGCAGAGAGGCAGGCAAAGAGGAGGAAGCACGCTCCCCGCTGAGCAGAGAGCCCAATGCAGGGGCCCAATCCCAGGACCCTGAGATCATGACCTGAGCCGAAGGCAGAGGCTTAACCCACTGAGCCACCCAGGCACCCCCACAAAACACATTTTAAACTGGGGAGCTGAGATTTAAAAAATAATCCTCTTTTATTATATCCCCTGCATTGTGACTGTTCAAAATATTCCATGAAGCTTCTACTTGCCTTTGGAAGCTGCCCAGACATATGAATAGAAAGGTAAAAACAAAACAAAACCAAACCAAGAAAGAAAGAATGTAACAGGAAGGGTGGGGCAAAAACTGAATATGATTAACTCTTTACTCTTAAGAAAATAACTGAAATAGCTGAAATAAATGAGGGAGCTTGAAGTGACAATTACGAATGGCTCCCACCAACTACAGAAACAAGAGTCGGAAAGCAAGTTGAATTCAGATTTAGAAAGAAATATCCAGTCTTCTGTACATCCAAAGTATAGTCTGTAAACACAAGCGCAGGGCACATAATGCCAAAATCATCTCTTTTTTTATTAAAGATTTTATTTATTTATTTGACAGAGAGAGATCACAAGTAGGCAGAGAGGCAGGCAGAGAGAGAGGAGGAAGCCGGCTCCCCACTGAGCAGAGAGCTCGATGTGGGGCTCGATCCCAGGACCCTGGGATCACAACCTGAGCTGAAGGCAGAGGCCTTAACCCACTGAGCCACCCAGGCGCCCCAAGGCCAAAATCATCTTAAACAGGATTGTTAAAGTCTATCTTCTTGCCTGGTATATGAAAATGCAAACCTTACTCTCTCTCTCAAGGCTCTTAAATCTTTACCAATGGGCAAAAATAGAATCTCAGTATTAATGACCAGTAAGTCACAGAATTGATTTTATGTGTTTATATTTAGTATGAAGTTTTAGACTTTACCAGTAACTATGAATAAGGTTTAAGATCGAATACAGGATATTAATTTTTTATTTCCCAATCCAATGTATTTGGAGATGATAAAAATAAATTCCAGGGGCACCTGGGTGGCTCAGTGGGCTAAAGCCTCTGCCTTCGGCTCAGGTCACGATCCCAGGGTCCTGGGATCGAGACCCGCATCGGGCTCTCTGCTCGGCGGGGAGCCTGCTTCTCCCTCTCCCTCTGCCTGCCTCTCTGCCTACTTGTGATCTCTGTCTGTCAAATAAATAAATAAAATCTTTAAAAATAAATAAATAAATAAATAAATTCCACATGTGTCTCACCTTTGCACCAGTTAAAACAAACAAACCCTTTAATTTTTTTTTATATTAACATATTGACCAGAAAACAATTATATTTACTTTAACAAGTTTAACCACTGGAATGCATCTATGTTGACAAAGCACCCAAAGTCTACCCCAAATAATAAGTATGACAACTATTGTCTTGTGATATTTATAAGCCCACAGAGGAACTGTATCTTGGTCCAAGTTTTAGGATGCATTTTCTGCACAGGTTAGAAAGTGCCTGATAGCTTTGGTTTAACCAACACTGAAATTAGCAGGTTTGGGCACCGTTATGGGATACAGCCCTGTTTTTTAATGGATTTGCATTAGAATCTCCCTACAAATAAATTAAATTTAATATTCTAACCCTGAAGTCATTATGAAAAGAAGCCCAGGCACTAGATATCAGAAATTAACTTGTTCCCTGTTATTTTTTCCTTTTGAAATCTGTAATTTCTTCTATATTTTCATTCAACAAAGATTTGATGAGCACTTTATAGCATAGCAAGTCAATCATAATAAGTTGGTGTCATAAAAACAAACCCTAAACTGATTACCCCTTATTATACCTTTTCAATGAAACCTTTCATTATACCTGGATAATTACTATTAAAAGGCAAGCTCACTTAGCTCATATACTCTCCAACTAAAATAACTCATCAAGAACACCCTTATAGTAGAAGTTTCCCCTACAAGCGAAAGGCTAAAAACACATTGCTATATACTGGGTGCACATATTTATCTGGAATCATGTACAAAGTAGGAACTTCATAAAACTTTGGATATTTAAGAGGTGATAGGTGAAAATATTGGAAATCTACCAATTTTTTCATAGTGTAACAGTTTCTGGTAGTCCTACCTATTCTGAATGTATAAATAGCAAAATAGCTTCCAAAAGTCTAATTATGCAAAACTTAGGCAGCTCCCATCTAGTCCTCACAAAACGTGGGGTGTCTTCACCGTATTTAAAGAACATATTTGGGGCACCTTGGTGGTGCATCAGCTAAGTGCTGTGAGTCTTGGTTTCTGCTCAGGTCATGATCTCAGGGTCCTACGATCAAGCCCCACATGGGGCTCTGTGCTCAGTTGGGAGTCTGCTTGAACATTCTCTCTCCCTTGGTCCCTCCTGCTTGTGCTCACTCAACTCTCTCTCAAATCATTTTATTTTTTTTAATAGTGTACTTTAAGATCAAATTTCAATTTAGTCAAAATTTAAAACTATTACCAGATACTCCTAGGCATATTTTTCACTTCAAATAGTTCCTTCTAGTTTTGTTCTGAATCTTTCCAAGTACTTACCTAAAGTTAAATATCTGGTCCCAACTGAACAAATTTATTTACTGCAGTGTGTTTTTACTTTTAGGATATCCAGCAACTATTTTCTTTCTAATAGCATTAATAATTAATTTTTTTCTAATTAAAGTTTTTTTCTAATTAATAGAAAAAAAATTATGTCAAATTTAATTCTCTATTTTTAAACTGATGAGGTAAAAAATGTAGGAGTATGTCTTTTTTATAGAAAATAGAACATAAATAATTTTATCCCAGGAACTGTCAATTAACAGATTCATGTTTTTTTTTTAATTTATTAAGATTTTATTTTTAAGTAATCTCTGCCCTCAACATGGGCTTGAATTTACAACCCTGAGATCAAGAACCGTACCTTCTACCGACTGAGTGAGCCAGGTGCCCTTAGGGTATTAATTGGGATTAATTTTAATTGACGGGAATCCATAATGAGCTAGATGCATCTCTTCTTTGTCAATGTACAACAAATGAATTAAAATATGTTATACTGTGAAAATACACAGTATAACAATAGCTTGGAAATGAGTAAAAAAGATGAGAGAAAAACAGTGCTATGAAGTAAACAGTGGAAATGCATTTCACCCAAAGCTCCAGCAAGACCACAGAGTCAGTCTCAAATATTGTGTTTTTTTTTTTAAAGATTTTATTTATTTATTTGACAGATAGAGATCGCAAGTAGGCAGAGAGGCAGGCAGAGAGAGAGGAGGAAGCAGGCTCCCTGCTGAGTCTCAAATATTGTTAACTCTAGATAACCTCTGACAATACTCTGGATTTAAAAGTATTCGAAGCATTGTGGGATTTGGCTATGTAACTTAATCCATTTCATTTGCTTCTTTTCCATGTTTATTCTGCAGAGAACTTATGAATACTTGAGATAATGTGGTGTATATAATAATTTGTTTACTCACAAGTACGGACATACACGTTCAATAGGACACACCATCTCCAACTGATGACAAGATACTGGAAGTGGTACCAAAATATATATATATTCCAAATCAACAGGTTCTACAAATAAGCCTTTTCCACAAATACAGAGAGAATTATAAGTATGGAAATCATGACATCTTAGAAAAAATTGAATAGGCTTCTGTTTCATCAATGTTGCTTGATTTGCCTAAGAAAATTCAGAATACTAGATCCTTGTGATTCTCCTCCTGAATGATTTTAAAGTGACCCGATAAGAGTATGCAAAGGACATTCTATAGAATTGTCCCCTTCTTTCTGAACGCTGCATACCCATACTTTCTTTTGAGGTTAACAAGGCTATGAAAATCCTTGGAACAGAAGTAGAGACAACATAAATGAAGATAATAAATGGATAAGAAAAATAACGACAATACTGAAAGAAACCAAACATGCTGCTTGTTCCAAGTGCCTGGAAGCCAAGAGACCCAGCTGTGTTACTGCTGAAATTTATCCCTATGCTAATATTCTAAAATCTACTAAGAGATCTAGCAGAGAAATCTAGACTAGTAGTAATTACTTAAAGAAAACATCTGCCCAAGCAACTGGTTTTGTTCCTTAAGAAACCTGGATATCACAGGATTTTAGGTTCAGATAATCTTACTAAAAGTTTAAGTTTCTATTTTTAAATATTGAATGGTATAAGACATATTAAAATAACATTCATTTTATTTTTAAAGCTTACGTGCCTAGATGCATAAGATTTCCATCTAGAACCTAAAAGAATTTCCCTGTTTTTAGGTTAGACACCTTTCGATGAAAGTTCACATTCAAACGAGCATGACTTCTAAATGAAGAATCACAGCTTTATTTTCTGACGTTCAGTCAGAAAGTATGCTTACTTTTTTGATGTCCTCATCTAATTAGGTATAGAACTCTGTTTTCTCTACTTTCACAGCTGTTTTGCCAATATGTTCTTTTCTTCAAGAGGTACTCCAAAGTGTAATATATAAAAATCAGATTTTGTCCCCATTTCGTCTAGTACAAGTTGTTCTATTTTCTAGTCAAATGAGTAAGAGTGAGGAGCTAGTGCCAAGTTCACTTTAATGTGCATTTATATAACTTTCATTTAATGCAGAATATCCATCATTACCCCAAGTTTCTTTAAAGAAGTTTCCATTATTTTTTGAGCATGCCTGAGGTATTAACTAGACAACAGGGTCTCATTCAATCGTTGGTGCTACCAACACTTAGAAATTCTTCAATTCTGACTGAAGACTTATGTCTAGCTATCTGTTAATCTCCCTATTGGAATCCATACCAGTTATCTTCCTTTGTCCGGATGCACTCTCCATCCTGCTCTCAGTCCCAAGAGGCTGACAGGTGTGGATTACCTTAACTGGTGCTCATGCTCTTTGGCTTCCAAGATATTCTGCCGCTGGGGAATCACAATGAATATCCAAGGAAGGAAAAAGTGTCATCTCGTTTATACGCCCTACCACCACCCCAAACCCACCCACCCAACCCCTGGTTCACTCCCTGTGATATTGCCTAGGTCTGTCTTAAGGGTAGAATCCACTGGGCTACTACTACTTGCTGTTTCTATGGTATCTTCAAGTAGTTTTCTTTCACCCTGCTAATATCCTTAGAGTTAATCATTTTGTAAGCAAAACCTCTTTGAACCATCCTAGTTTTTTTTTTTTTTCCTGTTGGGAACCTGAAAGAATATCTTTATCTTCCTAAACTTAAGCTCATCCATTCACCCCCAATTATTTGATTTCCATAATTGTTAATATTACCATTTTTCTAGGCATGTCATCTTGAGATTTCATAATAAAACCAATACTAATCTTCATTTGCTTGGAGCATAATTAACAAGTTAATTTCATGTACAGCCTTTCACTTACTTTTAATTTATGCATCCTTGCTTCTACTACACACATGAAGCAATCTGCTTTGCAACATCATGCACACGGTCATCCAAAATGCTATCTTAGCTCTACGCATTTCATCTCCAGTAAGCAGGTTACTTTTTTCTGCCCTACGTTACTATTAATTATTCCCATTCCATCTAGCTCTATTTTTTGTATCCCATTACTTCCGCTGCTCACTAAATAGAGCCCTAAATAGATTTCTTTCCTCCCTCCAGTCTACCAGCAGTAGAGTAGAGCTCGCATGTTATATGCAAGTTCTAAACCCTTCAGTGGCTTTTCACGGACATAAAATTTCCATAGTCCCTGATTTTCTAGCCTTTAACAACCTCTTGAGACCGGTCTCTGATATTCCTCTCATTAATTCCTGAGTTTCAGTCCAAACAAATGAGTACAATTGAACCTGTTTTTCCCTGTTTCTCTGCCTATGTACATATTCTCTTACAATGACAAATTTTTCCTTTTAGCAATAAAATATTTCTTATCTTAAAAGGTCCAAGGAAGATACCACTGTAAGTTTCCTCTGCCAGCAGAAAATCGTTTTGATCTCTAAACTTCCAAGTCCTGTCACATTCTTCCATTTTTATCACAATACACTTCTACGTTAGCTTTTACGTATATGTTTTATATGATGCCCATTCTCTCTTTTGGACCCTTTAGCTGAAGGAATGGGTCTTGCTCATGTCTACAGTACTTAGGAAGTCACTGAAGCTTGGCTGACAAAGAATTAGTCTCAAAGAGGATAGCATTTGTATTTTTAATGTCAACTCAGTAGTGTATTAACAGTAATATTTAAAATTTTTGATCACTGGTATTAACTGTACTACCAAAAATTCTACTTTCTAGCTTTTAATAAAATCTTAGGTAGATTGCCTAACTTTACGGTAACCTCTAGCAATGAAAATACGATCCAGAAAAACTTGTTATACAATGGTAGTTTTCATCTATGAGATTGTGGAGATATACATACACACATTTTTATAAGCCTATATATGCAAATATAGGATCATGTGTATTTTTTCTTTATTACATTCTAATACCTAGAATGGACCTATCATTTTACAGTCTCAAACGAATTTTAAGTAAAAAAGCAGGAAAAACAAGACTAAAGGTTTTATGTAGTTTTATATTAGTGTTGCAAATACTTTCACAGATACATAATAAAACTCACATTACAACCACACAGGGAGCTTCTTTCTTACATGTATTTGCATTTATTACAACATAATGATTATTCCCATTTAATGAGAAATAGCAGTACCTTATCCAAATGTCAACTTTCCTTGCCTTACAAATAACAATGTCATCTTTGAAAACACACGTCATCTTATCCCCTTTCTATTCTCCTTCAAAAAATGTACAAACTTATCAGAGTCCAGCCATATCACTAATGCTTTTCTAGACCTGAGTGCTACCTCAATTCAATGGTTTTAATGTTCTAAGTTACTTAAATTCCATCCTTTCTCAGGTAACTTATCTCTTCAGATAAGACATAACATTAAAGGACAGAACCACATTGGGGAGATTATTTTACCTTTTGGCTGCATAAACTAAGTTTGAGATCATTATAATAGAGTGTTTGATGTCCTTTTTGCTTCTAACTACACTTACCCTTGCCCTGCCTTACTGAATAATGCTATGCTATAGATGAGAAACAGCTTCCTTTGGATCACATGTGATTAGAAATTGAACTAGAATAAATACACCTAGTTGGAGCTACAAATGGTCACTTAACACGGTGTAGTTAAGCACAGTTTGCTGAAATCTTTATAGAGGATCTTTATGCAAGTCTGACTTTATTCTGTCTCTACTGGCACTCAACCATTTAAAACGAAAGAGATATTGGCTTTCAGGGTCTTATATGTGCCAGGCACTGTACTAGGATACTATACACATTACTCTCTTCTACTCCCTTTACAAAAGTGCATTTAATAAATGAGGTCCAGGGAAGCTACCTTGTTCTAGCAGGCATGTAGGGAGAAATCAGTGGGATGAGATTCTGAAATCTATCATCTTTTCCATGCCCCATTCCAAGAATAGTCCAGAAGGACTGAGAGTAAAGCAGCCATCATGAAACACAGCATCTACTCCGATATATACAGAAGCAACTGAGTAAATAAGACCAAATAAACTCTGACTTGTAGCATTTGGAGATTCATAGTTTATTCCCACCATGACTAATTTTGTGGAGGCTGAGAAAATTAAGGCCATCCCACCCCAAGTTTAGCTGATGTGGGAAACAGAGGCAGAAGAAAATCATTAAAATTCCTTACCTACTGACAAGCCCTTGAAACAGACAGAGTGGCTCTCCCCTGGGGACTTAACTGCCCTCAACTTGATATTTTGCTAAGGACAATCCTAGCCTGACCAACCTCCTACCCCAACAGGTCCGACCAGGATCCTCTAAGTCTACTTTAACAATTCCTTTATCTCTAAACCTCCAAGATAGTGTTGAGAATCATTCCCAAGTATATGGCCCACTGATATACATCTAAAGGATCTCATGAGAAGATTTTTATTATTGGTAATAAATAACCTTTCTCCCAACAGTAGCTAGCCCCTCAAGGTCCTAGAGACCTTGATTCCTTAGAGACTTACATCATCCATAATCCCCTTTGTCCTCACCCACAGCGGAGTCCACCCCTACTCTGCCTTTAAAAACTCTAATTGTAATCTGGTTCCAGGTCGAAGTCCCTACTCCACTGCATCGGGTATACTTGGGCCAAAGCTGAAGTATGTCACCTTGGGGTCCAAGTCCCTACTCCATGTGTTGGGTATACTTGGGCCCAAGCTTAAGCATGTCAAATAAACCCTCGTGTGATTGCATCGGTGCTTGGCTCCTTGGTGGTCTCTTGACGCTAAAACTCGGGCATAACAATTTCAGACTACCACTGTCGTAGTCACTGAAAACAGACTTAGGCAAAAAGATGCATAGTTGGTTCTAGTCACTGGTAAGAGCCAGCTCCTACAGACCATTGGATATTCCAAAGGAAAGAAAATATGTGGCCATTGAGGAAATCTGAATGCAAATGTTGTCTACCATCTAATCAATAAGTGTTGAAAGGTAGGTATGAAGCAGACATGGCAACTTCTTCCCAGACACTATCTGGCCACTAAGTCAAACATGGAACTTTTTTACAAAGCAATTACAGACTTCAAAACTGAACCATTTAAGAGTAGAATGCTCCATTCTTATTATAAAATTGTTTGTTCACCAGAAAACTGGATTAACTGTCAGATTTCATCAAGGAGGGAAAGATAACTTCATACAAGAAGAGGATTAGATACTGATGGAAGACAGAGCATGTGTTTAGATAGGTTAAAAAAAAATAAAGCATTAGAAAATGTTCTCTGGGGGTGGTGCGCCTAGGTGGCTCAGTCAGTTAAGCATCTGCCTTTAGCTCAGAGCATGATTCCAGGGTTCTGGGATCCAGCCCTGCGTCAGGCTCCCTGCTCCGCAAGGACCCTTTGAGCTACCCCTGTTCATGCTTGCTCTCTGTCAAATAAATAAAACTGTTTCAAAAAAAAAAAAAAAAAGAATGTTCTTTGGGGTTTTCTTCCAATTTTGGTCTTGTATATAAATTGGCATTCATAGATGTGCATATTCACAGCATATTTTCTTCATTAAATAAGTAATTGCTCAACTCCCATGTGACCACATTGCTCTAGATTCCAAAGACTTATCACTAACATAGATTACATTTCCTGTCACAATAGGCTTACATTCCATTTCAGAGAGAGAAATTAAGTACATAAGAAAATATATTTCATTACAGTTTTAAAAATAAATTTTATAAAGTCCAAGCTAATATTTTAAAGGGCACAGATGCTGGAAATCTACTTTATCTAGTACCTCAATATATTTTCTGTTATACTACGGAAACTTAGAAGAAAAGTCACTTGATGCATCAAGAATTATTTCGGGCATGCCTACTATAGGCAAGCTGTATTGTAGGAAATAAGGAAATTGTTTTTTCCAAGTCAGTTATTGTCCCTTACTTTAAACAATTTTCTAGTGGAGGAGGAAGATAACATGAATTAAGACATTAGATAACTTCAGTTACTGATGTCTACTATTAAAACAATGAAAAAAGGTAGTATGAGAGTGATTAAGTAAAAACTTGAATCGAAGTGGTCAGTAAAATAGTCCTAATGATGTGGAATGGAAGCGATCTCTGAAAACCCGTCCATCTGCTAACACCAATAACTCCTCCTTTTTCTGCTTCAAATTTCCAGGGACTTGAAACTCCTTCCTTTTATTACCATGGAAGGATTATGAACAAAACATTAATATCTGAAGAAAAAGGCAAATCAAAGTGCCCTGAGCTCAGAATGAGCATGATGCAGTCTAGAAACAGAAAAAGGTTCACGTAGCCTAATAGAAAAGATAATTAATTTCAGTACCAGATAAAGTCAAACTTTTCCGGAATTCACTACAAACAGCTTTATAGGCATTTGTAAATAATGTTGCAGTTTTTATAATTCTAAGGTGGAGTCATAGAAGGTGCTCCTGGGTGGCTCAGTTGGTTTAGTGTCCAGCTCCACTGTGGCTCAGGTCATGATCTCAGTGTCCTGGGATCAAGCCCCATGCTCAGCAGGAAGTCTGCATGAGATTCTCTCCCTCTCCTTCTGCCCCCACCCTCAATGGGTAAATCTTCAAAATGGAGTCATAGGAGAGAAGGGACACCATGTGCTGTATATTTGGGGTTTTTTGTTTTGTTTGTTTTTTTAAAGATTTTCTTGAGAACTAGTGCAGCCCTTGTGACAGATGTTGGAGACATGGACTAGGTGTAGAAAAAGACAAAGGTAAGTAGAAAGATGATAAGCATGCTTTAGAGAGAAAAAAGACACATTCTGGCTCAGCCAATGTGTCATGGTGTCCGACTTCTCTGATGACTTGATGGCAGCTCACTTCTCTACCAGGTACACCCTCCCATAGGCTTACCTTATTTTCCTCATAGTGTTACCTGAGATTTTCTGTTTACTTGCTTAGTGTCTGTCTACTTCCACTAGAACACAAGGACCAGGAGTGCTAGGAACATAGCTTATTCACAGTTATGTCTACAATACACAAAATACTGTCTGAAACGTAGTAGGTACTCATTAAGAAAGGAGAGAAAATTCATGAATAAAACTTCTACCTAATGGTTCTCATTCTGCACCTTAGGACACATAGGATAATTTTATCTCAATTCTACTTGTAAAATAAATGAATGCAGGTATGCTAGATATGCCTCTTGATTTTCTCTTCTCCAGGCTATTTCTAGTTCCTTAAAATATTCCTCTTACATATAATTTCTTAGATTCTTAAATATCATAGGTGATTTTAAAACTTTGATTTCTAGAATTCAATTATGTAGACTTCTATGCATATATATAAAGGTGTATATGTTAGATATGATTAAATTATTAATAGCTTCTGGCTTTGCTTATGTTCCTTTTCCCTACTGTTCTTTATTAAGTTTAATCACCTGATTTTAGTATTGCCCATCTTATACCATGATTTTAAAGATTCAACAGAGTTATGACAAACCATAAATATAAGATAAGCGATTTTCAGTCCTTTGGACTTGGTTGAACTAAGTTCTCCCATACAAAGGAAGTAATCTAGTTATCTATAATAGGAATAGAACTTAGTGGTAGAGACTACTAGTTACCACCCATGACATTTTATTCCTTGGTAATAGAAGAACGTTCATTTCATCTGAGTCTATACTGCGTAGCTATCCATACAGCCAGGTTTGGTTATGTGACTGTTCAGGTCCATTAGATAGGAATAGAAGTGGTGTGTGGGAGCTCTAAGTCTGCTTAAGGAAAACGTTCTGTGTTAGGAGTGACCATTTTCACTCCCCATCCATCTTCTTACTACTTGGAATGGGGAAGTGATATCCTGTAGGAGCTCCTGAAGGCATCTTGGAACCCGCAAATTTAGCCATATGCTAAGAAAGATAGAGGGACACCTGGATGGCTCAGTTAATTAAGTGTCTGCTTTCCATGCAGGTCATGATCTCAGGGTCCTGGGATGGAGCCCCACGCCAGACTCCCTGCACAGGAGGAAGTCCACGTCTCCCTCTGCCTGCTGCTCTCCCTGTTTGCTCTCTCTCTCTCTCTCTCTCTCTCAAAAAAAGATAGAAAAGAAATATTGAAGTCACTGAGGTCTTTAATGACCACAAATTTACCTTTTATTTCTTTTATGTGAGGGAGAAAAAAAATGGTCTTATTTAATCTGCTGTAATCTATAGATTACTGCTGTATGCACATGAACCTAATCTTAATTGACAGAGGATTCAGTTTATTTCTAAATTTCCGATTTACTTAGTCATTCCTGGAGACTTATGAGTAGGATACTATTTTACCAGGAAAAAAAAAACAACTAAAGTAGGAAAATGTCAGTAGGATTAGCCTCAAAACCAATTCAACTGCTTTAAAAATTGATGATGAAAGACAAATCACATATACTCAACTCCAGCTCTGGCTTGGTGGCCTTTTTCTAGTTATTTTTTTTTTTTTTCTTTCATGATTTCTTAAACACTTCAAGTCTGCATTGGAATTACTGGTATTATTTGCTTATTGGAAAACTAGATACAATTATTGGTGTATTTTTATATATGAAGAATTAAAGTTCCTAACCATGCTTATATTTTTCCCAGCTTTCCTAATTGCTATCTAGGGTAATGGTCACTGACATGATTAAGAGTATGTATTTTAAAATTATAACTAAATTGGTCATTGAGCAATTGAATATATTCCACATTAAAAGATAAAAGGAAACATTTGATTCGTTTGTATTAAATTTATCCATGAACTCGAACTACCTTAGTCCATCATCTTCCTAATTTCATTTGAACTTACAGGTATTAAAGATATACTGAATTCATTAGATTATGTTAAGTATCGCTAATATCCACAGTACATCCATATGTATGTTTTAAACATTCCCTACATTAAAAGTGGCTACTATACCGAAATCCAGGAGTATAAGCACAGTATCCCAAGTACTCACTGTACCCTCTGCTGTGACATTGTATATTATAGAAGTTTCCCTTCATCAGGAAAGAGGAAGATAGAGAACACCCATAGCCTACTGTGAGGGCTAGCATAGAGACAGCTACGATGACATAGAAAAAGGAGATGAATCTGTCTTGACTTTGGGGAAAGAGGAAGTAATATTTTAGCTATGTGCTCAAGGGTAAGGAAAAATCAGCAGGTAGAAAAGGTAAAGGGGAATTCAACTAGAAGGAAACCCCCTGAACACAAGCATGAGAACAAATACAACCCACCTCTCTCCCCTTGTTATTTTCCCAATAGCAAGCCTCACCTAACACCCTGATACTCCCATCCCAATAACCTAACTTTAAAAATTCCATTTTGAACAGCTGGTTCAATTCACCATCTCTTATATATCAAGCTGTTGCCTTCGGTATTGCCAGTTCATCAATACCACCTTTAACTGTCTCCCCAGATTCGCTGACCATTTGCAAGGTTTTCCTGGGGCTTTCTGATGAATTGTAATTTAACTGATGCTGGGTGGCATTATCACAGTATTTAAGCAGAAAACACATGAATTATGAAGGAAGTAAGGTACTAAGCAGGATCCTAAATATAGTTTATATACTTTAAAACATAACCATATTTATGGATTTTAAGTATTTTAACTTGGGTTTCTAACTCAAAATCCTTTTTCTAGAACAGATTTATTTTCATAGATGCCATAAAAACATTCTCCCCACCACCATCCCCCCACCAAACAATGAAAATGACCTGCCAGATGCCATCATAAAGCTGGTCAGGCTTTATTTTTTTTTTATTAGTTTACATTGCATCCTGACTTAGCAGGATCTGGAGAAGTCTGAAAATCCAATTTTATCCATCGGCCAAATTTCATTTTAACATGCATTATTTTACATCTTTCATCTACAGTTATTTTCTGACAATGGTAGGTTGTACTCTTTTTTTATTTGTCAAAAGCGATAATCTTGAAGGAGAGAAAACAACAGCAGTGAAAGTCACCCAAGCTATTTTGGAGGAACTGTTCCACAGATTAGCCTACAACCTGCAAGCATTCTCCTCTGCCAGTATCTTTAAATATTCAGCCTCTTTATGGACAGAAGGATGGGTGAGATAGATAGAAGTTCTGCTCAAGACACATGGTATAAGGACCATTGTTCTCCGGAGGACCTTTATACCCATTCAGTGACAGCTGTCAGCTGTGAGCACAATTATAAGTTTCATTAATGGGAGTTCCTTTCGAACTAATCTTCATTTATTTGAAGGCTAATATTAAAATGGGCATATGGTAGTTGCCCATCTTATGAGTAAGACTCTGTCTAAAATCATTCCCATAAACACAAGCACGCAGACCTATACATAAAGCCATATATCTGCTGTATGACACACAGGCACTTTAAATGGTTATCTTTAGCTCTCAATTTTGTTGGCTGACCTGTATCAGTGAATTCCTATAAATCGTTTATGAGGCTACCCTACAATTTATGATCAAATGACCATTTGTCAGAAGAAAAATATAGGAACTATTCATATGAATGCAGAAGTAGTTGTTATCCATTGACCTTTAGTATTATGTATTTGTTATTGATTTCTTGTTTAAAATATGCAATTATATGAAATATGATTTTGTTAACTAAACTGTATTTATCACATTTGACAGATACCAGAAGGGTTATTGTATTAGAACCTCAGGGAGATAAATGGATAACATTTCCACTAGGCAAGTTTCCAGTATGCATGCATTTAACTTCTATAGTTCTTAGATAATATTTTGTTCAAGTCAAATAAGATGCTTCTGGAACAGACCTAATTAAAATAACCAACAGATTCCTGAATGACTTGCTTTGTTCTGCACTCTGTACATACCATTGTTTCTTCATTCTGCCATTACCTGAAATACCTTAAAAACACGCATTTGTCCCATCACTACCCACTCCAAAAATTTTAAATTATCTCCTATGTATTCAGACAGGTTCCCTCTGGCCACCCCTCAATAAGAATAGGAAAAGGAATGTAACAACAGGAAAACAGCAGGATAAGCATACATAAAGGGATCCTTAGCCTGAACTCTCTTTGTATGGACCAAACACAAGAACCACCACACAGAAGAAATTTAAGGAGTGAGTCATTGAATTGTGGCTTAAGAGATGCTACATGAAGGCAACATTCAGTTACTCATACCCCTTTGTATTGGCATCTGTAACATCAGTTTAAAGTCAGCATAATTTATCAGGTTTTACCATCTGGTAAAAAATTAAAAACTTGAGAAACTCTGCCATAGTTCTCCAATGAGGGGTAAAGTTAGATCAGGAAGTCTTCCATTGGAATGACAACATCTTAAGCAGCAGGAAAACCTGAGTTTTCCTGACAGAATTCCTATCTCAGCATCCTGTGTTCAGCCACTGCTTTGTGTCCTTTGCGAATTGGGGTCCTCGCCTTCTCTCTTAGCCTCCTGGTGAATTCTGAAATAACTTAGTATTGAGTTTCATTGAACTCTTTACATAGATTTATCTAATCCTACCACAACCCTAGGTAGGAGGTAGTATCACCATTTCACAGATGAGAAAACTGACTGGGGAGGTGAAGGAATTTGCTCAAGGTCAGGCTCTTATAAAATGTGGTGAAAACAGATTGGGAAAGCAGCCTATGGGACTCCAGAGTCCCAAGGTTTAACTCTAATAACTCTTAGAACTAGGTTCTTCCTGCCAGATTATTCTTTCTCCAGATTTTTATTTAAATGCCAGTTAGTTAACATATAGCACGGTATTGGCTTTAGGAGTAGAGTTTAGTGATTCATCATTTACATATAATACCCAATGCTCATCACAAGGACCTTCCTTAACACTCATCACCTATGTAACCCGCCCACCTCCCCTCTAGTAACCCTCAGTGTGTTCTCTATAATTCAGAGTCTGTTTTCCTCCCCGCCATGTTTGTTTATTTTGTTTCTTAAATTCCA
The DNA here is from genome assembly GCF_010015895.1 of Lontra canadensis. Classification (NCBI taxonomy): domain Eukaryota; kingdom Metazoa; phylum Chordata; class Mammalia; order Carnivora; family Mustelidae; genus Lontra; species Lontra canadensis. Next base: position 6,303,941 of record NW_022631020.1, read on the forward strand.
CCCATGAGTGAAATCATACAGTAGATCTCTGACTTATTTTGCTTAGCATCATACTCTCTAGGTCCATCCATGTCATTGCAAGTGGCAAGAGCTCATTCCTTTTCATGGCTGAGTAATATTCCACTATATATATTCATACTGTATTTCTTTATCCATTGCTATCTGATTTCTTTGATGTGTCTCAGCTTTCACACATTGTCTGTTGGCAGACTGTCAAAATAATGAACTTAACTTGCTGGCATACTATCCTGCTTTCCCAAATACTCCCAAAATACTCCCAACCTGCCCTCCCAAATCTCCCAGTCTATGGTTCTAAAAAATCCAGTGTTTATTTTCCCACTGCCACTCCCCTATTCCATGTCCCACGGACCTATCAAGGCATCCTACAGCATTTACACATAGGTTCCCTCTCTGCCCTTAACCCCCACCTGGTCATGCCATCATGGTCATGCCATAGGGACTTGCTTAGGTTGTCTAGAAGACAGGACTTCTGGTAGTTTGTCTATTATCTGAGTCCCAAACATCCTCATGATCTCTTCTCTTAAAGAGTTATTTAACATGTTTATGTGTCCCACTGTCCATTTGGATTGTAAATGTGTTATTACTATGTATCTTATAGTACCTATAAGCATTGCTACATATCTTACAGTACCCATAAGCATTCTTATAGTACCTATCAAAGGTTAAGGATATACCAAACAATGCCAGTGAAAAAAAATGCACACACATGATATATGTATAAATGCTGCTTTCCAATTATTTGGGGAGAAACCAGAGCATTTATAAATAGTAATTGTTCAAACATGTGAAAGAGCTTCTATTCTATTACATTGTAATTATATGTGAAAGGGTAAAACAAATGACTTTGTCAGTAAGAATAGTATATTCCACAAATAATCATTCACTCCAGGTTATTTGATGTACATGCTTACATCATCTTATGTATTTATAATTGCCTCCTATGTATTATGTATATTACAGTATACCTGTAAGGGGTGACAAATGTTTCATAGACTATGTTATACTAATTACTATTAAAGTATTTCTATTTCTTATGAAATAGTCAATACTTGCTTAAAATATGTAAAAGAAACAACAGCAATATAAATAGCATTAAAGAACAAATTACGTATTAGTGTCATCAAATGTAGTACATGGTGATTATGTATGATTCACAGATCAACTGTTAAATATACCAGTATCTAAGACTGAGTCGTGACTTAAACTATCTAAATCTTTTTTTTTTAAGATTTTATTTATTTATTTGACAGATAGAGATCACAAGTAGGCAGAGAGAGAGAGGAAGAAGGAAGCAGGCTCCCTGCCAAGCAGAGAGCCCAATGTGGGGCTTGATCCCAGGACCCTGGGAACATGACCTGAGCCGAAGGCAAAGGCTTTAACCCACTGAGCCACCCAGGTACCCCTAAACTATCTAAATCTTAATTTACTTATCATATCCAAATAATACCTTCTTTATGGGTTTTCACGAGGAACAAATAACATTTTACACACACACACACACACACACACACCTGCAAATAGTTTGCAAGCTGAAAATATTCAACATGTTAATAATTAACAACTCTGAAAAAGAGTGGTCTTCATTTTCAGAAGTATTGGGTTTTACCACAAAGTCAAATTAAGTCACAGTATAGGACATAGATGATACCTTGTAATCATGTAGCTCTGCAGGATACCATGCAAGAGTGTAAGCACACTGCTGGTCTTTAGTAATCCCACACAGGGCAGACACCATCCTTGTGGGAGAATCATGGTCCAGCATGACGATTCCTATCACATCAGTGTCACTGAGTACGTACCACAGACATTTAGAGGTTGTTATCCAAGTGGTTAACAAAAAATTATGAACCCATTTAAGAATCATTGTGGAAAACCACTTATCAAAAGTTGAAAAACATAATACTATGTCTACAACATAATAAACTCTAACAGGAAAGTTGATATACTTAAAAGAAAAACATGTTTGCATACCCAGAGAACAGAAACAAGAGTCTACCTTGGTTCTAGGTTTATCTCTGGATTTTTAGTCAAATAGTTATTTTTAAAAAAAGTGCTACTCCTCCAACTCTAGCATAAGTTATATTGGTTTTCCAAACAGTATTAAAAACAAAACTGTGAGGCCTTGCCCCACCTCCCTCCAAGTCTCCAAGGTGGCAATTATGCTGGCAGGAAGGTTGGTCAACACTGGTGATATGGCTTATAAAACAAAAATGCAGCAATCTACCTTTACACCTGACTTTCCAACAAGGCACAGACAAGAACAAGCAACTGAGATTCTCCCTCTCACCACCACATATTGAGAAAATTTCTCACTGACATAAGCAGACACATTATCCTAATGAATGAATTCAGTAAATTTATCTTTGTTATTGATGATGCCATAGATCACAGTATTTCAGAGCTCTCTAACCAGCAAGGCATTGGAGATATAAATCAGATACAAAGGCCTCAAGTTTAAATAATACCTTTTAAACCTAACTTTTCCTAGTATTTAGGATATGTAAAGTAACACACAGTACAAAATAGTCATTGCACGTCAAAAGTAAAAGTTATTTTCATTATTGATGATTACCTTTATACCCATCTTAGTATGGCATAATCAGTGAGGTGATCATGGAGGATTCAATTATACTAATTTACTATACTTTATTATAAATGAGACCCACCTTTGTTCTAAATAAAAATAAATAAATTGTACAATAGAGGGCCTATCATTTTTATAAGGATGTTTGAAACACAAATGCCCAGTTAAAACATTCACCAAAAATATATTCGAACCCAAGCGAAAAAGGAATCTACTCCACCCAAATGTTAAATAATAACAAAAGTGAGAAAAAGATCCAGACTCCACACCTCCAAATCAACTTTGGCTTTGTGGATTTGATATGTGGTATTAACAAATTATTTTTATAGCAAATGAGTAATAGTCAAATACGTTTTGGGCTATATGTATCCCACATTAAGATACTAGATATGGATCTATCAAACCCTACAGTTAACTGCAGCATGCATGTCACAATACATCATTTACATCATTTGGCTAAAAATATTCATGGGCCTTAAGTAAGCACGTATCTCCACCTTATGAATAAACAGACTCAGAGCTGTTTATTCATTCCTTCATTCATTCCATGGCCACTATTACTTAGTATGTACCATAGACTGGGTCACACCTGGGCATTTAGTATTTATTAGTGAATGGAACAAATTAAGTTTCTACTCTTAGCTTATTCTTGATAGAGTTTGGGAGTAGAGAGACAAATAAGAAAATACGTCAAGTGGGGATAAACACTACAAATAAAAAGAAACCTGAATAAAGAAGTAATTCACAAGGGGTGGTCATGGGCAACCTCATTTGACAGAGACCTCAGTGACTAGAAGGTGAACCATGCTTTAATCTGGAGAGATTACATTCTGGGAAGAGGACAGTAACTTCAAAGACCATCAGGTGTTAGTAGCTCAGTTCTTTAAAGTTGATTTTTTTTTTATTTTAAAGACTTTTATTTATTCATAGACCGAGAGAGATCACAAGTAGGCAGAGAAGCAGGCAGAGAGAGGGTGGGGGGGAGCAGGCTCCCTGCCGAGCAGAGAGCCCAATGCGGGACTTGATCCCAGAACCCTGAGATCATGACCTGAGCTGAAGACAGAGGCTTAACCCACTGAGCCACCCAGGTGTCCCGACTTTTTTTTTTTTTTTTAAAGAAAGATGAATATCCAAGAAGCACACAGGAGAGAAGCTGAGCAAACTTAACCAGAATGAGAACGTGCAATGTATGTTGCTTTTACAATGTTATACAATGACATTCCAGCTTTATAGGAAAATATTTTAGATGTCTGATGTGAGTGCTTTACGAATGCAAAACATGAAAACCAGTTAAAAGCTGAATTCTGTCCTTCCCTATTTTGGTAAAACTCTAAGGAAGGTGAGATGCAAATAAATAAGAAAAAGGTCTTGGAACTGGACCAGACCATTAAATGTTTAACTCTTTGAGAACGTGTTGCAATCTTAAAAAAATGCACCAACGTCCAGAATGTAGAATATGGACTCTAATCTATTTTATCTAAATATCAAATAGCTTGTCTGCGTCAACCGATAATTGAGTAACACTTACTGCATTTCATTGAGCTGTTTCTCTGAATATCTACTAAAGCAGGCCATATGTCACAATATCAAACTGCAATTTAGCAAAATTCTGGAAATCATTTCAGTCTTACCTTCTGATGGACTGATTAAAAAGGAAAACCGTATTGGGGTACTAAAAAGAAAAAATGCACCATGCATACATTGGATGGGTATCTTCAAAAGTTGTTCCCTTCACCAATTTTTCGGTCAATAATGAGTGACATTGAGTTTAAAGTTATGGTGGATCCTAAAATTCCAATAAAGGACTTTAACGGTCAGCCCTTATGAATGTTAACTCCTACCAAGCATTCCCATCTGCCCATCATTGCCAGCTCCATGGCTTTTCTTAGCTGTCCCAACATTTCCACCTCCCTTTGCTGGATTCTTCTCATTGATCTACCCCAAACTCTAGAGGGTAGATCTAAAGCTAGGAGCTGGGCGCCATCTCTTTGTCCTCTTTTTCTAAGCACACAGATTTCCTCTCAAGGTTTTGAAACCATCTACAGATCATCCAGTTTATACCTGCAGTCCTGACTTTCATTATCCCCACTCTTGAATCTTTCTATTCTATCAGGATGACTAAACTTCTTAGTCAAAAGTAGTGTGATTGTGGGGGTGGAGGGAATCACAAACCTATCTGTTCATCTACCAGGCTTCTCCACACCTCAATGAACCCAATTACCATCCATAATACTAAGACTAAAACTGTGGAGTCAACATTGATCCCTCTTGCCCTCCCAGCTGTATCTATCTTATTGTATCTATGGTAGCCACCTCTAAGGTAGATGTTAGATCCATTCATTTTTACCCATTTCCATGAGAACAACCTAGCCCTCATCTCTTTCCTAGGCTATTTCAATAAGTGATCTGTTTTTACTTTGGCTTCTCTTCAATCAACAAATTGGAAGTAAAAGATTTTCTACAGTTGACTTATATTTCAGTGCAAAGATTTAACTCTCAAAGGTGAATTCAAAAAAAAAAAAAAGGTGAATTCATAGCTAGAGGTTAGTGAAGTGGATCATCTTTATCTTTAATATAAGACAAAGATAAGGCAAGTGTTAAGTTTGATGTAACTGTAAAAAACATTTTGAGGAAAAACTACACTGAAAACAAGACTCTAAATACACTGAATAGGTTAAACATTTGATCAAATTTGGGGTAAACATTGAATAAAAATAGAAATTAAGTTAAACACAGAATCCTAAAAACTTTAGAGATCTTATACAATTTTGAATATAAATACATGGAGTTAGGTTATCATGCAAAGACAATTTTAATAAACAGTGTTTGGGTCACTCTCTCTGTAATCTTTGTGCATGCTGCATGGCTTGTCTCATAGGTATGAGTGTAAGTATAATGAATTTTCTGAATAGTTTGTTATGCCCCTTAAAGAGATCAATAACAGTTTAAGTAAGACTAGATATAGATTTTGGATCACTTTTTCTCTAATGTAAAAATACTCTTTGAAGTTTACTTCTAACCTGAGATCATTTTTTAAAGAGTGCCTCGGGAGGAAAAAAAAAAATTAAGGAAAAGATGTTTATAGGTATTAGGAAAGGAGTATTAAAAAGTTAGAACAGGGGGCTCCTGGGTGGCTCGGTGGATGAAACCTCTGCCTTCAGCTCAGGTCATGATCTCAGGGTCCTGGGATCGAGCCTCACATCAGGCTCTCTGCTCAGCAGGGAGCCTGCTTCCCCCTCTCTCTGCCTCCTTGTGATCTGTGTCAAATAAATAAATAAATCTTGAAAAAGAAAAAGAAAGAAAAAAGGACAGAACCAGACAGAAACACGGAAGTCCATGAAATTGAGAAAAAAATTCTGAGCATGTCCATTCAAAAAGGGATATATGTTAGAGATTGTCTATAAAGTAAGGTTGTTAAGGATAATGCTAGCACTATTTTCAAAAAATGTTTCAAAGAGCTGAGGTATTCTATCTTTTACCCCTGTTACATTTCAACCATTTATTCTCCCATTCCCAGAACTACCATTGTCATGGACTACTAAACTCTAAAATCTGAGACTAATTGTCTAATTTCTGATGAAGAAATCCTATTCTCCTAAGCTTTTCACACCAAGAACATTGTATCTCAATTTTATTGAAACCTCCATTTCCCTCTTTTACACTTCCTTATAGTTTCTTTCCCTAATCACTTTTTACAGAAAACCTATGCTTCAGCAACTTACTTCTTATCAGGCACAAATTTCTTATCTCCAAAACTTGTGTTCATCTCCTTTCATTGGTTCTTATACTAATCATTCTGGAGTGGAATCAAATTTGGCAGAAGAACTCTTAAAGATGATTACTCATACAAAATACTTCTTATACTTGGGGTTACGCTTGAATGATAGGGAGTGAATATTTCTCCAAAGAGTAATGCAATCCACTTGGTTCTTGGCAAAGATCTAATAACTTTAGGTATTTAAGAATATATTTAATTTAAATAAGTTCAGAAAACAATTAGTTTCTCCCTCAAGCTATAGGTATTCCATCTTATCCCCATGCCTGATTAGTATTCATCAACACTAGCTCTTTGAAACCTTTTAAATTTATAGAGTTCACATTTTATGGTTTTAAGGACTCTGAAATACTCTTCCAGGATTACCTTGGTTACAAACAACAGGAGTCACATTACTAACTAATGTAAAAAGATAAGTTGTTGACTCAGGCAGCTGAGAAGTCCAGGACTAGCTGGGGTTCCAGTTTGACTGAACCCAGATGCTCAGATAATATCATCAGGAGTCTTCTTACATTAGAATACAGCTATTTTCTTTGATCACCTTATTCCAGACAGGTTCATTCCATATAAGGGCAACACAGTTAACAACAGCTCCAGGCTTACAAACCATAAGCCTAGCAAAATGGACAGATAAAGAGCTTCTCTTTCCTTTGGTCTACCCATAATCCCAAGAAATTTGTCTGACTTGGGTCATTAACCTGCCCCTAAAACAATCACTTCAGTTAGCCCTCTAGCTAGATGTTTGAATGTGTCTTGTTCCCGTCCTATGAGCCTGGATTAAGAGGATTCACATCTGTAATACAGGAGTGGAGAGAAAGAGAGAGAAGGCAGTTCCTAAACCAAAATTGAAGGTTGTTGTCCGATAAAAGAAGAAAATTTTCTGGACAGTGGCAAAACATTAGATGCCTAATATATCCTTTGTTATGGACTGAACCATGTTCCTCCAAATTATACTTCCAAAAGGAGTATATTTGGCAACACTGCCTTTAAAGGGATACTAGGGTTAAGTGAGGTCATAGGTCTTTATGACTGGTGTTTTTACAGGAAGAGACACACCAGGGAAATGTGTGCACAGAGAAAAGGCCACGTGAGAAAACCATGAGAAAGCTGTAATCTTCAAGACAGAGAAGCCCTAGAAGTATCCACACTTGTTGGGGGTGGAATACCTTGATCTTGGACTTCTAGCCTTCACAACTGTGAGAAAATCTATTTGTTTTTTAAGCTGCCCACTATGGGGTATTTTCTTACAGTGGCCCTAGAATAGAAATATGCTAAGTAGAACTGATGAATATTGGTGTTTGGAAAATGGGGAGAAAAAAAATCAGGACATATCAGAATATGATAAGATAATTTCAGGAATTTGAGCTCCTTTTAATTCTGTTGAGGAGGAATGAATTGTGGATTGTATTCCCAAGGTCAATACTGCACTTAAAGTTTGGCTACTGGCTTCTGGGTCAATCAATGTACATGAAACCAGGGACAATTACACATACACAAAAGAATGTATTTGTATGGTAACTGGGAATAGTTTTTAAAGGAAAAAAAGGGGGGACACTATTTGGTGATGTCCAAAGATCTTTTATTTCCAAAGCTAAGATAAAGAGTTCTTTTTAAATCTTGTCTTATAAGTTTGCTATCAACTCCTTACCATCTACACTATCACTATCACAGTATTACCAGATATTTTCATAGGCAGATTTTCACTTTGTTAGAGCCACTATGTCATGCAAGTGCCTTATCATTGCTGTGATAATGATTTTTAATATAGAAGAGTTAAAATAAAGGAAATTTGTTAACACAAATTTTTAAAAATACTGGGATATACAAAAAAATAGTTAAGATATTTATCTTACATTAAATATTAGAATATGGAAATGTTAACTTTAGAAGATCTAATAAAATAAAGTTTAAAAAGATATTAACCAAATGCATATTGAAATAATCAACATTAAAATGTATAAAAGCAAATCTTTGGTGGGTAGAAATCCAGACTGGACTTTCACTGAAATATAATGAAATTTTTATTACAATATAATTCCCTATACTATAATTAAGATAGAGATTATATCTAATATTTCTCCAATATGTATATATGTATATATACATATATATATAAAATTAAGCAGAGGAGCAAATAGCTGGAAAAATGTATATACATATATACATATGTGTATATATATATATATATACACATATGTATATAAAGATTTCATTTATTTAAGAGAGAGAGAACAGGAGAGAGAGAGAAAGAGAGCACAAGCAGGGGGAGGGACAAAGGGAGAAGTGGGCTCCCTGCTGAGGACCCTGGACCTAAGACAGACCCTTAACTGACTGGGCCACCAGGAAACCCTGGTTATATTTTTTTAAATAATGAATGTAAGTTTTGTAATGGCATATTTTGAAATTAATCTCAAGAATCAATTCCTCTTTCTTTGCAAATAGGTATACATAATAACAGTTGTGTGGTTGTGCATTGTGTGTTGTGACACCAGAAGACCTTCAATGCTATGGACTGTTTGTTATATAGGACTAGATTTTAAGAATGGTGTGGATATTCACTGAACTATCTTAAGTCAAGAAGTTTGTTCCACTATGAAGATGGAATGAAACTATGGACCTAAATAAATGGAAAGACATTCACATTCATGAATCCAAACACAATACTGTTAAGATGGCAATACTCCCCTATAGATTCAACAAATCCCCATCCAAATGTCAGCTAGTTTTTTTGTTTTTTTTTTTGTTTTTTGCAAAAATTGAGAAGGTAATCCTAAAAAAAATACAAATATTCAAAGGACCAAGAAAACCAAAATAATCTGTAAGAAAAGGTAAAAGTTGGAGGACCCATACTTCTCATTTTCAAGATTTACTAAAGCTACAGTAATCAAGACAGTGTGGTACTAGACATAAAAGATTAATAGAATAAAATGGAGTCTGTACCTAAAATCTCATGCTTATGATCATTTGTTAGCAATTCAAGAATTTGCTAGCAATTCAAGAATCTTCTCAATAAATGGTGCTGTGACAACTGAAAATCCATATGCAAAATGATAAAACTGGATTCCTACTTCACGCCCTACACAAGAATTAGAACACTTGAATATAAATCTCAATTGTTTCTTTAGTAGGACATCACAAATGCAAGCAACAGAACCAAAGATGGATAAATGACACCTCAAAATTAGAATCCCATGTTTCAAAGAACACCATTAAGAAAATGAGAAAAACCTATACAAAGGGAGAAAACTTACTAATCCTCTGATGAGACTTAGAAAATATAAGAACTCTTACAACTCATTAAGAAGCAGATGGCTGAACTTAAAATGGGCCAAGAAACTGAGAAGACCTTTCTTCAAAGATATACAAACGGCCAGTAAGTGAAAAGATGTTCAACAACTTTAGCTTCAGGATAATGCAAATCAAAACCACCATGAGTTATTCCTTCACACTCACAAAAGTAGCTACAATCAAAAAGACAGAAAAAAAATAGATCACATTCAGTTAGAGGCCAATCATGAAGACCACATACATGATTCCATTTATAGAAACATTCGGAATAGGCAAATCTATACAGACAGAAAAGTAGCAGTGGTTGTCTAGGACTAGGTAGAGACAGTAGGTGTGTGTGTGTGTGTGTGTGTGTGTGTGTGTGTGTGTTTGTGGGGGATGGAGATGAGAATGTCCTAAAATTAACAGGTATGCGATTTTGTGATTATACTCAAAACCACTGAATGTTATACTTCAAGTATATTGTATAGGATGCAAGCTACATCTCAATAAAGTTGTTATAAAAATTAGTTGTGTTTTAAAATACACACCAGATTGCAGGTATGTGAAAGGCACTCATATTTGGAAGAGACAGTCATAAAGTCATGATTTATGGACACCAATCAAGTTGAAGAAACAAGGCCCTTCATTTGCTCAGAATTTTTAACAGAAAGACAAGGCATCAACCTAAGTGTGCTGATCATTAAAATCTCATGATGACAGTCCTCAGTACACATATGTTCCATCCCTCAAGATCTCAGGTATGGAATGTTTTCATGAATACGATGAACCATCAGAGCAGGAAACATGTTGAAATCTTACAAACACCAAAGATAGCTACTTATGTAACTATGAGGATTTAAGATGCTTGAGAGGACAACCGCACAGAGTGTATAAAGTCAGCAATTTGAGAATTCACGGAGGTGAAGACAGTGATATATTTCCATGTGAGAAACATTAAGACTTGCTGAATACCCTTCGTATTTTGCTTTGCAACAGTGGGAACTTTGTGTTCTATCATCATAAACACTTGATTTCACTAACTTAAACTTGAAGCAAGATACATATCTATAGTTAACTATAATTATATACACTTAGTTAAAACTTACTAGAAAATGTCTAATCCTCAAAGAACATTAAAACAATGATTTAAAAAATGTAAGTAGGAACAATTCATTAAAAATCCATGAAAATAAGTATTCACATTAAAACAACATTAATCATTCCAACAATATTGAAACATTTTACTCAGTACAGTGAATTCAATTTCAGTTCTACAGTTGCATCTCTGTCCAGCACACATTCCTGATACATTTCTAGTGACACATAGAATACCTACTTCATATTGTCTTACATAGAGAGTATATACAGATTACATAGATTTAGGTCATTTGTTATGAAAGGATACTGTATCAGTATAAAAGTGTTCTTTAATACTTCCTCTCCTTATCCAATTTTAAGATTGGATTTATAGAGGTGCTTTCAACAGAGAGAGTCTGATTTTTTTAATTATCTAAAAAATACAAAGTTGATTATATTTAAAGCATTTGTACAGTTATTAATACTCATTAAGTTTCCGGTTTCAAAAATGGAATATATGTAAGAATTTTAAGTAGATTCTATTATATTAGCGCTTTTTATAATACAGAACTTCAATCAACATTGCCTTATTTCAGAAGAGGTCAGACAGGGGTCAGACTTCTACGGAGGAAAAAAAGCTATTCCATTTGAATCATTAGGAAAGAGAAGTTCTAACATATTTTGTAAACAAATTTTCAAAACTAAGATTTTCATTTTGTAAAGCAATGTCAGCAATATGCTTAGTTTTGAGTACAACTAAAGATGCCAGTTGGGTATTCCTGTTATATCGTTATAATAAATAGAGAAAAGGGGGAGAGAGCATCTAAGATAAATTCAAGAAAAAATTTAGTAAAACAATGAGAAAAGTGAGGAAAAAAAAAAAACAGTAAATTTTGAAGAGCCCCAACATGGGAAAGGTCCCTGATAATAATTAAGAGGACATTGGGGCACCTGGGTGGCTCAGTGGGTTAAGCCTCTGCCTTCAGCTCAGGTCATGATCTCAGGGTCCTGGGATCGAGCCCCACATTGGGCTCTCTGCTCAGCAGGGAGCCTGCTTCCCCGTCTCTCTCTCTGCCTGACCCTCTGCCTACTTGTGATCTCTGTCTGTCAAATAAATAAATAAACAAAAAATCTAAAATAAAAAAAAATTAAAAGGATATCATCCTATTTGGATTGACTTTAGGATTTCTTTTAAAACTGCTAATAAAGAATATTTTCCTCCTTAATTGTTTAAGGTGTTCCTCTCAGTTTGCTAAGTTAATTGGCCCATGATGTTTTTTTGAGTGTGTATGTGTATACGTGTGTGTATGTGCGTGTATGTGTGTATATGCATGTGCATAGGGCCAAGGAAGAAGCAAAGAGAATCTCAAGCAGATTCCTCACCCAGCACAGAACCTGAGATCATGACATGAGCTGAAATCAAGAGTCTGATGCTGAACCGACAGAGCTACCCTGGCATTCCCAGCCTATCATATTTTTACCAGAAAAATAGGAATGTGTGACATTGCCTTGGGCCAAACAGCATTGTTTTCAAATGTAAAAATATTCGACTTAGCTAGAAACTACAGAAGGACCGGGTAGAAAAATTGCATGTACGTGTGGAATGTGGGTATGAAAAATTGAGTAAGATAATGTACAATTTTCACAAACTCACTCAAACAATATTTAATATTTAAGTAACTAAAAATTTTGTGTATAAAAGATAGTCCTAAAAATAATGAGTCTCTTACCACAAATATATACTAGTAAGGTAACAGACTATAGTCAAGCCACAGGTGCGTGGGCAAAAGAAGTAAATTTTTCTATTATTAGTTCCAGTAATTATCAAAAGGCAAGATTTCCTGGCCAAGAGACTAACAGAAATATAGACATGGGGTAAATAAAATGGTGACCTTTATTAAGGATATGAAACCTAAAAAGAAAAAAATCAGAAAGTGCACCTACTCAGTCCATTTAAAATCTTCCCTAAGTATTTGTTAATATTCCCCTGACTTCATTCCTTAATTTTCATGGATTGATCTTTCTACCATATGGCCTTAAATTGTTGACATTTTTTTTCCTACATTAGTCCCAATTTAAAAATGCATACTAGATTCTCTGCCAACGTCAGTCCCATCAGATGAGGGAGTGTTTACACTGTTAGGTCTCAACAAACCAATGATTCAACTGCTTACTCTAAGCGTGAATTGCTGAAAACTAATAAAACAGCAATGCCTTTTTAATCGCTACAAACTCTGCTTTGCATAAAGTATTTTGGGACAGAAATGACTTTCCTGTCCCCTCCTTCTTAGGTCATACTTCAGTTGGTTCCTGGAAGGCAGATTTGCCATTTAAAAATCCCTTTCGGATGCGGTGCCATAGGCATTGTTCTTCCATTACCCTGAAATGAGATGATGACCAAGTATAAAAGTATTTTGTAGCCATAGTGGCAATAAAGCAATGATCTAAAGATAGACAGCCCCAAAGATTACATGGCAGCTACAAAGAATGGCTGACATTTAGATATGATCGAAATGCTCAATTTAGTTCAAGCAATTTCTGAAAGAGCGCCATTCATATATACTAAGAAGTTCTTTGGGTCAAGTTGAAGATTCTCTTGAAAACAGCTTCAATACTCTTGCGTGAATGGTTGAAAACATGCGGCAGTTTTGACAACTGCTTCAATTACAGATTTATTGTGGTTTCTTCAGATTAGAGAAGGAATATCCGACAGTATTGTTATTTGTGATAGGAGGGACTCTTTGATTAAAGCCACTATGAGAAACCTCAGAATTTCTTTTTCCTGCTCCCGTATTTCAGGCTGTATAGCCACAATAAATTTCTATAAATTTGGTATCTTCCTAGCCATTTTAAGGTCTTCTTCTGGAGATGGAAATTATAGCATTTATAAGAACTTTTGTCAAGTAAGAGTGGAAGGTGGTTTGCTATATCCATGAATTTCCATTAGTGAATGGTGATCACTTGTATCTGCCAGGCCCATAAATATTGCTCACTCTAGAGCAGCTGTAGGTGGACACTTATGACATTCCTTTACTCCAACTTTAAGGATGTAGAGATGCTGTGTAATTTTAGAAGAAATGGGCAATGAAAATAACCTTGCAATATTGCTGATAGCCTGTCTTTAAGATGAAATTATTTGAGTTTGACTTACAGCATACAACTTGACCACCACCCTCCCCCCAGCCATGTATCCACCACCTGCTACCTTCCTAGATGTATTTCTGGATAATTTGACTACATGAACATGCCAATATAACCACTGAAATAAATCAGGCTATATGACAAAGATCGTTTTATTTTCCTTCTACAATTTAGAATATTAAAGGTAAACCAAAACTAACTGCCACATCAAATTCAATCAGAATAGTTTAGGATCATGAAATACTCACACCATGTTTCCATCCCATCAAGAACAGCACATATGCCAGGAGTTCACTTAAGGAATCCCTATTTAGCATTTGTTTTTCGGATTAGGCAACCTCTGAAAGAATAGACGTCTGGATCTATATATTTCTACAGGTAGTTAAAATGGTAGATTAAGGCTAGTTTAATTCTAAACCTTTTTGCCTCTTAATGATAGAGTTAAATTCATCTCAAGGGGAATTAAAATATCCTATTTTCTGAGTGATGCTTTAGGGATTTCTGTATCTATTAATGGACCGACAGGTGTTCTCTAAACAATTAGGACTAATTAGCATTTTTGTTGACTAGATTGGATAGGGAGCACTGGAAGAAACACTTAATGGCCATATAAGTGATTATTTCACCCTTGGAATTTTCTTTGCCAGCAAAGAGATAAAATGTACTATGAAGAATCATGGAAAAGGGAAAGTTGCTTTACTCCATGATTATTATCATGAGTTAGCTTCATTTAAGGGGGGGGAATGTTAAATTATCTGTAAGTCTAACTAGATTCCTAGCTACAACAGCTGCCATATATTATGTTGAATCCTTTACATAATTTACCTCTTAGCCTAAGAAAACTTACAAGTATTGTTATCTATTTTTTTAAAAAGTAAATATGGTGATATTTTAAGAGGATATTTAACTTCTCCATAACCCTAGAAATAGCCAATCCTAATTTCTGGCAATCCCATTATAAAGGACCTTTGCTTTTCAAAGACACCTTGCCATCTCTTCATCCTGTTCCTCCCCAACCCAAGGACATCTCATTTATTAAGATTTTTACTTTAACCAACTGAGCCACCCAGGCGTCCCAAGATTTTTACTTTAAAAGTGGAATAGCAGAGGTGCCTGGGTGGGTCAGTACATTAAGCCCATGCCTTCGGCTCAGGTCATGGTCTCAGGGTCCTGGGATAGAGCCCCACATTGGGCTCTCTGCTCAGCAGGGAGCCTGCTTCACCTCTCCCTCACCTCTCTGCCTATTTGTGATCTCTCTCTTTCTGTCAAATAAATAAAATCTTTGGAAAAAATACAGTGGAATAGCAGGATGAATTATGTAGTCACTAACTAGGTTTTTCTAATTTCTACTTTCACAGAAAATTCTCTTCATATTTCTTTTCATTCATCAGTGTAATTTTCACAATCTATGTGCCAATCATTATACCAGACGCAGGGAAAAAACAAGGTTATTAAAACAATCCCTGCCCTAAAGGGATAAGGGGCAGCATGTTTTAATACAGTTTTAAGCCTATAAGAGCTACATTTTCTCAATTTTTCTATGATTTTAACTCATCCTTCCATTGACTAGTCTTTAAATAAAATATAAAGTAGATTTGAAAAATATTGTATTTTGTATTATGTAGGTCTCTTTGGAAACATGCTTCTAGATTTAACTGGTCAAAGTTCAGGGCCTTCCTGCAGTCCTCCAGTTGAAAGTGTAGCTCTCCATGTAGTAGGAAGTTCTTTTTATGGCTTAATCACCACAGTGCTTTATGTGCTCTTTTCTCCCATTATCTGGAAGAAAATTTCTCTTGATTGACACTTCTTTTTTGAAAGCATATAAAGGTGATAATAAAGAGATGGTTTTAAATCATTTGCCATAGTTACTCAGAAGTGTTAAAATAATCTCAAAGGTACAAGTTTATATTCAGTTCAAATAAACAGATCCAGAATATTAATTGCTGTTTTCTTAACCCTTCCTGACAATTATGTCAAAAATTTAAATGTGCTTAAGATGGGCTTATAAATTTCTGTTTTCAAAATTCTTTCCAGTAGATTCTTAGCTTTCAGCTGTTGCCTCATACTTATCATTTTGGAAAGAAAGAAAGAAAGAAAAGAAAAGAGGAAAGAAGGAAAACAAAACAAAAAAAAACCACCCTAATAGGAGAAAAAAATAGGACATAAAACCTTTGGGAGAGGGTTCATGAAGGTGTTTGGGGGAACAATCAGCATTAGGATCAGCATTAAGATCAGCATTAAGGTTTTGTTACCCCCACACACACTTGCTCTAACTTATGACTAGCTGATGTTACTTTACACATGTATATATATATATATATACATTTCAAAAATAAATTAAATTCTCTTGAGTAATTTTTGTTCCCTTTTATATGTATCCAGAAATCAGCTGGCAAAAGTTCACACATTTTTATTTCAGGTCAATTAATCAAAGTTATTAGACCCCACTGATTATTTACAGAACACTAAATTGCTTAAAATTCAACAACAGCTGCATTATACTTTAAGACTGTCCCTCAGAAACCCTCAGTCTCAGTTTTAGTAAAGATCCTGAGATCTGATGCTGTGCTGTTTAATTCCATGACATTCTTTTGTCAAAAAAAAGGGGGGCGGGGGATGACGAAGAACTTAAATATGGTACAAATACTTTCACTGAAGTCACAAAGAGGAGAGGGCAAGCCGCTAAGGGTGGCACAATAAGCACAAAAAAGAAAGTCTCCACAACGAAATAACTTAAAATCAAGTAGGAGAAGATACATAAATACATCAGATCAATGATAGATCAATAGATCAATGCCATGACAGAATGAAAGTAATATGGATAGTTACAAGATGTCCTAGAGTCCTTTCTACTTGGGAAACAGTGAGAGAGTCAGGAATCAGCTCACAATGGGGTGTTGTCATCCAAGCCCAGCACCAATAAGCCACTCAGTAGTTGACAGTGTAAGAGGCGGTCTAGGGCAAAAGAAAAGTTATACAAGTTGGAAAGCACAGTCAGCAAAAAATTATATTATATTATATTATATTGTCAGGGGTCCCAAGACCACACCTAGGTTTGGTGATTTGCTTGAACAACTCACAGGACTCAGCATATAGCTCAGGCTAGGACTCAGCTAATCCATAAAAAGCACTATCAGCAGAGGGAAGAGACACGTGTGGCAAAATGCACAAAAACAGACGCCTTATTCAAAGGTCCTCTCTTAACAGAGCCATACAGAGTATACACAGACCCTCTAGCAACAGAATTGTGACATGTATGACAATTTACAGAGGAAACTCACCTGAGCATAGGAGGCTAAGGTTTTTGTGGGAGGTCATCTAGGCACCTTCCACTTAATACCCAAATTCCAGACCTCCAAAAGGAAAGCAAGCACTCATCAAAAAACAGTGTTTGTACCAATTTTAAATAAGTGAGCCACTTTTATCAGTTCTGGGAATAGTTGGAACCCTCTTGAAACCAAGTTACCATAAGCCAACCAAGGGCTGAATTTGTAAGCTGGCCTTTCTAACAAGAGAAGTCTTGGACCTGCTAAATTAATAATCATGCAAAGAGAACTAACAGGAGAATACAGATTATACAAGATCTTCAGGAGAAAAAAAAAACTGAAAAAGTTTCATAAAGTATTTAATCTTATTATTTTGGTAATACTTTGTCAAATTGATAAGAAAACTTGCTACTCTGCCACAGTGGGACTTCATAAAGGTTACTCTACATGATTAGGAGAAAACAGACAAGAAAGGTTTTGGTCAACAATTAGATTACTGATGGTACTATTCTGATGCATAACTAGTACATTACATCAAGTTTTCTTTTGCTTTTCCTCTCATGGTGTGGACAGTTCTTTTAGAGTTTTGATTCTTTTTAAAGGTTTTATTTGACAGAGGAAGCACAAGCAGGCAGAGTGGCAGGCAAAGGGAGAAGCAGGCTCCCCGCTGAGCAGGGAGCCTGATGTGGGGCTCGATCCCAGGACCCTGAGATCATGACCTGAGCTGAAAGCCGACACTTAACCAAGTAATCCATGCAGGCACCCCAAGTTTAGATTATCTTTAAATAATTGCCAGTTATCACAACCTATTTAATGTATGATATTAAGTTTCAAGTATGAAAACCATTATGTTATGAAAACATTTTGATAAAAAAGCAGATGTTTGTACAAAATGCTTATTTTTTCACAGCAGTAACACCAGGCTGAAGCTGAAATGCCTTCAAACATTCCATTGACCAGTGGAAGAAAAAAATAAAAAGCAAGCTTTATTGCACTTTTAAATTTTGATCTTTCATGAATTACAAGTGTACTATTCAAAAAGCTAGCCTTTGTTAAACATAAGAAAACTAGGTTTCCAAACTCTTTCAACCCAATTTTTATCACCATCCAGACTCACAGTTACATAAAATATCAAAAGGTTATAGAAAAAAATGAATTTTTATGGCATATTTACTACTTACAATTTCTATCATTGTGACTGAAGAAATAAGATTTCAACCCACAAAAATATGATGACTTTTTTACAAATAAATGGCAAATAAAGGCAACTTCAATACTGTACAAAAGCAGTAGCTAATTTTCCCAAGTAGCTAATTATAAATTGTTGAAGACCCCTGACACTCTTAAAGTTCTGCTGTTATTTAAAAAAAAAAAAAAAAAAAAAAAAAGCTATGAAGGAAAAGTTGACCCCTGATGTTAAGTAAGATTTATTTTATCTCCAGAATAGGGTGGGAATAAGTTTGGCTAAAATCACTAGGGTGTACAGAACAGGATGATTATTTCCATGTGTCAAATACCAGAGGAAGAAGCCTTTCAAGTTTATTGAGTCCAACTTGCTTAGAACAAAATGGCTTTGAGGTCAGGTATGAACTCTCGTTTGTGCTATTAATCTTCATCAGAATATAAAATTGTTTTTTCTTTTAATTTAGCAACAGGCTCTAATTGTCACTTTTCCTGTAAAAGTAAGTTACAAAAACAAGGAGAGAATGTGGATGAAGTTATTTTCAAGATTTACAGTCATTGTAGCAATCTGTAAACACTAGGTCAAATGTTTTCCAGTCTACCTTAAACAATTTTGCATAAAATACGAAAATGGGTTCTATAGTCCACCTGGCCCATGCTGATATTTGGTATAAAGTTATCATTTGTTTTTATTGAATGAACACTTGCTAATTTTGTCATCAATACACCAAGATTGTAATATTTGAGAAACAGTTTGAAACTATTAGCTCTCAATACTATTAACCTTTTTGAAATTTTAATAATTGGCAAACTCCTACTATGAATATCCTTAGTTGGAAATACCCTCCGAATGAAATTAGACTGTGTAAGGTAATAAGGGAGGACGTTAAAAATTTTTTTTAAAGATTAAAAAAGGAAGGGCCAAGAAAACATTCCTGACACATATTAAATATGTCAAAAACAAAAACAAAAACAAACAAACAAAAAAAAGGGGAAGAAATGGTTTTGTGTCTGGGAAAACCAGCTTCATTTCTTAGTTTCCCCTTAATGTTTCTAATAGTTCTGAATTAGCATTTTCTTCTTTGACCATCTGTTGTTTCTGCTTCAGTGTTTAATTCTCTTCATTTGCTGTAATTAAACTACTTCAATTATTTCTATCAAGTCTCAGTTCATGGGCATCTGTATTTAAATAATTTCAAATGCATCAAATAAATAGTACCATCACTCAATTGTGAGAAATATTTGAAGGCAGATGTTATAACCAGTGGTACGGTGTGGCTTTTCCCTCCCATCTTTTCCTACTAACCAGGAGAACTCCTTGAGGACAATAGCTCAGTCCTCTTGCCTTCTGAGGCTTTTTCTCATTCTTACTCAGCAGCTCTCAGTGCCTAGAGATTACAGAATTGATCACAGATACCACAGGAAGATAACCACTTTGTTACAACACAAAGAAAGGACAGCTTCATAGCACAGATTAGCCTGGGGAAAACAAAAGATAAGAAAGTGCCCGCAAGCTAAAGGTCAAGAATCACACGCATTTACTGGCAATGCTCAAATAGCACAGGATTCATAAAATGCTTCTGCTTGACTACTGTTTAAGATGGAACTGGATGATGCTAACCAAACAACTGAGAGTCTACATTGTTCCAGAGCTATAATTTAAGGTCTAGTATTTTCAGCATGGTACTGGCACAAAAACAGAAACACAGGCCAGTGGAACAGAGTAAAGAGCCCAGATATGGACCCTCAACTCTATGGTCAAATAATCTTCAACAAAGCAGGAAAAAATATGCAGTGGAAAAAAGACAGTCTCTTCAATAAATGGTTCTGGGAAAACTGGACAGCTATGTGTAGAAGAATGAAACTCAACCATTCTCTTACACCGTACACAAAGATAAACTCAAAATGGTAAAAGACCTCAATGTGAGGCAGGAATCCATCAGAATCCTAGACGAGAACATAGGCAGTAACCTCTTCGACATCAGCCACAGCAACTTCTTTCAAGACATGTCTCCAAAGGCAAAGGAAACAAAAGTAAAAATGAACTTTTGGGACTTCATCAAGATCAAAAAGTGTTTGCCCAGCAAAGGAAATAGTCAAAAAAACAAAGAGGCAACCCATGGGATGGCAGAAGATATTCACAAATGACACTACAAAGGGCTAATATCCAAGATCTATAAAGAACTCCTCAAACTCAACACACACAAAACAGATAATCATATCAAAAAAATGGGCAGAAGGCATGAACAGACACTTCTCAAAAGAAGACATACAAATGGCTAACAGACACATGAAAAAATGTTTATCATCATTAGCCATCAGGAAGATTCAAATCAAAACCACATTGATATACCACCTTACACCAGTTAGAATGGCCAAAATTAACAAGACAGTAAACAACATGTGTTGGAGAGGATGTAGAGAAAGGCAAACCCTCTCACACTGTTGGTGGGAATGCAAGCTGGTGCAGCCAGTTTGGAAAACAGTATGGAGATTCCTTAAGAAATTAAAAATAGAGCTTCCCTATGACCCTGCAATTGCACTACTGGGTATTTACCCCAAAGATACAGATGTAGTGAAAAGAAAGGCCATTTGTACCCCAGTGTTCATAGCAGCAACAGCTACAGTCACAAAACTGTGGAAAGAACGAAGACGCCCTTCAACAGATGAATGGATAAAGAAGATATGGTCCATCTGTGCAATGGAGTATTATGCCTCCATCAGAAAAGATGAATACCCAACTTTTGTATCAACATGGATGGGACTAGAAGAGATTATGCTGAGTGAAATAAGTCAAGCAGAGAAAGCCAATTATCATATGGTTTCACTTACTTGTGGAGCATAAGGAATAATACAGAGGACATTGGGAGATGGAGTGCAGAAGTGAGATGGGGGAAATCAGAGGGGGAGACAAACCAGGAGAGACTGTGGAGTCTGAGAAACAAACTGAGGGTTTTGGAGGGGAGGGTGTTGGGGGCTTGGGTGAGCCTGGTGGTGGGGATTAATAAGGACACGTATTACATGGAGCACTGGGTGTAGTGCATAAACAATGAATGCTGGAACACTGAAAAGAAATAAAATAAATGGAAAAAAAATCTAGTATTTTCTAATAAACTTCAAGAGCTTTATCTTAAAAGTAGGAATACAAGTGTTCCTGAGGGGTATCAAGATATGGAAAGGGAGATGGAACCAGGTTCTAGCTGAGTCCGTTTACAATGGAAGGCAAGTCTCCTCATACTTAATGGAAAGGGTTAGAACTAATATAGAGACTGGACAGTGACAAGAAGAATCAAGAGTAGCAAAGCACAGGTACTCTACTGTTAATAGTCATCTATACCCTCATTCACTGAGGGTATCACATGCAGGTGTAACTATGGATTCCACGGTCCCCAAGATCATTGCCAAATGTTTACTTCAGTTGTAAAGACTTGGAGGTCACAGGAAATCAGAGAGTAGATTGTCACCAAGTAGACTGAAATCAGAGAGCAAAGGAGGGCACTGGACAGACACAGGATCATATCTTATAAATTTCTGCCTTTCATCTCTAATTCCATAGGTCTACTTTAGGGCATCTATATGAGCCAAAACCAGTGAATCTGATACTATGATTTTTTAAGATTTTATTTATGGGGCACCTAGGTGGCTCAGTGGGTTAAGCCTCTGCCTTCGGCTCAGGTCATGATCTCGGGTTCTGGGATCAAGCCCCACATTGGGCTCCCTCCTCAGCAGGGAGCCTGCTTCCCCCCTCTCTGCCTGCTGCTCTGCCTACTAGTTATCTCTCTCTCTGCATCAAATAAAATCTTTTTAAAAATTTTTTTAAAAAAAGATTTAATTTATTTATTTGACAGAGACCCAGAGAGATCACAAGCAGGTAGAGAGGCAGGCAGAGAGATGGGGGGAAGCAGACTCCCCACTGAGCAGAGAGCCTGATGTGGGACTTGATCCCAGGATGCCAAGATCATGACCTGAGCCCAAGGCAGAGGTTTAACTCACTGAGCCACCCAGGTGCCCCGGATTTTTTTTTTTTTTTTAAGGATTTTATTTGTCAGAGACAGAGAGAGAGAACACGCACAAGCAGGGGGAGCAGCAGAGGGAGAAGCAGGCTCCCCACTGACCAAGGAACGCAATGTGGGACTTGACTCCAGGACCCTGGGATCATGACCTGAACCAAAGGCAGATGGCCAACCAACTGAGCCACCCATGCATCCCTAAATACTAGGATTTCTGACAAGGGAGTCCTCTTGCTTTACTGATCTTCCACAAAATGTGCCTCAGCATGGATTCATAAGGTGCATGGAAGTACAGCATATTCTCAGAAATAGCTCAGTTGTAATCAGCCTAAATAGAATAGCCCTGAGAAGTTAGTTAGCATTCTACCCTGGACAGTCATAAAGCTCTTTTTCAGCTAATAGAGAGTAGTTGTTTCTTAACCAGCAAGCGCTCCAAGACAGAACGCCTGGGTTGAAACCCCTGCTTTGCTTTGCCATATACGCCCGACAACCCCTCACCAGTATTTATTTTTTAACTATGGTACCTGTGCTCTTGCTGCCTTGGTTTTCACATGGGGAAACAGATGCTGATACTCAGATCAATGCCATGTGCTTGTTTTCAGAATGAATTAACCTATGAAGCATATAATACACTCTCTTACAGGTAAGTACTTCTATGGGTTGTTAGCCATCATTCCTGCTGCATTACTGGAGTGGGGCTGGGAACCTAGACTCCAAGCAGAGTAGTGGATGGTGATGGTGCAATATTTATGTTCAGTAAGTCCCAGAAACACAGAGCTAGTGTAATCATTTGTCACGGAACCACAGTTCTGATTCTTTATGTTTCTGAAGCTCAGTTCCCACTTCTAAATTGAAAAATAAAAGACCAAGCCAGGTGATTTACACTGCAGAATCTCACAGAGGCTCAAACATGGGCTTTACTAGGAGGTCTCTTTAGGGAAGGGGGCCGATTAGATCTGAGAAAAAGGGTGGATATATTCAGTTAGCATTTATTTTGTATTTAAATGGCTCAGTCCCCGCCCTCAAACTATTAGCCAGGTGGCCCTCTTTCCACTTCAGCAGAAGCTGGACCTTTCCTGCACAGATCGTAGCATTGGAAAGTTTCTAAAGTGAGGCACATCCCTTGTCAACCAGAAGCAAGGGGAGTATTTCTCTCCAGCGAAGTTCTGATGAACCCCTACAAAGGCCTACAAAAGTGACATGAAAGATTTTCCAACAAGTATCAGCATATCAACAACCAAGCCCTACCAAGAAGACGGATTCTAGCCCGATTTGTAGCGCCCTCTTATTAAACAGGGATGAAATGTGTGATCAGACGTGAAAGGGAATCACTAACGTTGTAGACAAATCCATGCAGCGTTTTTAAGGAATCAGTGAAGAAAGAAATCAGGGGAGAACTGAACAGGGAATGGAATAAATCCCCCACAAAGGAAGATATGAATGGATATGAAAGCTTGAATATTAGTGGTATAGACAAATGTACTTTCTGGCCTATTTAAAATCTCCATCTCCAAATTTGCCTTTCTTATTCCTATAATGGTTTGATTCTCCCCACCGTAGCACCCAGACATCCATTACAAAAAATTTTATATGTACCCTTTGCCTGTCCACAGGTACATTTTTAGTATTTATTACAACTCTAGAAGTAGATTTTATTCAACTTAGACAAGGAAACTAAGTCACAGAGAAGCCGGTAACACTCGAGGGTCACATTAGCTACATAGCAAACAAACAGTATTTTAGCCCAGGTAAGCAGCTTTCATGTTTCCTGAAGTACATTGCTTGGGCTGCCTCCTCTGTATTGTACAGTAGAGACAAACCCACCTGAACCATTAGATCCCCAGTACTTAGAGGAATGGCTACACAAGAAGGTGGGTACTCGGTACATAGGTGTTAGTTGAGGAAAACAAACAAACAGCCAGTATTTACAAAGAACTCTACTTACACTGAACAGAACAGTATTTATATAGTCATAAAGTAGAAACATGAATTTGACTGCAAGCATTCTATAATTACAGGCTGGTGATGTGGAGAGAAAGCAGTATTCACGTGTTGAATGCCGGAAGAAACCCAAGTCTTTAAAAACAGAATCCTTGCCTTAGGTCTATGGTCCTTCGTGTCTGGGAGAGGGGCAGGAGGGGCTGGCAAAAATAGTGCAACATTTTTCTTCTGGATGGTTCCTTTAGAGTGCCAAAACCCACCCTCAATGTCACATGAGAAAAACAAGAGACACATGCACAGAAATCAACAGCCCGCTTCTAACGGAACCATTAAGATGAACAAATGATCACATAAGTTCAAAGACCCTACGTTTATTATGAACATACATCCTTTAAAGCCTAAGAAGGCTATAATTTTATTGAGGACTCAGAAACGGATTCTGACTTTGCAAACCTATTTCCAGTTTCTGCCCCCAAACCTTTTACAAACAAAATCAACAAACTGCTTTAGTGTTCCTGAGAGGCTTTTTGCCTAAGGACTGCCTTTCTAATTAAGCCCTCCAACTCTTTAACATGCTAATTTTATCCATTAACTTGTAGATGAAGTGGTTTCAGCTGTTATCTGTGCATCACACACAACAGGGCTCGATCTACAATTTCGGGGAAGCTGGTTTGAAAATTCTTGCCAGTTGTCATTAAAGAAACTTGAGTTTTATAGCACTAAATTATGTTTTAGCATAGCTAAGGGAGACCTTCCTGGGCTGGCCAAAGGAGAGGATAAAAAGAAATCAGCAGCGAGGCTGGGGGAGGGAGCAACGCCGGTGATGACGTCAAAAGTCCTCTGGAGCACATCTGTGGATCTCCACCATAGAGTGCAAGGAAAATAACCTAAAATTTAATGGAATGGAGACTTCTGGAAATGTAACCTATGCTATTATCACGGACCATATTCGTGATAGGACCTGAACCCAGGTCCTGAACCCAGGGAAAATAAATTGGTGATAGGCATGCCAATCTGAAAAAAAGAGTTCCATCTGAGGCCATGGGATGCAACTCTGCACAGCTTTTCCAGCTCAGGATTCCTAACCTCGGGACTCCTCAGTTTGTCTGCTAAGGGTAAACATATCACCAATGTCATGCAACTGTTGGGGGATAAAGCACTGTATGAGTTTTACATGTTGTATTAGATTTCACCTATGTGATTAGGCGAAGAATGGAGTTTTCTGGCATGCTGAGTGCAGCATGCCATATGCAAGCTAGTCCATAACCTACCTCAAGGGAAATGCATAAAAGGTTGTAATCAGACCATTAGAAACATGCTTTCCTTTAAATCTAAGTGGCACAACCCAGGATATGGAATTTGAACATGCTTCATGCCCGAAAGAGGGAAAAAAAATCAAGAATAACTTAAGTCAAAGGAAATTGCTCCTAACAGAGTTAAAGAGGCAAAGACTTTATTCAAGACCATCCCAATAAGGGTTGAGACTTTCCGTGGAGTGGAGTAGAGTGATCTGTCCTTTATTGTAACAAAATACCAGAAAGTTTAAGTTGAGGTGAGCTCAAGGCAAAGAACTGGCGGATGGAGTGACAAAGAACAAGGATAATCAATAAGAATAGATCTCCAGTGTTTGCTAATTAGCATTTAACTTAAATTGGGCTCCTCCTCTCCCACAGACACCGGAAGACATAGGTCCTCTGTTTCTTCACGACTGCCTTTCAAAGGTATGGCCCCTAGGTCCTTAAAAAGGACAGTCCTGAATTGTCAAACCATCAAGAGGCTGGAAAACTTTTAGATCTCGAAGGGGCGGAGAAAATTTGCAATAGCAAGTTTCCTCAAGTGAACTCTCTAGCTGTAAGAAAAACATTTCAGAGAAGTCTATAGTCAGGAAGAGATCAGTCTGAAACTTAGTCTGGCCCAGGAGACTGTGAAGGTGTTCTCCATTACCTGAGGCCACAAACCCTCATCCTCTTCAGGAAAGGTACTACAGTACGTGTTGTGGTGTTGACCCCGGACTGCATGACTGGATCCCAGCCCCCCACTTACCAGCTGGGTGACTCTGGCCAAGTCCTACAGCCAGAGTTGCAACCTCCTTCCTTGTCAGGCAGCAAGAGTACCAGGGCCTGGTACGGAATAGCTGCTCGGTAAGTATTAGCTACCACGATTGTTCCTTTCACCATTATTACATAAAATATCACCCTACCATACCAGTACTTGTTTGGCACTTGAGTACTTTCCACGTTTCAAATGGTGAGAGAGGTCATAATCGTAGGAAGCTAGGCCATAGGCCCCAGGTCTTGCCTCTCTGTAAGGATATTCCCCTCAGAGGTTACCTGAAGCTACAATCACCTTAGGACTTGAGTTTAGGAGATTTGAGCCTAGTTTTCTGTTGTTCCTCCCTGGAGAGCCAAAATGTTGGCATTGCACCATGCCCTGGCCCTCTGAGCCCACCAGATCCTGGAGGGCCTCACACCACCTGGACTGAGGAGGGGTGACTGAAGTTCCCTTAAACTGAGTTCACTGCTACCCTCGCAAACCAGGGTGCCCAAGATAAGACACGCAAGGCTACAACGCAGGAGATCCCACAGGGAGCGAGGCCATCCTGCCCTTACACAACTTGATACACTATCACACTGGAACGATATCTGGACAAGGCCCTTGAGCCCCAGAACCACAAACCAACAGTGAGGGGCTGAGGCTGCCTTGATGTAAGGCTTCTAAGTGGCTCAAAAAGCCCTTTGCCTCTAGGCACTTGCTTCCCCAAACAACTGTGACCATTCTGTTTGGTGAGCACAAGCCGCTCCACCAAGGGACACAGAACTTTTACAAAGTCACCAGTTCATCATGCTTTCTGGAATTTCTGATAGAAAAAAAACAAAAAAACAAAAAACCCTGACTCATGAAAGAGAAACCACATGAATTATTTTCCTTTCTCCCTGATTCCTTTGCCAAATAGTAAATGTTGATGTATTAAAATTGCTTTAATTATTCCATTGAGTTGTCCCAGCAATTACATTCTCTCAAATTAATTAAAAAAGTGTGGTAAGGCTTTTAATGGAAATAAACTTGTTCAAGCTGTAAAAAGACGAATTAAAAAGTTTGAAACCTTGATAGGAAGAGGCCTGCTAAACATGCTTAAATCACAATGCTCCTTCACAAGAAGTTTATATATATATATATATATATATATATATATGTCGCAGAATCCCGTCTTTTTTTTTCACATGGATATAATCATTTCTGCTAAAAAATGGTATTTTATTGTTCAGTTAAGCAAATCCCCTTCTAAGGTTTAAACAGCACAATAAAACAATATAATTTCTTACCTTGTAGTTCTAGAGGTCAGAAGCCTGAAGGGGTCTTGAAGCAGAAGGCAAGCGGAGAGCAAAGCACAAGCTAAAACCCCACAACCCCAGTGCAACTCTTTCTGCCCATCCGTACTGTCCTACCGCTAGGCTATAACCACCTTTTTGCACCAAAAACCTATCAAGCGTTCTTTCTTGGCTGTTGGCTCCCCAATCCCACCTCAAACCACATTATTCTTACTTTTAGTCCGAGGAGATGAAGGCGTAGTCAGGACTTTGTTCCTTCTGGAAGCTCTGGAGGAGAATTCATCACTTTTCATTTTTCAGCTTCTAGAGGTTTCCAGTATTTTTTGGTTTATGGCTACATCTTCAAAACCAGCAATAGCAGACCTAGGCCTTATTCACCTACTCCAATCAAGTCTCCTTCCCCGTCTCTCTCATTTCATAAAGACACTCGTGATTCCATTCGGTGCACCTGAACAATCCAGGCTACCGTCCCCACTCCAGGTCAGCTAATTTATAATATTACTTTCACCAGCAACCTTAAAGCCTCTTTGCTGTGTACCCTAGCATTTTCACGGGTTCCAGGAATTAAGACGTGAGACATCTGTGGAGACCCATTATTCTGCTTACCATAGGGCAGTTGGGAAAGAAATATGGAAGAGGAATAAGAGCTCCCAGTCTTGCCCTCCAGTAGAACTACTGTGTTGCGTGAATTCTAAGTGGCATTATTATCAGGATGATAGACAACATAGAGGACTAAGGCAGGATGAAGGCTTGAGAGAGTTAATAACTCACCACCAGCCTAAATCAAAGCAAGCAGTAGGGGCTGAGAGTCTAGAGCTCAGAAGGGTGAAATTGCCTATTTAACAGAACACGTCTCTTAAATGGATACTTCAGTGATGTTTATAAAGATGAGTGAATGAATGCTTTAAAAAAGTACTATTGATTTTCTATAGCAGTATGCAAAAAATATGGATGAGTCCCATGTACATTTTTGACTTTAAAGTAATTTATAACAAACCACCAAAATTGAATAAACCAGAAATATTGAATAAACCCTAAAAACAGAAAGCAAGGCAGTATAAAAAAAATTAATGCCTGAACAGCCCTTGATTTTTACATGATAGAAAGCAGCGGAGAAGACTATCACTCAGAAGTACGGTGACCAATAAAAAAGTTACACACTAATCATGTATGATTTTCTTAATCTGTGATCCTAATAATATAGAACCCATTTTAGGCTTTTATAAAGAAGAAAGCAAGCAGCAGATTATAATCAGACATATCAATAGAATGTTCCATGTCATGGAAGCAGGATTTTTTTTTATGTCTGTCGGAGAAAGCTCCAACCACCATATAGGGTTAGAAAGCTGTGTACACGATCGTCTTACAGCAGTTTCCTTTATAAAGCACTTGAACCTTCCAGCTTTAACTCTTCAGATACACTGCCTAATGGAAGCAGACCTATAGAAAAAGACTATCAGGTAGAGTTCACCTACCCTGAACTGTTTGGGAGTTTGCCTCTTTTATTCTGAGGACTATAAAGGAGTTCTTTATTATCAATAATGGAAAAACCGACCAAACATTTCTGGTGTGATTTTGGGATGCCACAGTTTATTAACTTGTTGATGGAAGGCGTTCTATCACCCTCTGCTTTTTAAATGTTGGTTTACATATTGGCTCTGCCAGATTATAGAGTTATTTCAGGGAGAACAGCTTAAGTTTTAAATTCCTCAAAAGGAATTATTCACTAGATGATGATCATTGTCAAGCAAGATAAGGCCTCATTTTCTGACAGATTCTCAGAGGTAAGTGTTCCATAGATAGCAAACATAAAAATTTTCTGTTCCGAGGCATTCTTTTTCTCTCCTATTGCTGGGCTGTCTTTCTATTCACTGAAAATTATTATATGAAATAAAATCTGTCTTCCCAAGTTTTCCATTAAAAAACTGATTTGTGTCCTCCAGGAGGATGGGAAGTTTGTCATATATATGTTTGATACAAAGGAAAACACATTGAAAATGTACAATTTATATTTAGCAACTGCAGGGAACATCTGTTAACTAAGGGACACATCTATTATTCAAGGCAATCATCAACATAACTATTCGATCATTTGTCTGAGAAACCTGAGCTTTGAGTTCAGAGAGAAATCTCCCCCTCTCCTTTGGGCTGGTGTGGAGGAGAACAGGATTGTGGTTTGTATCAATCGGATTCTTGTCAAGATTATTCCCCTCGGTGGTGGCTTGACTACAGCTGAGAGAAACCTCTCTCACTACCCTCCCATCCATCATCGATTCGATTCGTTGGATACATTGCCAAGTGATTTTGGTGGTAGAGCCTAGGAGTCCTGTCGTACAAGGGTGATATACTAAATGTTTAACAACTAGGCTCGTGAAGGTAATGCCCAGTTAGGATGGGTCCTGACAATAACACGGAGTCCCAAGGTCCTTGCTGACCCTTAGGTCCAGGACCAGAATAAGGTCCCAAGGGAGGCGCTAGGGTTGCTGGTACACCCTAAGGATATTAGTGGAACTTACGACAGCAGCTCTTTATTGATCTGAAGTATTCTAATGTTCCAATAACGGGTCCCAACAAACTGAACATAAGCTCTAGTATAAGCAAAAAATTTCATTACTGCATTGGGTTTGACACCCCACAAATAGTAAACCCATGTGACAGGCACTTCCATCACAATGTGGTAAGGTGTAAAGTTCTCCCTCTTTAAGATATTGTGCATGTTAAAGACCTGTTTGAAGGAAAGAAAGGGTCCCAGAGAAACTCAGTCAAACTACCCAAGGATTTTGGTGTATTAGCTGATTTTTATTCATAACAGAAGATTGTTTTTTGAACATTTAATGTATCTCTGCAGGGAATATAGCGTAACAGAAAATGCTCACACTTCAGGGCTAACAGCCCTCCTCCATCAAGATCACGGTCCTACCATTTGTCACCTCTGCCATCCTGGGCAAGTTGCTTCACCCCGTGTGCTTTGGCTGGCAAAGCTACAGGTTAGGCCAAGGGTACTTTCTGACAGCTGTTCCCACTTCTGGATAGAGCACTTCTGTAGCATCTGTAGCATTTGCCACTTGCTAACCATGCCAAACTTTCTTACTTTTTGACTGTTTCCCCCAACTAGAATGTTAAGTTCCATGAAATTTGTCTTTTTTTTTTTTCCTTTAAACCATTATTCACATTATGTCTCCAGTGCCTAGAACTCTGACAGGCGCCTAGTAGTTGATCTACATGTATCTGCTGAATAAATTAATATTGTAACCTTTATCTCTTGAACAAATTAATATTGTAACATATTCTGGTTCTTTAGGATCCCTTAGAATGTTCTCTGCTGCAGTAACAGAAAATCTGAGTTAAACTGGTTTAAATAATAAAGAAATGTGGAGTTCTCACTAGACTGGAAATCCTGCACTACCCAAATTGAAGCTCTGTTTTTCAGGTGCTTTATTGTGTTTCCTCTTCACTCTCCCCTCAATAGGCTGAAATTTCTCATGCTGTTCAAGAGTCTGCCAGTGGCAGATAGGGTAGTTCAGCTTCCTATTTAAATCAAAGAGAGGGAGAGAAAACCACTCTCAGGTCCATGGGGTGAAAGTCCTTTCCGTGGATCAGATTGAACCTACCTAACTCATGAGCTCATCCTTAACCCATTTGTTTCCAAACTTGAGCGTGTATCTGACTCATTTGGAGGGTTTGTTCACACACAGATTGCTGGGGTCCCCTCCTCTAGTTTCTGATCCAGGAGGTCTCAGTGGGAGCCCAAGACTTTGCATTTCTGACAAGTCTCTAGGGGCTGCCTCTGCTGCTGAGCCATACTTGGAGAACATCTGCCTTAACCACTATCCACCTTTAGGGATAAGCCACAAACTGCCTGGCTAAAGCCTGGATCCTTGAATCGATCAGTGGTAAGAGGGATGGGAGGACCAAGGTTGGCTTGGATTTCAGGGGCCACCCTTATTGCTGAGGGCAGGGTCAACTTCCTCTGACCTACACAGGTTGCATAGGGAATGTGTCAGGAACAAGGAGGAGCAGAATGGATGAATTCTGGATGGGAAACTGGCAGCCAAATAACCCCTATAATGTAACTGGCTTAGGAAACATGCACAATATACATTGTTTCTTTGTTTCCCATGAAGAGTTCTCCTGACCAAGATTCAATTACCAGCGTTCGGTAGATTTCTTTTCTTTCTAAAGCCCTCCTATCCTGCATATGCCAAGAGTCAGCTGCTTTTCCACTATCATTTATTTTATCCATTTATTTATTACTTGTCTGAGGGCCTGCTTCTCCAAGGCACTAAACACTATTCTGGGATAATTAATAGAAAATAAAAAAGCCCCGTTTTTAAGGAGTGGTCATTTAAAACTCAACTGTTGGTGAGACAGTAGACCTAATGTCTTGGAGTACTTTTAAAATAGGAAAGTCTATATTAATAAGATAGAATGCTTTGAAATCTACAAGAAAGGCTTAATTCATATGAGGTCTGTCTGATTTCTTTACTTCATTGGCCTCTTCTCCAAGCCATGCCAACGTGACACATACCTTTAGTTTTTTTCCTCATTTTTGACTCGGAAAACTACAGTTGCTTTATCAGGAGGAACAATTCAACCTTGTTTTAAGGTGACTTGGATGCTCTTCCCATCCATTGCCTTATTTTGGGGACTAAGGACCCAACTTGCAGCAAGAATGATCTCTTTTTTTTGTATTATATATTGTTCTAACAGATCTTAGGTTTTATAAACACCATATTAACTTTGTATGTCTTGGTCTAAATAGTTTTAAAAGATTATGTCAGCAGGGAGCCTGCTTCCCCCTTCCCCTCTGCCTGCCTCTCTGCCTACTTGTGATCTCTGTCAAATAAATAAATAAAATAATAAAAAAATGATTATGGATGAGGTTGTTGGTGATTATCATGACTATTATTTGAAACCGGAGAAGTTCCTTAATTCGCCTGGAAAGAACAGACAGCTATAGATAAAAAGAAGTCTAGTGATAACTTTGTTCAATCAGATTTTAGTTATGAGGAAGAAGTAACTCTTTTTAACAAAGCTAAGAAGAAAAAGAAGGGAACTGAGCCCCAAACATCAATGGAGAATTGGCAAAAATTTCCTAAAATACTTTTTAAATGCCTACTGAGGAACCTAAATATGTTGAGTTATTTAGTAGGAATTCAGAATCTGCTGTGAAATAAAGAAACAAATCGCAATAGTTACCAGGATGCATATTGAAACTTTCAATCTTTATGGTACATAAAGAAAAAAATATGTTCTCATCACTTTGATATTGATAGCATGTTAAAAATCTAACATATGGTACATAAAAATGCACACTACTTTTGTTCGCATGAGATAATAACTAGGCATTAATTTTTACAGTTAATGCATAATTCGCACATGCATTTTATTTATCTACCTACTGTGTCAAAGGGTTGTTAGGAGTATTAACTGTTATTAAACACTCACAGATTCAGGATCAAGCTTATTACCGGTAGTTATTAGGTCCTCACCAGATGTTAGTTCCAATTCCTTATTTTCTTGCACAGTCAATAGGCAAGAATTAATTACAACTATTTTATACGGAAAACTGAAGTTCATCCTATTCAAATCTTTCACCTAATAGCACAGAGCAGAGACAAAACTCGAACTTTACCCCAGTTGTTTCAATGACTATTCTATTCTTTCAATGAGATCATACTATCTTCATACTCATAATTTGGCCTGAAAGTTCTTTCTGGGTCTAAAATCTTTGTGCTTTATTGTGGACATTCTTATTAGTCTAAGAACAATTCATAAAATTAAGGTCTTACCATGACTGGATATGCCCCCACACTGTTCCAAACATTTGTTTGAATTCAAGGCATTAAGAAGTAAGTGACTGTTAAAAGGTTCAACCAGCATATCTCTTCATTTCTTGCATTGGATTCACTGGGACTTGTGATGTGATTTATATGGAATACGTAAGAGAAATGGGTTCATAATAAAGTACATATCTATTGCTTCTCTGTGTTTTAACCTAGATTTCAGGATCTCAGTGCAGGTGCTAACATTATTCTGTATCAATTACGTGATTTCAGTTGATTTTTGGCTGGTTTCCACGGGGATAAGAGAATATACTCTGAGTGATTTTTTTATGGTCCAACATAGTACTAATGTGTTAAATATCTTATGTGTGCTTGAAGAGAACCTGGTTTCTGGCATTATTGGGCTCAATTTTCTATTACTGGATGCAGTGTTCACTATATTAATTAGAGTAGGTCTGTGATTTATGTTGTTAATGTCTTCTATAGCCTTACCACCTTCTACCTGCTTTTTCTTTCAGTTATTGAAAAAAGTATGTGAAGATCTTCCACCAGGATGGTGAATTTGTCCCTTATTTCAATAATCTGATACTAATATAATAATCTTACTAGTCCATAACTCTACCAAAATGACTTCCATGAAGTAATATCAATTTATTATAGTATTTTATTGACATCAAAGATATCAATTGTAAGATGTACTATTATTTTATGTACTATAAAGAAGGAAAACCCTTGCTAAATAACACCTGTCATGATACCACAAAAACAATTCTACATAATTTTGTCATTCAAGACTCATGTTCTTAAATTCCTTTCATTTCTTTCAAGGCATCTAGCAATCTCCCCTAACTTTAGTTGCATTGCACCTGAATCAGTAATAAAGCAAAATATAGTTTCATCCACTTTGGGGAATGCTCCTTTTGTAGGTCCTAAGGTGCTTGATTTTTGCTCTAAAAGAATAGAAAATTAAATTGAGCTCATGCTTCTACTTCTGAATACTCGCTTCAAAAATACCAAATGCATACCCACTGCTCTGTTAGCATGACTCTCCGCAAAAGACAATATATTTGTTTTAATGCTGAGTTATTGTGTAATTGATATATTGACAGTATCTTTTATGACCATTGAAATCAACACATGCAGTATCAACCAAGCTGATCATTCAGTTAAGGTGGCAATGTGCCATGGACACCACCTGGTCAACAGCAACTTAAGACTTCCACCAATTTGGGACGCCTAGGTGGCTCAGTCACCAAGTGTCTGCCTGAGGCTCAGGTCATGATTCCAAGGTCCTGGGATCAAGGTCTGCATGGAGCTTCCCGCTCAGCAGGAAGCCTGCTTCTCCCTCTCCATTCCCTCTGCTTGTATCCCCTCTCTCTTTGTCTCTCTCTGTCAAATAAATAAATAAAAATCTTAAAAAAACAAAACAAAACAAAACCTCCCATCAATTCTAAGATTTAACTGGGTATCAGAAATATGATTTAAAACTGATGAAATGCCATTCTTAAACATCTGATTCACCCTTTTATATTGCAAAATTTTACACTTTAGTCTATAATGTCTTCCTCTCTTTCACTGTAAAAGGCATAAATAATGGCAACTCAAATTTCTGAAGAACTAAGATCATGAATAACCCAAAGTATGCCAGTCCATTAGCACTAGCTTTCACTGGAATCCACAGATAATGTTCAATGTGTGCTTGATGACAGGGGAGATGAAAGAATAGGAAAGGAGAAAGTGCTTAACCGTGTGTGTGTGTGTGTGTGTGTGTGTGTGTGTGTGTGCGCGCGTGCACGTGTGTGTGTGCGCGTGTCCCCCTCCCTCCACTCCTCTCATTTTTTTTGCCCCTGGAAAAGATATTTGTTTTGGAAACACTTTTTTTGCTCAAACCATGAGATCAGAACAGGAACCAGCAACTTCTTATGATCCCCAACTCCATAATTACAGGTATTGGTTTAAAGATGCCACCTGACATAGTAACACATTCCTGGGCCCATAATTTGTCTAGTTGTAGGCATGTGACCCTATATAGGCCAATTAGAAACTTCCCCCAAGGGCTTATCAAAATGAAGCTGAAAAATAACAGGTTTTTTTTTTTTTTTTTTTTTTGCTCTTTGGAAAGCTCTGAGAATATAGGCACTGATGATATCAGAAATCATGAGTTTAGCCTTGAAGAAACATAGTCTGAGGTAATTTGGCTGGCATAAAGCCAAAAATGAGAGTTACAAAGAGAAGCCCAACTGTTTCAATTCTCTAGTTCCTCTTATGAGAGTCTTCTACAATTTACATGAGTCAAATAACCCTCCATTTTGCTTAAGTACATTTGTCTTGGATTTCTTACATTTGCACCCAAAACTGCATTAGCTCTGGCTAATAAATTATTTAAAGAAATACGTACTTAGCACGTGTTTACGATGAAGGATAATAAAAATTACAATTATTTTGTATGACAGCAAATGTCACTTCATCACAGAAAGTAAAAGCATAATATTTTTGAGTGTATAGAAGTGAATAAAAATTTCACTGAAGTCTTTTTTTTTTCCCCCTTTATTTTTCTTTTGATGTCATGTTTTAAGAAGGAATGTATGAGCAAAATAGTATTTGGAACTTGGGAAAAGTTTAATGTAAAAGGAAAAAAAATAAAAGGGATTCAAAGTAACATACTCATCCCTCAGCATATTGAAAAGTGCAGCCATTCATTCCTTTTTGAATGTTATTATATAATTAAAATAAAGTTTGGCCCTGATTATAATTACAATGACTATGCTTCATATTCTAAATGAAAATACTTTGAACGAAGACTTAGACAAGAACAGGTGTTTTCAGTTTGACTTACTGACAGGATCCAAGTAATTCTCAGCGTGCTCTGAAATTTAGTAATATCCATATACTGCAGGCTTTGGCACATGCCTATTGTTCTTAAAGGGTTCCTAAGACACAAAACTATATACACTAGTCTAGAGGGACTATCATAGCTTTTTTAAAATAAAAATCTGTGTTTGAATTGATGCAGTCAGTATTAACACTTCTGCCTGAATTTTATACTTGATCTCAGCCAAAAGGCCAAGAGACCATCTGCCTGAATTTTAAAATAAAACTTCAATGGTCCTGTAACCGATGTAATCTGTCCATTTAGTACAAATGGGCAAATCTTTGATTGTAGGAAGACTCCCAAGACAGATTCAACAATAGTATTTCCTTAGTAGCATTGGAATCGTGAGCCTTTGACTCGTAAAATATCCAAACATCTGAATTAGAAAAATAATAATCATCAATATTCTCTTCTGAAATTAGTCTTCTAATTGGAAATAGACAATATTTCCTTTCAAACCATATGAAGCCAACTGTACATTTTGATGAAAGAAAATATTTTTTTTCACTATTAAATGTTATTTCAAATAGAATTAACCACTTTCTGACACTGGGGACATTTATATTCTGAAATCAAATGAGAAGTCTATTGATTGATTTAGTATGTTCCTTCTGCTTTCAAATGAAAGGAAAGGTGATATTAGAATTAACAAATTAAGTTCTCAGTTACTTTATATAACTTTTATGTTAAGTGGACCATAGGCTAGATGTTGCTGGTTTTGGAGACTGGAATACACAGATCTCTACAGTGAAAAGAACAATGAACTTTTCAAATACTATTTCAAACACTATTCAAATACTTTTCTTGCTACTTGACCAAGTAATACTCATGTACTGATTTTTTACAGAGAATCTAATTCTAGAAAAACCTTACTTCCTAGCTTTAAACTATCTGGCAGTATTGAGCTCTCTTTAATTTCCTTTGCTGTAACATTGATATGACAGTTGACATCAAGAAGAGAGTCAGACCATTATTTGTTGACTTTCCTTTAGATGTTAAACATTTTTCTAAATGAAATAAAAAGCGTGTATTGCCGGGGCATTTGGGTGGCTCAGTTGGCTAAACGTCTGCCTTCAGCTCGGGTCATGATCCTGGGGTCCTGGATTGAGCCCAGTGCTGGGCTCTCTGCTCAGTGGGAAGCCACTTCTCCCTCTCTCTCTGCCTGCCCCTCTTGCTTGTGCCCTCTCTCTGTTAAATAAATAAGGAAAATCTTAAAAAAAAAAAAAAAAAAAAAAAAAAGCAGGTATTGCCTACCAAACTTACTTATCATCTGTAAGTCACATACCTCTGTGAAGTCTCAATTTTAGTATTGAATTAAAGAAGTAAGATTTGGGTTGTACTCACTGTTTTCTATCTCATTTTGAGTGTGTGAACATTTCTCTATTTCTAAGATAGAGATGTGAAGGCAACTTATCAGAAATAACTTACCTTGATCGTTTTTCATCTGTAATTTGCTAGTAAAGATTATATAAACAGCCATCCTGGATCAGAAATTAAAATTTATCAGGCTACTCCGTTATCTCTGTCATTGGCTTTAAGGGCTACACAGGTGGTGGACTTCTTTCTTGACATCGTTGAAAGGTGCAATTATCTTCCTAAGGTTCTGACTTTACTCATTGTTTTATTAATTTATTAATTCATTTCCTCATTTACTCATCCATCCATATCTGCATTTCACTCCTGATGGAAGCAAGAATAATACCTGAGCTAATTAGATCATACAGATTTTTGAACTGCAGGTTATAAATTTGGACCTCAGAATCCTGTGGAGAAATCATTATCTACCAATAAGGAAGTGTTACTAATTAATAAGGAGCATATCAATGACCCATAAACAAACCTGTCAGTGAGAAACATTTTTTAAAGATTTTATTTATTTGCCAGACAAAGACAGAGATCACAAGTAGGCAGAGTGGCAGGCAGAGGTAGAGAGAGAAGCAGGCTCCCTGCTGAGCAAGGAGCCCAATGTGGGACTCAGTCCCAGGACCCTGGGATCATGACCTGAGGCGAAGGCAGCAGCTTAACTGACTGAGCCACCTAGATGTCCAGTGAGAAACATTTTTAATTGGACACAGTGAGTAACATAATCAGTTCTAGATGCCAGGAATATAATGGAATACAGCAGAAAGCCTTTTAGTAAAGAGAGGCACACATTACCTAAATACATAATATATAAACAAATACATAATGAGATATCTTTGGATAAGTTCTCTGGTATAGAATAGTTGAGCGCTATGATATGGAAGGAGTGGTGGACCTCTTCAGATAAATCAGAAATGATTTCTTAGAGAAGATGATATTTCACCACAGATTGAAAAGATAAGAAGGAACCTTAAGTTAGAAAAGCCAGGACTAGACTTCCAGGAAAAGGAAACTAGCAAGTGCAAGGATTTTGAGGCAAGAATTAGTTGGCATGTTGAGGCCCATGTAGCCATGTGGCTATAATGTAGTGTCTTAGTGTGCAATGAAATATATGTGTGTGTGTGTGTGTGTGTGTATATCATAAATATCTTATATAATATATATTATTTATATATCTTTATATGTACATACACACATATTTTCCAGAGAAAAAATTTTTTTCTGAGAAAAAACTTTTACTATGACATTAAAAACAGGCAGCAAATGCAACCTATTCTGCATTTACCTAAAGAATATCGGGGGGGGGGGCAGGATGCAGCCCCACAAGAATGAAGTGGAATTACAGAAACCAAGGCATACAAAAGTACTACAGCAGGTTATTATTTCACACAGGATTTTAAATGGCTAATGCAGACAATACAATTTACCATGAAAGTGAAGAAGCAGTTCAGAGTTCTGAAATGAAACATACCTGCTGTGAAAAGCAAAGCCCAGTGTCAGAGTAGAACATGTCAGCAACTGGGCTGATGAGGACAGGCAGCCTCGTGGCCGGTGGCCACGCCACATAACGTGCTATTAAGGACATGAGTACACAGGCATGTGTCATATCATGTTCATGACACTTCCTTCTCTGGATACTATGACATTTCCAATGTATTCTAGCCTTCGTACTTCCCAATTTCAAGTTAACGTGTATGAAGTCTGTAAGAAAATGGCAGGCTTGGGGGGGGGTATTTTACCACCGTTTTGTATCTTTGGAACTCCAGAGAAGGGAATTTTGAGTGAAAAAAGATGCTTATAAACATATGAGGAATCTGCGAGTGGAGGTTTGTAATGAACTCTGTGAGCCGAGACTGTATCCGAGCTGTCCCCGTAACCACCATCCCCTCCGTCACCACCATCTTCAGTACCACTCACTTCCCTCATCCGCAGAGGCCCCTCACCTTTAGTTGTACAATCCGTGTTGTTTCCACTGCACAGTTTTCAGGATCTTAACGTTTCCTGTAGGGCAGGCTCACCCAAATAAATATTATGTTAACTTAGGATCAAGTCATGCACGATAGCGTCCTTTCTCCTATTGGAGGTTAGAAAGGAGAATATCCCACTTTCACCCACTGCTTTCTGTGTCTGGCACCTGTGTGCCTCTGTCTCCGCGCTTTGTTTATGGGTAAGACGAGCTGCTGTTGATGTTGAAAGTTCTCCCAGTTACCCTGGGTCTGACGTGGATAAGGAGAGGAGAGGGCAAAGTTACAGCTTTGATGTTGGCATGCTGGAAAGTAGAAAAGAGAATAGCTTAGCAGCTAGAGAAATGTTGCCTTTGGATCATGAACAGAAGGGCCAAAGCGAAAGTTTTATAAATAAAAGTGAAATTTCCCTAAGACTTCATGACTAAAATCTTTAGGGAGGTCACTTAGTTTTCAATAAAGTTTTCAGTTGGAGACTAATTCTCTTGTAGGGTTGTAATTATATTTTAGAGCTGATTAAATATTGAACAATAAAAAACTAATCAAACCTCTACTTCTCCCTCTTAAAAATCAGTTAAATTAAATTTTAAAATACATATTAAGTGTATACATTTATATATTAAGTGCTTTGTATATAAAAATCTTCATTTCTATTATTATTATGTGAAAGTCAGTATATGCCTTTAAAATAAAATATTTCCTCTCTAATTAAGCCTTATAAAAATATCAGGAGGTATCAGCATAAGTTGCTATAAAATTGATATTAATATTTCAAAAATTTTAGACAAACTAATAATATTTAATACTTTATTGATTGTATATTATGTAGTATTACTTTTATGAGATGGAATACATCTTTATTTCTAATAAATTCTATAAGAGAAATAAATTTTGAAGATATTATTAATGAAAAGCAAAATTAATTCTTCTCTAATTAAGTAATTCATTATGCTTTCCTTGCTCCCTTGGCTCCTGCCCTATTGACTCTCTCAGTCTCTAGAAGACTCAGCGACTGTCCTCCTCATCAAATCCTCACACTCTTCTTAAATGCGATAGTTGAATCACATTGAATCTCCTTCTGAATCCAGGCCAGCTGTGAGTACATAGTAACTCTATGCCGACTGAATGAATCAATGAATCAATGAAATTCTGAGATAACTTAAGGGCCAGGAAAACTTCTCAAAGACAAATAAACATTATTTTTATTGGCGGTGGTTCAAGATGGCGACAGAAGAAGATCCTGAACTTACCTCCTCCCACAGACACAAAGACACCTGTCTGCCATGGATACAGACATTACGTATGCAACAATTCTCTCTGAAAAATTAGCTGAACAGCTTCTCCACAATAAAGGATAAAAGGACCACACTGAGACCGGGAGGAGTGACAAAGACACAGTCTTACCAAAAACCCAACCTTTGGTGACCCATAGTTGGGAAGGATCTCACAAATACAGAGCTTCTCTTCAAGACTGAAGGGTTTGTGCCCCGCATCAGGCACCCCAACTTTTGGAATGTGCCTGGGAGTGATGAACATGTAAAACATTTGGCTGGCTCCATGGGTAGAGCATGTGACCTTTGATCTTAGCGTTGTGATTTCAAGACCTGCAGTAAGTATAGATGATTACTTAAAAATAATAAAATCTCTAAATGAACAAAACCAAACATTTGACTTTGAAAACCAAGGGGAATATATCTAGGAGAACCAGTGAACTGTAGAGAATGAAGAGTCAGCTTCTAACGGCTGGTGCTCAGACTTACATGTCCCAGGGCACGGCAAAAAGGAGCAGCTTGAAAAGCACCTGGAGTATAGGAGAAGGAGATTGATTTGCTAATCTTAAATCATCTGCCAGAGCCTGTTAGAACTCACTCCAGAGCCTGAGGCACTAGTGGACGCCATTTTATACTCCCCTGTCACTTGCTAGCATCATGGGCATACGCCACCCCCCAATATCCTGCTCTAGCCACGGTTGAGCACCTCACCCTGCTCCTATAGTCCCACCAAAGTTGATAACTGAATGTGCCACTGAAGCCAGCAGTCTGGCATACCACTACTGCGTTGCTCCTGTACCCCACCAAAACCAGGCATGCACCCACACAGGAGCGTCCCCTGAACACCTGGTTCTGGTGGCCAGGGGATTATGTGTCAGGGCCCCACAGATCTGGATCAGAGGGACAGTTCTTGGCAGGCTATCATGCCCAGCGCACTACACAGACAACACACTGAAACACAACCCCAGTCTTCCTCGGGGAAGGCTATAGGCTTATCACGCTTCTAGAAGCTACCAGAGTGTTCTCAAGGAACATAGGCCAGAGGATGCCATCTTTGTGCTATATATATAGCTTGCCAATACTTGCACAAAAGAGCTCATCTATTCATCTGAGGCCCCAATATTGGCAACTGTCCCCAAGGGA
This sequence comes from Lontra canadensis, assembly GCF_010015895.1. NCBI lineage: Eukaryota > Metazoa > Chordata > Mammalia > Carnivora > Mustelidae > Lontra > Lontra canadensis. The sequence continues at coordinate 6,345,935 of NW_022631020.1, forward strand.
CAGTTCCAGATCACCTGGTCCTAAGGCCAGCAGGGTTTACAGTTGTTGTTAGACAGGACTGCATGTGTCTGTGTACTTTAAAATCTGCTGCCTCAGGGTCTAGCTTCCAAACAGCCTGAAACTAGTCGCTGACATTTGTCCACAGAAGACATTCACATGACAAAGAGGCACATGAAAAGATGCTCAGTATCATTGATAATCAGGAAAAAGCAAATCAAAACCACAAGGAGCTCTCACCTTCCACGTATCAGAATGACTATTATCAAAAAGAAGGAACTTGCCAGTGTTGTGAGAATGTGGAGAAAAGAGAACCCTTGTGCACTGTTGGTGGGAATGTAAGTTGGTGCAGCTGCTGTGGAAAACAGTATGGAGATTTTAAATTTAAAAAAGAAAAATTAAGAATAGAAATGCCATATGAGCTAGCAATTCCACTTCTAGGTACTTATCCAAAGAAAATGAAAATACTAAGTCAAAAAGGTAAACGCACCCAGATGCTCATTGCAGCATTATTTATGACAACTACAATGTGGAAGCAACCTAACTGTATGTGGTTGAAAAAATGGTATATTTATTTAATGCAATACTATTCAGCCACAAAAAGAGAATGAAAATTTGGTATTTTGAGCCTGGGTAGCTCAGAGGGTTAAGCCTCTGCCTTCAGCTCAGGTCATGATCCCAGGGTCCTGGGATGGAGTCCCTCATCGGGCTCTCTGCTCAGCAGGAAGCCTGCTTCCTCCTCTCTCTGACTACCTCTCTGCCTACTTGTGATCTCTCTTTCTGTCAGATAAATAAATAAAATCTTAAAAAAATTTAAAAAAAAAACCAAGAAAGAAAATTTGCTATTTGCAATGACATGGATGGACCTATAGGGTATTATGCTAAGTGAAATGTCAGACACAGAAAGACCAAAAGCATATGATTTCACTTTTACATGGAATCTAAAAAATAAAACATAACTTAGAGATACCAAGAACAAATTGGTGGTTGCCAGAAGAAAGGGGGGTGGGGGCATTGCAAAATGCGAGAAGGGGATCAAGAGATACCTACTTCTAGTTATAAAATAAATAAGTCATAGAGACCCAATGTATAGCAGTGTGACTATAGTCAATAACAGTGTATTGTGCATTTGAAAGTTGCTAAGAGAGTAAATCTTAAAATTCTTATCATAAGAGGCAAATTTTGTAAATTTTGCAGGTCTACAGATGTTAACTAGACTTAACGTGGTGATTATTCAGCAATACAAACAAATTTCAAATCAATGTGGTATACCTGAAACTAATAATTTTACCTATCAATTATAATTCAATAAAAAAGCTCTAGAACATAAAACAAATTGATTTTTAATGAAACAATTATTTTTATTAAATATAACATACTTTATTCAAATGGAGTACAATTGGTAGTTTTTTTCCTCTGAGTTGTTCATTGAAACTTACTTGCCCAAGTTACAGCATTTTCTGTTTGCTTTATGTCCTATCATATTAACTGGTAATTCTTACACACTCCGTTCTTCACCATGATCACTGACACACGCATATAGTGGCAGAGAGAACACAGAAGTAGGAATACAGTGTGGCTTTTAAAAGCAGTAGATATGTCCTCAAACAGATTTGGATTTAAATACTACGTTTGAACACGTGTCTGGCAAGTGGAGCAAATTAATGTTAGTTTTTCAAAAACATGTTAGTTTTTTTTAAACATGATTATTTTAAAGATGTTAAATAATGAGTATAAACCCAATAAATACAGTACCCTTTTCATAATTTCTCACTTAATTTTTTTGTTTACTATTTATTCTTTTGTAAGTTTCTAATTCTAGATATTGTTTAGGTCCTGCCTTGTAATTTAATTTCAGGTGCTGAGCATGCCCAACAGTAAATTTAGAAACCACAAATTTTATGTCAGTATGTAGATTATAGTTCAAAAATATTTACTATATAAGAAAATGCATACAGAGATCTTAACATCAAATTATATTATAATATTCATTTACATTGAAGGGCAGTGCACTCTTAGGACTCGATTTTCAGATGCATTTTCAATTATTTTTCTTGTTTTTAATTTGTGCTTTCCTCAATTATTTTTGGTGCAATACTGTGTCCACACATCTATAGCAGAGAGCTTTACTGGACTGCTAATGCTTCTCTGATTTAAGCTTTAGAATTTGCAACGATAATTATCCTAAGATAAGCTTATTTTTCCTGATAATAGATGTCTTTGAATCGGTGCCCTGTTCGCTTTTCAGTGGTGACCCTAAAATCACTTTCTTTCTCAATCTACCTTGGATTTTGAGGAAATGGCCCTAAAGACCGCATAGTTGGAGAAAGACTATTAGAAGTAAGATGTAACAGGGAAGCTAATAGCAGGTCAGAAGGAGCCAAGTATCTGCCCTCTGCTAATCCCTCTTACACTTGGGTTTCCTCTTTCCTATTCTCCTCCCTAGTGGATAAATGCATTACCAGGTCATCATGTGCAGCTTCAGGCTACAGCAAAGTGAAACTTATTTCTAAATTCCTAAGACACATACCCCACCAGGACCACTGTGCAATTTCTGAATGAGGATACCAATTTTCTGTAAGGAAATGTGTAAAAGCGTCATCAGGCAGGTTCGAAGCAGTGCAATGAGCCTTGGACTTGGAACCGTGGGGTTCTTGGTATCCTGATCCCGTTTAACTTGCTCAGGGACTTTGGAGACTTGTTTCAACTCTTTTATTTCCTCACCTGCAGATAATGACTCATCATACCTAGAGCACTATGGTGACAGTCTCAGGATTCAGTAAATTTCTATATGGCAGGGCTGCCTGGGTGGCTTAGTGGGTTAAGCCTCTGCCTTTGGCTCAGGTCGTGATCTCAGGGTTCTGGGATCTAGGCCTACATTGGGCTCTCTGCTCAGGGGGGAGCCTGTTCCCCTCCTGCCCCGCCTGCCTCTCTGCCTACTTGTGATCTCTGTCAAATAAATAAATAAAATCTTTAAAAAATTTTTTTCTATATGGCAACACCTACCATGTATGCCGCACACATTGCCTGAACCCCGTGTGCTGAGTACGGATCTCAAGTCAGACAGATGTGAGTTCCATCTCAACCACCTGTGATGAGCTGGGGAAATCAGGCAAGGTGCTTCAACTCTCTGAGCATCAGAGTTGGTGGTATTTTTTTTTCTTTTTGTTGTAAAATGAGGATAATTATCTCTCCTTTATAGGGTTTATGAAAATAGATTGCCATAAAGAAGTAATGGTACTCAGATGGACTCCGTTAACTAGAGTTACGTACAGCGAAATCTGGAATGCAAAGTCGGACAAACAGGTTGAAGGTAAGCAACTTCTAGCTGGAATGTTTTCAGCCCAATTAAACCTTGATACTAAAAACCATTATGCAAATAGCCAGGTTTTTAAATTATATTCAGCTTATAATTTACCCATTCTGGAGTATATCTTGCTGAATATGATTTTTTTAATTTGAAGAATTAATACCTTAATAAAACTACAGAGTCATAAATATTAAAATGCTTCACATGTTTTTCATAGCCTAAGCAAATATTTATAATTAGATTAGACATAATGTGCCTGCATGACTGCTTCCTGAAGTACTATGTCTTCATTAAAGAGCAGGGATCATGGTGCTATCCAGACAGGATGTGAGTCTTCCTATCCGTGACAGCCACCAACGTGTTGGAAGACAGCAAGTCAGTGAGGACCAGGGCTGTTGCAGACAGGACGATAGGGCTCTATGTTCCTAGGATCCCCCCCAAAAAGCAGGTGGTCCGCACCCACAAGAGCATTAAACAAAGTCTATCTAAAGCTTATAATGTTAAAAAAAATGTACATTTTTGCTCATGCCAAGACTAAAACCTTTGTTACGAAAGTACTAACACCAGAAAATTGGCCCTTCCTCCTTTCATTCCTCTGTTCTTCTTCCTTTTATTCACCCAGCAGAGTCACAAGTTTCCAGTGAGTTTTTCCGTAGACCCGGCACTGAGTTCACGTCAGTGCTAAACACTGAAAGTTCAAACAGACTGGTGTTTCTCTTACTCTTAAAATGCATGCAGTCTGGTAAGAAGAAAGAGATAAATAAAAGTAGAGCAATATATGGTTACCTGTGTCATAAAAAGCTGTACAGGCTCTAAGGGGAGCGCAAAAAATGGAGTAGCTAATCACCCCGGTCAGTAAAGTCTCTCAAAACAGAAGGGAGTGGAGGTACCAGAAATACTGGAAAGAAGGAGGGGCCCCTGGGGCAAAGCTGACCAAGGAGAGATATCCAGACTGGCTTGAAGAGAGCGTAGCCAACTTCTCAAGACTCAGAGAGCTATGTCTAGAGCAGATGTGTTCTTTTATATAGAATGATAACAAAATAGTGTAAAATCCCATTTCAGAGTTTAAATACAACAGTTCTCAAAGTGGATTTTATCCTATCAATCAAATCCACAGTTGAAGAACTGTCCCTTACCTATAATTCGATACAGGAAACTGTATCCAATATAGGTTTCAACCTTTATCATTAATTATATATCCGCAATAAAATGAATACTAGTTATTGTTTTATGGTACTCTAGATAATTGAGCTCAGAATTTGTATTTTATTAATATAAATGTAAATATGCTACTTTGATTCCATCTTAAATTATGAAACAGTAAATTTTAGTTTTAATAGAAAAAGGGCCCTATTTCAATGCACAAATAAGTAGGTAGATATCAAATTAATAATATTTCTTAAATTTCTGTAGGAGTATAATGTGTTTATTTTTAATAAGCTCTCAGTAAAATTTGATGATTATGTGTCAGATAAGCTTATTTCAGAGTTAGAATGTAATAATGACATATGTGTATATGTGTCATGCAAACATAAAGTTACCTGTTGAAAGGTATGGTCTACATTTTAGTAATCTGTAATCCCATGCCATGACATAGAAATAAAATTAACTTAACATGAAATTTTTTTTTATTATTCCCAGACCAACTAAAATTAACGAACCCTGTTCTCATCTATAGACATCTAATTTCACAATTACCAAGTGCTTTAATTAAACAACACTTTTTTCTTCCACATACAGAACTAAAAGTACACTAACCTCATATTACTGATCATTATATTATTTTAAGATCATTAGGAAAAAGATACGTGAAAAAAGAATGACCCCTTACTATGCACGGTTACATTTACTTATAAAATCCACTTAATGAAATAGTGAATGATTCCCCTAAACAATGAGTTCCATGTGTCTTTTTAGGTTGTTTTGCTTTGTCTTATTTTGCTTTTATTTTATATCCTCATTTATTGTCAGGCACTTACTGAATATGAATGAAACAGCTTAGTGAAAATCAAAGGTACAAAGGAAATAACACACATGAAATAAAAGCTTCTTTTCTCTTTCTCCTCCTTTCCCTTTAGTTTTTCTCTTGTAGGTGCCATTTTTACTCTCAACTCTGACAATTAATTAATAGAGGGCTTGTTTAAAGCTGTGCTTTTAGCAAAGTAACTTCCTCCTATTGTATTTCTTTAAAGATAACCAATTGGAGCCTCTTTTAGCTGTCAATAAGGCTTCACTGCCTCCTTTTTTTCCTCCTGTCATCAGCAAGTGATACATTTAGAGCTACAGGGGACCATCTAAATGGTCCCCAGGAAAAAAAAATGAGCTTTTTGTTATTATATATGCTACTAGTAATTTTTAAGAGCCCTGTTCTCTCAAAATAGAGATTTCAGCAGTAGCAACTGACTCATATATCTATTTGCATCAGACTGAAATGCAAGAAAGGAGAAAAATATGCCAAAGTAGGCACCGTCCTACTTACCACAACATGATTAAATGGGTTTTAGAACACAGCTAGTTACCCTAGTGGAAGGTTCATGTTAAAAAGTAAATAAATAAAAAGTCAGCCACACAATCTGTGGTTAGAAGAAGAAAAAAAAATCTTGAGGGGAGTAAAGAAGACTTTATTTTGCATTCAGTCATAATGTTCTCTATATGAGTAATTAAGTCTGAGAATATTGTACTGAACAATGATGATAGAAATTAATAGATTCTAAATGAAGCATTTTCCTTTTATTCTCAACAGCTGTTCATTTTTACTTAGTGTGCACATCTTTCCCCGAAAAAGACAAAAGTAAAATTATTCTTTAGGAAATTAATCACATGCGTCTCATTATTTCAAATAAAATGTTCTAAAACCTAGCTTCTTCCTAAATGGAGAATAATCTCTTCATTGCGCCCACCTCGGAACCTCGTCAACGAGGAGTGCAGTGCCACCTTCTGGTAGAGAGGGGGATCGCTTTTCTCTGTCTAGAGCGTTTCTTGGAACTTTGGAATCCAATTGTGGAAGTGTATATAGTAAGGGAAAGAAACAGTATTCTTAAGCATGTATACTTCTTTATTATAATGGTACAATGGGTTGAAATTTAGCCTACTCTGAACATGGCTTGATGTATGGTTAACTTACAGTATTTTTAATTTTTTTTTCAATAGGAAGGAATCACTAATGTCAAACTCAACAAGCCTCAGCAATTTATGTTAAAAGATAGCAAATGACTAATTTGTTTTTAAAAACGCATGAGACAAAGGAATATAACTTTCAAGATGTAACGAACATTAGCGTCTCTTGCATTACATTTTAAAGTTGCATGGGTTGCTTAAAATGGGGGTAGTGATTTCTTCATGTAAATATAGATTACATGGAGAATTCACATACATACTGAGTGAACAGTTTTGGAAGTTCATCTTTATATAATATGTACATGAGGATTTTCTATTGAAATATGCTTAATATATACATCACTTCATTTAATTTTCATAACAACCAATGAAGCATTTTATTCTAGACGAGGGAATTAAGATTCAAACCAGACAAGTTTCCTGTCCTAGATGATTCAGTGAGTGGTGGTGAGTCAGAATTCAAACTGATGACAATTCAAATTTTAATGAGTTTTCTACAAGCACTTTCCTCAATTCACTGAATATCCAAAAAGTGTTTTACTAAGAGCCCAAAGGTTTAATTTGCTTAAGTTTTCCCAAGCATTCATGTTTACTTCCTCATGCCAAAAAAATTCAATCAGTTAACTCTTAGCAAATATATTGTATGGGATTATAGAAAACTGTACATTGTATAGCACATATTTTCATAAAATTTATTTGTTTTGCATATATACATTTTATATAGGATATATGATGGCTACTAAAAGGTCCAAATAGATTGATGGAGTTTTCATATGAGTTTAACTCAGATTTTCCTCAGAAATCTCAGGATATTATACTACATGCAATGGTAATGACAATACTTCTTTGAATTGGTTCTCCACCAAATTTCACAGCTTCAATGCCAAAAATATAGAAATATTTACTAGGGATCCACACTTACAATGTCTTGATTTAAAATGTCTAGAAACTATAAAATATCTATAAAAAATTTAGAAGATAATTGCTACCAAAATGATTTTCCTTAAAAGGTCAATTTTCTGGCTATATTATCTTCAAAAGCAACTCTGTTAGGATCTGGGTTTTTGAAATATAACTGCCTTTGAGCCCCTCTATTTTATATTAATTTTTAAGTAGTATCTGATTATACTGGTTGCATTTAACCTTAAGTTAATATTTTATTACTACTCAAAGCTCTGTTATTATATTTTCTCTCTGAATATTTCTCATTAATTGAATCACCACTAGCATTCAGTATTCATATATTTTGAACTGAAAAATATCTTCATAAAATAAAAATTAGGCAATGCTTGCTTTATTTATTCCTTTCCAAAGTTCACTGAGAACCTAATAATATTTGCAACTTATCATTTGTATTAAACTATTTACATGGGTAATCGATCAGCATATCCTAATTTGGTTACAACACAGTAGTATAAGCTAATTGGCAATAATATAGAACAACTTGTCAACCTTAAAATGTCAGTTTAACATGGAGTTATACTATTTTGTGTTTTGTTTTATTTCTTTTTAACTGGAGTTAAGTTTACTTTATTAAACGAAAATCAGCAGATCATTTGCCATTTTGATAAACGCACCTAGGTCTGAACTTCTGTGAAGTTGAAAAATAACACACATCTTATTATTGGGGTGAAAACTGGCATTTACTTTTCAAAACTCTCTAAACAGCCTTTTTATCATTTATCAACATGATGGCCATTTTCTTTCTTTCTCTGGAGTACTGAGGTATCACCCTTAGTAGTTCACAAGACTGTAAAAATATATCCTACTAAGTTGAAGAGAATAGATACCAATTATTTTAAGCTAGAGGTCAGGTGGGTGATACCTATTCCTTTGCAACCTTGGGTATCAAAATCATTGTGTTCACTTTTATCATCCTACCAATGTAAAAGAAAAAATTTCCACATGCTTACTATGGGGATGACAAAATCAAATATTGTGTTTTAGCCCTCTGGCCAGCTGAAGCTGATAAAGTTTCCTGAACATTGAGTGAACCTATCTTTCAGACACTTGCTATATCAAACGAAGGACTGTTTTTCAACCAATGAACAATGGGACCTGATAAAACCAACAGTGTACAGACCTATGAACCCATAGATCCTACTGCAAGTCTCCAATACTTAATTTACAAAATTACCATGAACTCCTTTTTTCTGACCTTTAAAAATCCCTGATTTTTTTCCCCCCATCAACAAATCACTCAGTGGATTTCTTCATTGGTATATTCCCTTGCCTGGCACATGAAGAGACTTGGCTTCGTAAATTTTTTGTTTAGCTCTGATGATCTTTGTCTCATTGTATTAAGATTGTTGTATGTTAATTTTCTCATTAATTATCAGGAGAAGAATAAATGAAGACATTAACTTCTAGAATTGGAAAGCACTTTAGAAACCACAGACATCTTCTTATAATAATACAATAGACTAAGGTGATGTAAGCTCTCCTACAATATACACCTAAATATGTTGAATAAAAATAAAGCAAACATTCTTTTAAATGCATAGCTGAGTTTTCAACAACAACAACAAAAAAGAATCCTTAGTTTTCCTAAAAGAAGAAGGAATTTAAATCTGGGATGACAACTGTTCAGTCTATCACTGGGGCTGCCTTGGGTGGTGAAGATAAGGGTGGTGGATTGCTCTTAGTTATTTAAAGGCTCAATTTTAATGCAAAGGCAGATGCTAAAGCTTCAGATCTGAGGATAAAGCAAAATGGGGAAAATGAGAGCATTCCACAGAGTTAGGACCTTCAGGGGGCTGTGTTTGCAAAGACTGGTCTTTAAAAAATCTACCCAGTGGCTCAAGTAAAAATTTTAAAAGATGTTGTATTCTCCTAGGCTCTGGAAAAAGTAATTTTTTCCCAACAATTTGAAGGAGCTTAATTATTCAACTAATGCAGTTTTGATGTTCAAATTTATACCACATCTTTCTATCTATCTCTATACTGAAATGACCATTTCCCATGGAGTCCTGAAATGAGCTAACATAATCATTAGACACAGTCTCATACTAAAGGTATTCCCAATAAAACAAAACAAAACAAAGATAAGTTTGCGATAAAAGTAATAAACCACAAATACAAACAGCATGCAAAATAAAAAACAAGATGAGAGCCACACAAATTTGAGATAATAGAGTAGAAATGTGATAGAAAGTATAAATAGTTTTGCTTAAAATGATTAAGATTAAACTTTCATAAATACTTTACAAAATATAATTTAATATTGTCAGTGGTTGGATGAAAACATCATATTAGATAGGGTCAAAGAAAAAGTTAGTAAACTGAGTGATAAATATGAGGAAATTAACCAGATTGTATCATGTTAGTTTTTAAAAATGACACTTATCATAGTGACCAAAATCATAAGGGATTCACAAACAAATAGCTAAGTATGTCCTTGATATTTATAAAGAATATCATAAACTTCATTGAAAACTACAAAATTAGACCTAAGTGGGGAAACATATCATACTTCTGTTGAATAAATATTATAAGGAGTGTATCATTCCTCAATGAATCAACAAATTTGTTGTAATACAAATAATGTTTCTGAAAGTGTTTTCACAGATTTTAATCTTAAAATTCATATATGTTATCCAAAATTTCCAATATTAAAAAAATAAGAATAGAATATAAACCCTATTATATATAATTTTTAAGGCACTATAATAATTAAATTGGTATGAGATTGGTACAAGGTTAAATGATTAGACTAAAGAGAAACATTCACTTATATGAGACTAATATATAACAAATGAAACACTGTAAGTCTGAAAGAGAATAACAGATTAATTTATGAAGGGTGACAAGACTGTAAATATCTATATGGAGAAAAAAACCTGGAGCTCTAATAATAGCCAAATACATTAATTCTGATTAGTAGAAAGATCAATTGTGAGAAGCAATTTTGGGGGAATAATTAATATAGAAAAACATTTTATGACACAAAAATAAGAAATATTTCTAAAGTATATATATGTATGCATGCATATATATACATATACTTTAATTACATGCCATGGAAGAAATGATTAATAAATTTAAACTCACACTAAAAATTTCTGCTTAAAAAAAAAAACACTTTTCTCTAAAAAATATAAAGAGATACACCTCTGATGGGGAGTGAATACAGTCAAACCATATAAGTCACAAAGAAATAGTATCCATAATATACAGTGAATTGTGAAAATTAATAGAAAAATGAAAAAGACAGACAACCAACAGACAATAAAACATGAATAAACTAATGAGAAGATGCTCAAGTTCCATATTTCTTTGAAGGATGCAAATTAAAATAAAAATGAGATTTCTTAAATCCGTTTTAATCCATTTTGGCAACAGTTAATTATGATGATATCACATAAGGCCAAAGATATGCAAAGACCTGTTCCTGGTAGAAGTATAAATCAGCACAAACACTCTGGAGGGTAATTAAGAAATAGGTGGTAAAGAAAATTATACTTTCTGTCATTTACTTTAAATTTACTATGACGTACCTTCAAAAAGGAATGGGTTCAAAGAAGCTCAATGAGTTATTTATAAAAAGAAAAATATGGGAGGAAAGGAAAAGGAAAAAATGGTTTATTTGAACACTTTAATACTACAGAGGAGCTGAAATAAATGATCCTATATATATTGACATCAATAACAAAAAATAGTGCTATAAAAATATAAACAATGATAACAATATGTAAATGTTGAAACAAAATTAAGTTCATATATTTGGCATGGTTTATTCATATTTTTGTTTTATGTAGTCAAAATATCAACATCATGGAATGATCTACAACCCCTCAAGCCTGGAGGCTACTTCTATAAGAATTAAGGACACAAGTGATACAAAGTAGAGCTTTAGTTGTTATGTGCCAATTTTACTTCTTAGAAAGCCAGAGAGAAAGAAAGCAACATTGGAAGGAAAAGAAAAAAACAAAACAAAACAAAAAACCCTCTATTTACCTCAGTTCTGGGTATTGAATTATTTTCTGTGCTTTTTGTGTGTGTTTGAAATATTACATAGCTTACATTTTAAACATTAAAAAATAAAAGAAAGAAGATGATTCTAAAGACAAACTTCTCATTTTATAAAGAAGTAAATGATGTCTAGAGAAAGAAAGAGATACATCTAATTTTACAGAAACATAGAGGAGAGGTTAGATGGGACTCCAATCCAGGAAAAATGGCCCAAATGTTTTCAAAGGATAGAACGTTATCTTTGGTGCTGTATATTTTCTGTCTTTAGGTTTCAAATTGCAAATAGAGAACAGTCAGTCTCCCTATGTTCTTCAAGGGGTCTTATGATTGTTTGATCTCGATTTCATTTAAAACTATTTAAAACCAAAAACCAATTTACCTTTATAAAAGTAGATCCTTACCTTTACCCTTATAAAAGTAGATCCTATGTTGGGTTTTTGGTATAGGCCTTAGAGCCAAGAACAGTGAAGTCAAATTCTCTCATTTTCTTCCTTGAATTGCTTAACCTCCTGCAAGATGTAATAAGTGACTATAAATCTGAGTCCACCTCATGCAAAATCAAAGAGGCTAAGAGGAAAAAAATTTTAGGGAGTGTTGCTATGTGTGTGCTCTTAACAATCTAATAGGAGATAAGCCAAACATATGACAACAGGTCTGTTTATAAAGGACAGAGCTTGAGGAACCTAGGAGTAAGTATTTTATTGACTCCTGAGAAGTCTAAACTGTAGAGGGCTGTACAATAGAAATATAATGCAAACCACTATGTAATTTAAAATTTTCTGTAGTCAAATGAAGTCAATTTAAAAAAAAAAATTAAAAACAGGTGAAATGTTTTAAAATGTGCTTTCATTTATCCAATATAATAAAAACATTGCCATTTTAACATGTAATAATTATTAATGTGGTATTTTACATTATTTTTCCATTGGAAGTTGATACAATCTGATGTGTATTTTACACCTGGAGATGTTCTCCCTTTAGACTAGCTACATTTGAGGTGTTCACTAGGATGTGTAGTGACTGTCTTTCTGCAAAGGGATCCCATGCAAGAGATCTTGCTTATACTTGGAGAGAGTAGGATAAGACAGTCATATGTCAAGACAAAAGCCTAGACAGCCATATGTAGTCTGCAGAAAGGAAGCCCTGCTTACATCAAGGGAGAAGGAAAGCTCCTTTTGGAAATGTCTGGGAATTTCCAGGGAGGGCAAAGGTCTCTATGCAAAGGAATTCTGTTGTACCAGAAGACACTGTCCCCAGCTGATAACCTAACCACTGACCTACTTTCTGCTCCAAGTCTGGGAAAGAGCCAGAATGGGTGCCAAGGGAGTAAAAGAGAAGGTGGATGGAACTAAGCAAAAAGAGAAGCTGACTTCACTCTCTTATCCCCACCCCAGGCTTCCCAGTTTGGGTCAGGTTCATGTAGGGGGAGGGAGAAGCTTACATGGGTTGAGGGTTAAAATTCTGATTACTAAACCGGCCAGGAGTTACTGATTATTAGGCTGGACTAGAATTTAACATCAAAATAAAACACCACTTGCTTATTTTCTAAATGTGTCCAGAAAGATTATGGTGAAAAGCATGTTCACAAAGTGAGTTTAATAAATGGTAAGAACAAAGTTGATATTTGCTTTCACTCTGCCAATGCTGCTCTGTCCAATAAACCAATTTTACCTACATTAAAATTATAGTAAAAGCAAAATATACTTCTATCTAACATAAAACAAATATTAACACATTAACTACTTTTCCCAGGAATGTATGCTTTAACTTGAAATTATATTTTCTTCTGCCCTCTTTGCTTCAATGATGAGTACCCTGAGGACACAAAAGTAAATGTTAAAATGTTTACCATTTGCAATTATGCATGGTAATCACGATTTTCTTAATACTAGGAACGCCCTCAAATTTTTATGACTATTTTATTAAAAACATACATTAAGTAGAACATTGGCATTACATATAATCTTAAATTTTGTGTTCACTTAAATCAATTCATTTTGCTCATGAGATGACTTTGTAAGTAAATACTAACATTTTGAATTTAGTAATTCATTTTATATCAATAACACATTGCTTTATCAGTTTAAAAATGGGGTTACTCTTCATTGTTTGAAAACAATGGACTCTATTTTGAACATTCTTTTGAAAATCACTAACCTAATTTTTAGACTAAGTAAGTTTTTCAATTTAGCTGCATCTGAGCAAGACATATTTTCCTGGCTGAGTTATATTCTTCCATTGCCCTCAACAGTATGAAAAGAACCATTACAATATAGATATAAGGGAGTTATACTTAAAGAGATAAACCCCTTTCCAAATTAATTATATAGCATACTTCAAAATGATTATTTTTGAATTTCTCTATCCTTTTGGATTATTCATCCCCTGACCCTTTCTGCAGGGAAATGCCTAAAATGTTAAGTGATTATCTACTATCTTTAAGAGAAAAGCCTATTCCTCAACCCAGTTCTCGACACTAATGCTTCACAAGCACAAACTTCTCTTCATAACTGTAATTCTACCCCTTGATTCTCAGTACTAATCTACCCCAAATACTCAGTATTCCCCCAAGTATTCTATCCAAGCTCTTACTGCACATAATGCTTAAGGTAGGATAACAACTTTCTATTTTAATTTAATCCGTTGACTCGGTATGACCCAGCTCAAGTTCACTTTCACCATTTTGCCTTCCTCTATACTCCCATAACACAATTCTACATTTTGGAGAAACAATGAGATACAAATATTCAAGCATCAAGCCTTGGAATGAATCAGGGAATCTGACCTCCTACCGCTACCAAGTCATTTATTTGTTGTAATTTCCTGGATAAGTAATTCTTAGGGCTTCATTAAAAAAAAAAAATCTACCTTTAAAATCCTGATAATAAACATTTCCTCATCATTTAATCTATATATATACATTTTACACATTAATACTTTAAAAAATTACTCCAGCAAAACCGCACTATCAAAAGAAAAAAATCTTGTAGCACTCAGCTTAGTACATAGCAGTGATCCATGTTCTCAAAAACATTAATTATCTAGCACATCAAGAGGGAAATTGTATTTCTTTATTGTTTGCTTGATTGAATTCATTCATTAGCCAGACTTTCCCCAAACACCAAGTACTTTCTAAGAATAAATTAAAAGCTGCGGTACTTGGTCTAAGTTTAGTTCAATCCAGTAACAAGAAATTATGTGCTGTAGATCTTATTATTAGCACTTTTTCTTTTTAAAGTTCATCTCAGTTGTATCTGGTCACTACTTTTAATTTTTTTTCCTTCTAATCAGGATTTACTTAGGAAAACTATAAAAGCTAATGAGTTATTGAAAACTATTAGCCCAGAGTAAAAGCACATAGCCAGGCTATATCCTGTGGCAAACTCAGGTCTGGAGTTTAAGAAAATAATTCATACATAGTTTTAGTAGCTGAGGGAAGATAGTACTTTACATATACTTTTTTTCTCATTATAAAAGAAATACCTGTTCATTGTGAACAATTAGAAAGTAGAGATAAGAAAATTAAAATCATTTGTAATCATAATACCTAAAAGATAACCACTGGTAATATTTAGTGAATTTACTTCTGCTCTTTGTTTGTACAAGTACTCACACATACACAAAGAGAAAATCAGACTCAAATTATTGATGCACTAGCTTTACTTTTTTCTTTAGTCTTACTAAGTATTATTTTCCGAGGTCTTAGAATATAATTTTAGAGGTTAGATAATTTCCTGTGCTACAACTTAACAATTGAAGATGAGACCAAAAAACAGCCAATTTAGACATTAGTATTACTCAAAAGAGATTTAACCTTGTGGCAAAGATCAGGTTTACTTTGGGGCTCTCTCAACCAAACCTCTTGTTTTCAGGCATAAGCAGGGTGCCCAGTCACCACGTGGAGAAAAGCCAACTGCTAATTATGAAGATCTGCCTTGGACACTGAAAAATAAAACTCTAAGACTGGATATACATTTGGGCATCCTGGTTAGAGCTGTTCGGGTGACCTCAACTGAAAGGCTACAGAATCAGGAAAAACCTGGCTTATGATTCAAATCTAAGGCTATACTTAACATTTGTTTATCCACAGTAAAAGCTGTCATAAAATATATGGATAGAATTTTGTTTAAATTTAGTCTTGTGTTATCTTTCCCCATCTAAAGTTAAGCCAATTCACTCATACTTTTTCATTTTCCCTTTAAGGTTTCCAATTTTAACATTTATTTGTTTAATCTATACATATACTAATTTGTTATAAAAATTCAATCTTCCCAAAGGCCAGAATAAAAAGTACTATGATCACATAAATCATCAGAGTCAAATCTTTAAGAGCATATAATCAATCTGAAGAAAAAAATTCTAGGCTCTGAATATTTTTTCTCTTGGATACGAGATTTGTCAACATTACATTATCGTAGGAAAAAATCTGTTCTTTAGCTCGTAATAAATATTCTACAAAAACTATAAGCATATACTATAATAAAAGAGAACTATAGATATTTTTAGGAACTCTCCTAATGTAGAAGGACAGATCATGATGGTTCAGTCAGGCTAGAAATTAGCTTTCAGACCCAAGATTATGACACATTCAATGGGTAAGCTCACACCATCCTGAAAAGGCAAAATCATGAGAAAACCCTTCTCTTCGGGCATCTGCATTTAGCTATGTCCTCTGGAAAAGAGAGAAGATGAGCCAAACTCATTTGGAAACAGTTTCAGTTGTGTGGTATTCTAGAAAACCAAGGTATTATCCTTTTTTTTCTTTTCTTTTCTTTTTTTATTTTTTTTTTTTAAATGATGGGAAATATGTAGATGCTTCTCTTTTCTCCAGAGCTACAGTAGAAACCTTGGCCCCAAAATGCCAAATTTGTCTCATTTTGCTTCTAGAGAAACTATTAATGACTCACTCTGTAAGGATAAAAAGATGTTAACCAACAAGTGTAGGCATTTAACTAGAATACATTTTGGGCTTAATGTAAAGTTCAAGTAGTCTGTGGTAGAACACTTTCTTTAAGACAGAATAAATTAGTTTGTTTAAAAGAAAACTTGAAATTCTTATGCTAGTAGCTGTGTTGATCCAAAATGTAAATTAGCTCACATTAGTTCAGGAATTAGTAACTATTGATATGCAATGTTAACACATTTCAAAGACTACTTGACATATATACAATGCACATATATATAAAACAGATTACTATGTATTCACTATAAATTACCAATAGTTTATATCACAAACTATTATATTACTAGTATACATGGATATACATGTTATGTATATTTATGTATGTGTCTGTGTATGTGGTGTGTGTGTATATATATAAAAAATATATATTATATAATGTATATAATTATATAATGTACTGAACTTGTTGTCCACAATTTCTATATATAATAAATACACAAATACATGTAATAAACTGTAGGCCACAAATTCAACCACTAATAGGTAAATTAAAGTGGCAAATACCTCCAGTTCAATATGCAATCTCAATGGAAGGTTATGAACAACTTTTTAAATAAAGAAAACTCTCCCCACAACTGCTGACATGCTTTTCAGGATTTTTGTTTGACTCCTGCCAATATGAGTCCCCAGATCGGAATAAATGCGCAGCCATCTGTTCTGACGGGCTTGTTGCGACAGTTTTAGGCTCACTGAAGCAATTGTTTCTATTACCCTTAGTACTCATGATAGGCTTCACTTTGCAGCGTTCCTACTGAAAAAAAAATTGAGCTGAACTTGGATCGCAGATATAATTAGGTTATGATCTTGGTAAAAATTCTAGGTGCCAGAATAGCTTAATCCTTTCAGCTCCAAGGCTTCAAAAAATGTTCATCAATGGTTTGAACTTCTGTGGGCCATTCCCAACCCTTCCCCCCTCATGAGCAAATGGCTTTGGCAGGTAGAATAACAGTGTGTCCTTCATTATGTTAACTATTATGTAAATATAATGTTGATAGTGAGAGAAAAATGGGGGGTGGGGGTGGATTACGGTGCATTGAGGCAAAGGTTTGTTGTAATTCATGGAAGCTAATGGTGCTATGGACCTGGGTGTTATGATGAGTATTTGCAAGGCAGTAGATGATAAACCAGGAGGCTGAGTTCAGACCTGTATTCAGAGCTGCCATGCAGAGATCATGAAAATAGCACACAGAGAGTGTGAAGTCAAAGTGATTTTGCTGGCAAATGTGGAAGCTTCTGCCCTGCAAGAGATCACTTTGATCAAAGACTGTGTATATCTGATCTAAATAAATTCATGGTAATTTGAGTAAGTTTCCATAAAATGTGATAGTAGAGACCAGAACATGTAGCAGCTCATTCTGTTATTAGCATGAGGGGAGGGGTTTTAGAGGATGACAATATAAAAAGGGTAGAATGAAATAGCTTTAATTAGCTAAGACGTAAGGAATTAATGAAATTAGAAGAATATAAACATGATCTATAACGTGTTTGAAGTTTGGTTTTCCAATAAGGTTAAGGTTTATCATTTGAAATGATAAACCCGATGAGATGGGATATGTTAAAATACCACTGAAGATACAAACCTCGTATTTTAAGGCATGATCATGATGGGCACCAAAGCTCAGCAGGGAGGATGCAATTTGGTTAGAAGATGGTACTGCGGGGTTGGGGGTGGGAGCTGGGGGGTGCCTGGGTGGCTCAGTGGGTTAAGCCTCTGCCTTCGGCTCAAGTCATGATCTCAGGGTCCTGGGATCAAGCCCTGCATCGGGCTTTCTGCTCAGCAGGCACCCTGCTTTCCCCTCTCTCTGCCTGCCTCTCTGCCTACTTGTGATCTCTGTCAAATAAATAAATAAAATATTAAAAAAAAAAAGTCTGTTTTTAAAAAAAAAGAAGATGGCACTTGGGTGGGCAGAGGCAATGCTGACCTAAAAGTCTAGAAACAAGATAGAAGCTTGAGATGCCAGACAAAAGCCAGGAGTCTGTAAGCCAAGGCATTAACTGAGATGGAAAACAAGCTGGTCACATGAGGTATTCAAAATCCAAGACAGAGCAATTCAAACAGTGATGGAGGTTTCAAAAGATGGAGGCTGCACCTTACTAGCTTACCACGGTACCGAAATGGCTGGATGAAGCAGGGTCTGGAGTCATAGGCAGTGAGTAACTGATGAAGGGATAGATAATCGGGAATAAATGGGTGTAGATTTGAGCAACCTGCTTCTAGATATAAGACATAAAGAACTAGTGTCTATCTAGGTCTCCAGCGAATGTAAGGTGGAGATATAATCTTGCCTGGTAGGTAGTATGTGGGGGATCAATATACTCAGGGCAGAGATGAGGCTGTGGAGAGAGGGGCTCTGGTCATTTGGAAGGGAGGTTGGAAAGATGGGGGCTGGTATGGGGAAACCCGGGGAGGGGGAGGTAAGACAGAGAAAGATGCAAAGGAAAGACTCAGAAATCCAAAAATCAGTGAGCCAAGGGAAAAGCAGAATCCCCAGCCCAAGTGTCTTAGGTAAAACTTTTCATTAAAAAAAAAAGAAGAAGAGTATTAGTTATTGGCTGCCAAGAGCCATAGAGCAGTACATCCTCGGTTGGTGACGAAGTTGAGTCTTACCTAAGGTAGGGAATTGGCTGCCTGGAGGTTAGAGCATAAATACAATGAAAAGAACACCTTTTATTACTCACCTTTATCTAGGTCTCAGTGTCTAGAGAGATGAATGCTACACAGTGATGAATATTGCAGGGTGACATGAAGCTGTCTTGGGACAGGACGGCCAGATCATGAACGTTGTATACTTTACCCATAGAGAGTGTCTGCGGGAAAATGGAGTTTCTTAGTGTGCTCCCCAGAACAACAGCATTAGCGTATCTGGGCACTGACTGAAAACACAGACTCATTGTTCCTACCCCAGACTTACTGATTCAGAAATTCTGGGAGTGTAGCCCAGCAATCTGAATTGTAACAAGACCTCCAGGGGATGCTGGCACATGCTGAATTCTGAGAACCACTGTCTTTCTGGAAACTAACCTTAGTGGTAGATAAGGAGCAAACTCTCTAATTAATGGTAAAGCCAGTGTCTGGCCAGAAAAAGTAGGAACTCGTGCTTCCAAGGTACAATATCAGAGATTCTACAACATGAAGAGACACAGTTTTGAGAGGAACTGTTAGATGGAAGCTACAGAGATAAGAGGTTTAAGGAGCCTCTAAACAGATCAACGTGCCTGGCTGCAAAGAGACTTGTTTGCTTTGCTTTGAGGAATATTACATGTTTGCAAGTGCATAGTTATGTTGCACGGCTGCTAATATAAAAAGACTTATAAGAATTCTTTACAGGGTTACAGTTAATAAAGAATAGGATAGGTTAAAGAGTGTCTCTGAATTAAAAAAAAAAAATTAGAAGTCTATTTTGCCAAAGTACTAAGCACACAAGCCCCATCTAGTGGTCTCTTTGCCAAGAGTTCAGTGAAGGTTTCCAAAAGGGTGCTCTCAGATATCAGAACTACAGCATATAATAAGCACCATAGTTCTGTCCTATCCTCTTATGCAAACATTCCTCAAGTTTTTAGAACCACTCCTAAACTTCAAAACTATCTAGAATCAGAAAAGGAGGAAATATTTATTTTCTTTTATGTGTCAAGCCTTCTGTTAGCAGGACATGGTACAGATACAGAAGTCGGATATATTGATGGATATAGACATAGACATATAGGGCAGCTATTAAATGTGGAAACAAAGGTAAATACATGTTTTACTAATATTACAACATATAATAAAATAAAATGGTCTATGCTTCCAGAACACTTCAATGAAAAAAAAAAAAAAACAACCCTCAGAGGGAGACCTTTTTAAAAGTTACTTGACATCTATTTCTATCATACTCTGTGCTTAAGTCAGCTATAGTATTTCTCATTCTATGTCATTGCTATTTATGGTTTTGTTTTTACCTAGCAGTTTAAGCTCTTTGAGGAATAGAAACTTTTTCTTTAAAGTATGCTGTTTTCTATTCTTGACACCAAGCATAGTGATCAATCAAGTCATTAATAATTATTCAATAAAGAAATGCATGAATGGGTAAATGTATGAATTAAGTAACAGATGAGTTATTTAAATCTTGCTTTTATATTTCAGATTTTTTTTTAAGATTTATTTATTTATTTGAGGGGAGAGGGACAGAAAGAGAGAGAATCCTGAAGCAGACTTCCCACCTAGCTTGGAGCCTGATGTGGGGCTTGATCCCAGGACCCCTAGGTCACAAACTAAGTCAAAATCAAGAGTCAGCTGCCTAACTGACTGAGCCACCCAGACGCCCCTTGTCATTCCTATTTTATACAAATACACATAAATACATATTGCTTTCTTAACAGTATCAGCAAGTATGAGAGCACCCAAAGATACTGTGTTCTCCATTCTCCAAATACTGATTGATTCAAAAATAAAAGTGATTATTGATTCATTAAGGATCTTAGTAAAGATTATTTGTACAACTAATTATGATGTAATATAGAGTGTGAGAAGAGGCACACAAGACAGGACTGTTTGCTCCTTGCATTTTAGCGGAAGAAATGACTTGTAGGCAACAAGGAAGACTTCCTTAAAACAGATGCCTGAAACACTCCAGTACAGTTCTGTAAGAGATCAGCGTGGGAGGGTATTTTGTAAGAGGAAGAGCTTGTGGAAAGGATTTGTTTAGACATTAGCCAGCACTTCCCAGTGCTCTCCTGGCACATTACACGTGAACAAAAGCAACATGGCAGCACAGGCTGGAAAGGATGGGAGGGGTCAAAACAATAGGGAGACTGAAGCTTCTGTGCCTGACTCCAGCCTGAAGGGCTTCACTTCCTACAAAGGCCCCCAGTCGATGGATCTAAGCAAAAACAAAAGTAGCTGGGGCGCCTGGGTGGCTCAGTGGGTTAAAGCCTCTGCCTTCAGCTCAGGTCATGATCTCGGGGTCCTGGAATTGAGCCCCTCATCGGGCTCTCTGCTCAGCGGGGAGCCTGCTTCCCCCACCCCTCTGCCTGCCTCTCTGCCTACTTGTGATCTCTGCCTGTCAAATAAATAAATAAAACCTTAAAAAAAAAGTAGCCAACAAAACAAGTATAATAACAACCCTAGTGACAGAGGCAGACCTATATTTCTAACATGAATTATCCTTTTTTGAAAATACTTACTAATTCTAGAATTAAGGAGGGGTTTAACGGAGCTCCCATTCAGTTCACAGATTGCAGCATTCAGACAGAGGATTCCTTTTGGATCAGCTTTACATACCCGTTCCGTCAATAACCAAGAATTAATCTTAACCCAAATAAGCCCTGCTGGTGAAACAGATTACAGGTAAATAGAACCAAAGTAATGCTGCTTCAACCACTAATGTGTTTCCATATTCATGAATACATACAGTTAAATGTAAATAATTGCTTAAATTCCCCTACTCAAAAAAAGAAAACCCTAGAACTATAGTTTTTTGGTTTTGTTTTGTTTTTTATAAAGTATAGAGATAAAAGGGCGAAAATGGATCTTAATTGCTTTGGTGTTATTTAATAACAGCATTACACTCTTGAAAGTGGAAAAATTAGTTTCAGATATCATGTTGCACATTTTAGGTTTCAATGGAACTAAAATAGCATGGAGCAAACCTTTTCAAACAACATACAGGATAATATCCCTTTTAAGTAATGAAAAGAGCCATCTTTTTATAAAAGTCTCCTCCTTTTCAGAAAATATTTTCAAGGTGACATGTCAGTTAAATGAAAGAAGCAGTAGACGAACAAGGGAGACATAAAATTTATTATGACCATAAAGCGTATGAAAAATTTCACATCTACGAAGAGACATCCTCCCTTATTTTTTACCATATTCTTTTTCCCCCTAGTCAAAATTGATTCTACTTCTCAGATCTACCAAAACTGAATTTAAAGTTTCAGCTAAGAGTCAATTCAAAGGTTATGTTTTGTTTGCTATTTTCAATCCTGTGAACCATCCTTTGGTTTTACAAACCTATGTAAGTTCTTCATTTCAGAACTCATACCCAAATGATTCCTATATGGCTGTGATTTCCACATTCTCCTTTAGGGTCATTTTCTCCATGTACATTAGTATGATGACACAACTTGACTGGATCCCACTATTTTAAATTGGAAATTCAGTTCTTCCAAATTCACACACAAGCTCCTTCCTTCCTTCCATCCATGCATCTACCCATCTATCCATTCTTCCATTCACTGAGGAATATTTTTAAAATTGCCATGTATCTAAGAGCTGGCAATACTACATATTAACTAGAAATACACAGATTTTATTATTTATTACAGGTACAAATAAGTGAACTGACATTTTAAATCTTGTTAATAGGTCCTACAGTGAAGGGAAGCTTTGGGAGTAGATGGGACAAGAAACCCAAAACTGGAGGCTCAAGACAGCTTCCTTGTAAAACTGAGTTAATGATGGTAACAGCCATTAAGATAGAGGGCGGGTTTCAGGGTGGGAGTCATACAGTAAGAGCTCAGTGACGGATGTGGTGAATTATATATGTTTGAATTTCAGAAGAACTCATAGGGTTGGGAATGTATAGGTGTCAATTACCCACCCATCAAAGAGGATGATATCACTCAGGAAAAACACAAAGTGAAAAAGTTAGAAGATCTAATAGGAAGCCCAAACAGTAACTAAAGTAAATGGCCAAAGGAAAACATATTGCAAAAAAGAAAAGACTGACCTTGACAATTCTGAGTGGACAAATTAAACAAAATTGAGCAGAGACTATCAGAGGATGGTGACTTTAGTAATACCCGTTCAATCAAGAAGGGAAAATGGATTGAGAGGTAAACTATTTAGGAACAGTAATCTCTGAATATAGACCACTATCTCAAGAAGTCTGGGGGATGACAAGAAGAGAACTATAAAGGGCAGGTGAGGGGATTATGGGTTTAGGAAGGTGAATGTGGGTACATATGTCTATCTATCTATAGATATATATGTATATAAGAAAAGCATTTACCATTTTTTAATAGAAGAAGCTTGAAAACAACCAACATTTTTTTAAAGGTGGGCCCTATCAGAAAGGGAGTTTGAATGAAGCTTGAATGAAGGTAGATATATCTATAAAGCAAGGTCTCTGAGAAGCACCTGGAGGGAGAATACACCACACAGAGGTGGTCCTAGATTGGAGATAGGGCACATCTATTGTCTAGCGAAAGGGAAAGAGGAAGAGAAAGAGTAGGAATGGAGTCAGGTAAAAATATTTTGTGGAACAAATCTGAGGAAGTTCCCATCTGATGGGATAATAAAGAATTAGCATCATGGTAAAAGATTTGAGAAGAATGACATGTGTGCAATAGCTTCTATATACTTACTGCGTGAGGGGCAACTGACTTGGGAAGCGAACATAAAAGCAATTTGCCATATTATAATAAGGCTCCAAAATTAAGATTAGGTGAGGGGTGCCTGGGTGGCTTAGTTGTTTAAGCATCCAGCTCTTGATTTCCGCTCTAGTTGTGATCTCAGGGTCCTGAGATGGAGCCCTGTCTTGGGCTTCATGCTCAGCAGGGAGTCTGCTTCTCTCCTTTTCCCTCTCCCTCTGCCCCTCCAGAGGTGAGCACGGAGTGCTTATGTACTGTGTCTCTTAAATAAATAAATAAGTACATCTTTTTTAAAAAATTAAGGTTAAATGACTTTAAAATATTTCTTAAGTTTTATAATTTGAAAGTTTTTACTATTGTCTCTCCTGCTACATGTGTATCCCATTTTTTCTTATCTGACATCTAAGGAAAATAGAGCAATACAATTCACCAGCAGACATCGCTAACTCTGGCTTTGGAAAACACTGCTTCTGACAGAAACTGACATGTAAACTTATGGGAAAGTTGGTAGTTAAATATTCTGTATTAATAGAATAATCTTGTTTTGTGGATATAGGTAGTACAGTCTTAAAAGAAATATAATTACCATCATCAGAAAACAAATCTTTGATAATATCCTGAAATTAATACTCAGCCCCACCATTTATGCATGAATTTTTTGTACGGCATTAGAAATTCAAAACAGAAGAACTTTTACAGATACCTTTAAAAATAAGTAGTCACTCATTCATTTTCCTGGAAATAGTCCTATGGTGGAAGATTTGAAAAATTTCTCTTGATGTTATCTCCATTGTAATATTTCATGACGTTGACTATGACATAAGAATAAATGCCAGAGGAACATATTACTAAAACTTACATTTAAAAAGGACTATCTTATATTAAGAAAAAATGCCTCCAATCGTGTTTGTAAGCCAACAAAATGTTGAAAAATAAACACTAGTAGCAGATTGCCATATGGCCATAGCCTAAACATTTAAGTAAATATAATGTACTTCTTAATAAGAAGCTTTTAATTTTTCCACTAATGACAAGTATGTTATTTCAAATTATGAAATGAATCTGCTCCTTTTCTTTGTAACTATCACCAGATGACTCGATCTAAGTTTTATATATAACTGCTTCCTGGGCAAAAATACCCCTAGAAGGCAGACTGAATTTTATGTGTCTCTTGACATCCCTCAAGAAAAAAAAAAAAAAAAAAAAAAAAAAGGATACAGACAAAAACTTCAGCTTAATACAGAATAAAAGGTAAGAAATTCAAAGTTTATATTTAAGGGTGTATACTTTTCATCTTCAAAGTACCAGTGTTTGATCTTAATGATTTCCCTTTTTGCTCTCTTTTAGTAATTTCTTCGAATACTATTTTTAACATAAAAGTCTATAACTAAATGAAAGATTTCCTATATAAAGGAAATGCATCATGGAAGAATGTGAATTTTTGAACTTCAAAGATATTTAATCATTATTGAGGTGAAATAGATTCTTTAAAAATAGATACTGAAGACACCTAAGAGGGAAAGTCATTTGGAAATTCTTCTAGGGGACCTGACTATTTCTGACCCTTGACCCAGGAGAAAGTCCCCATCTAGAAATGCAGTCTCCCTTGTTGGAAATAACAGCTCCTTATGAGGACCATGCCTGGAAAGAAGAAAATATAGCCACCCTGTAAACAAAAATCCATTCAATCAGACTTGACCAGAACCAGCTGACAACTACCCTACTGTTTGCCCTCATCACACACTGGGAGATTATAGAATCACCCCGGGTTTGACCCCTTTCTTGGATCTACCTAATGATGTGCCGCTTTCAAGTACAAGCCTTCCTGTTTGAGACCGGAAGTGTCTTTTTTTCTTTTCCTTTTTTTTTTTTTTTTTTTCCTGTTGGCTGTTATCCTAATTGACAGTAAAAGCTGAAGTTGAACTAAAATGAATAAAATTAAATTGAGCTAAGAAGTAAATTTAAAACAGTTGACCTTTTCCAAAATGCTTGGGGCTCTGGTAATCCACATGATTCAGATGGCAGCAGCATGGGATCTGGAAGCCCTTGGGTCCACAGGCAGGGCTGAGTCCATCAAATACAGGTTATGCAGCTGTCTGGTTTAGTCCTCCACTCAACCCAAGGAAAGAAATGCTTCATCTACCCTCCAAATCTATTTCCGCAGGTCAAAGTCTTTAAAGTCAAAATTTATTTTCCTCTGTTCTTAGCCCTAATTCCTATTGCTCTTAAACCCATTTAGTTTATTCAAAGGAAGGGAAAAACAGAAAATATCATTTGCATAACCTATCTTCATACATTGTTACTACTGTTCCCTTTTCTCCATCTCTTTCTCTCAAGGCTATTTCTTGCTTTTAGTCATTTGCATTGCTCTTACTCATTGCATTTGAGAACACTATGGTATTTGAATTTTTATATCATTTGTAATTTGGGTCCTTCTTCTCCTTAATGTTTACAACCATATAGAAAATTTTGTTACCAAAGAAACTTCTCTCTCTCCGCTTCAATGCCAGGACAATGACGAACATTTAAGTAATGTAATACTGATCACGGAATATCCCCTGTTAGCATCTACTGGGTTACAATGAATTATTACTATTTCTCAGTGGTATACCTTCAATTAAATTCACCTCTTTAATAGATTAGTCAATATTGTATGGTCCTGGATATAAGATGTTTTCACAGAACACAAACCGCATATTTTACTATAGGAAAAAAAAATAACTGTATACACATTACTTTCCCATCAAGAATTCTGATAATCACTATAGAAGGAAATTTCATTATTCAGGCCTGTGTGTGTGTGTATCTCAGCTACCTTGTCTTATTTGCACCATTTTGGGTAAACGGTAGACTGTGATGGTCCTAACAGAACTTAAACAATGTTTCTAATGGAAAATGGCCAAGATCACACAAGTGATTCTTGCTTTTTTTTAACCAGTGATTTCCCAAGTTTGATTTCTCTCCCTCCTGCCCCCAAATGATGGTGATACCCAGTGTTAAAGAGCCCTCCCCTCATGACCAAAGCCAATCTAGGGCTGATCTGTTCTTTCAAGTTCCTCCTCAGAAAAACCTGTGTGAAGCTATAAATGGCCCATCACAATCACAAAGGTATAAATAGTCCATCACAATGCTCTCTTGTTGAGCAGTATCACAGTCCTTTTGGTGCACTGTCTAGCTGAAGCTGCAAATTAATAAATCTAACTCTGCTTGACAATGAGAGCTTCTCTGAAGGTCTTTATCTGGTGGGTTTTATCCTAGTAAGAAGGGCTTTCAACAAAATCAATTATACCTAAGACATTTCTAAGTAATGACCAATATTTTAAAATATGCCCTTCTCTGAGACAAAGAATTTGAAAGATAACGTGGAATTTGGGAACATCTTGTCCAAATCCTTTGTTTTTATATGGTAGGCAAATGAGATCCAAGATTGATTCAAGGTCCCTGGACATTAGTGAGAGAACCATAATTAAAACTAAAGTTACTTCCTATATTGCCCAGAGTATCTTCTCCATAAAGCCTGTCACTAACTGTAAAGTCCCATGCACTTGTGGTCCTTTCAAAAGTACCACAGAATAAATCCTTGTTGTATTGGAAGCATATCAATGAACACCAGTTCTTAACCTGTTTCTTCAGGCATTTGGACCAACATTTAGAAATGTCCTTTCCAAAGATACTTCTCTTCTCTTTGGTGATTTTCAATTTCACCCATATAAACAAAAAGATTCTGAAAATATTTAAAAAGATGGCATGGAGTTCCTCATGCACAATATGCTGAGGCTGTTCTGTTATTCTTGTTGAAGTGCTGTTGCCTGGCTCTGACCTTGGCTCCGCAGCATGTTAGCTGCATGCTAACGTGAAATGACTGTGACCCTGGCCAAACAACTCCAGTACTGCTACCAAACCGGAAAAAAACAACAATACCTACCACATAGAGTTTTAAGTTTAAATAAGTTAATACATAGAAAATACCCAGAGTAGAGCTGGGCTCTTTCATTGAGGATCACTAAATAAATATTAGCTATTCTTTTTACAGTGTCAGTTATCTATGAAGAATTCTTTATTGTCACTATTGGAATTCTAAAATATCCATTTTCATATTTTATATTTGCATTTTGTAAACAACAAAGGTGACCTTTTTATAACTAACAGACGTTATTTTTTTGAGCAGTTTTACTTTCACAGCCATATTGGGCAGAAAATATAGAGATTGTGCACATGCTCTGTCCCTCCCCCACAAACTTCCCCATTATGAACATCCCCCACCAGACGGGCACACTTGAGATGACTGATGGACCTACACGGACTGACACAGTATTATCACCCCAAATCCATAGTGTCCACCAGCGTTCACTCTTGGTATTATACATTCTGTGGGTTGAGACAAATGTATAATGACATGTTTCCATCCTTTTGGTATCATGCACAGTATTTTCACTGCTCTAAAACCCCTCTGTGCCCCATCAGATTTTCCCTCCCTCCGCCTAAACCCTGATCTTTCTACTGTCTCTATAATTTTGCTTATTATACATCCTACATAGTTGGAATCATATAGTACGCAGCCTTTCCAGATTGGCTTCTTTCACTCAGTAATATGAACGCAATGTGTCTCCATATCTTTTCAATGCTTAATAGCTCATTTCTTTTTAGCATTGAATAATATTCCATTTTCCAGATGAACCACAGTTTATGCATTTGCCTGCTGAAGGATATCTTGGCTGCTTCCCAGTTTTGGCTGTTATTAATAGAGCTTTTAAGAACATACACTTACAGGTTTTTGTGTGGATGCAGATTTTCAATTCTTTTGAGTAACTATGAAGGAGTGTGATTCCTCGACCATATAGTAAGAATACATTTATTTGTATAAGTAAACTTCACCTTTGAAATAGAACATTTTTACTCTTCTTACTATCCTTGCCATTGTTCACTGATCTTTGAGCATGTTTTGTGGAACTTACATTTAGGAACATTGTGCAGTGACGACACGTCATCTTCAAAGACACTGACAGGCCCTGAAATACAATAAACCCTACAAAGTGTAGGAGAGTACCCTGGATGATCTCCATCTTGAGGAAATGAAATAGTCAGGAAAAATATTCAGTAGGAAAATTCAGTTAATTTTGATCACATACAGTATAACTTTCCCATTTCTTTCCATAACTCTTATTTCTACTCCCATTTTATTCTTGTATGGCTTTATATGACTATACTCCACATGATGACTTCAAAATACTTTTCATACTCACATACTCCTACATTAACTCTACAAAGATTTTCTGAACATCTTTACTCATAAACTATATGTAATTCCAAGGATATAAAGATGGACGTGGGTACCATTTTTAGAAACTTTTGGTCTAAGAAGAAATAAAACATAAAGGAGTAAACCAATGTAACAATATAAATACATATGAAGCATTAAATTAGCAGATAAAGTAGAGACCAAGTTCACCTGAAGCAGGGAGAAATCATCACAAGAAAAATAATATTTGACTTTCATTTATGTCATCCACATATCATGCCTCTATTACTGCATTAACAACTCTCTCCAGATGCATTTTTAACACTGCAATTACAGAGCTCTTGCTAGAGTGCAAACTGATCAATGAACTGATTTTTGGCATAGCATATTATGGGTAAGTGATTCATAAGTTAGTTTATGCCAATCGCCAGGCTACATTGTACATTACAGCATTCTGGGACTCCATACAGTTTTCTAACGATGCTCAGCTTTTCCCCGTTATCACATTTCGGCTCCTGCTTCCTCATCCTCTAGTAATTATTCTCCTGGCTATTTATAACCCTATTAATAACTGTTTCTTCAACATTAGATTATATTCCAATTCCTTTCCGTAATCCCTAAAACGGCGAAAGACATTTTTTCTTTATGCTCTCGTAAGATCTGTTTTACCACAAATAAAATTCTTCATACTGTAAGTAATTTCATGATTACTCATCTGTATTCCCCAGGGGCAGAAATTTGCATAGTGGCTAGCACAGAATTAGTACCAAGTAAGTATTCGTTGAATGAATAAGTGAGTGGACAGACGGATTGAGAGCTAAGGGGTTAACATTTGGTTTTATGTGTTGGGAGTATAAAGAAGAAATAATTAGCGACACAAATTTAATTTGGAGTTCAAAATTTGAATTAAATTAGTGTCATGATATTCCCCTATGAGTTCCATCATGTAATTTAGATTTCAGGAAAAAAAATAAGATTCCATCAAATGTAGTTTCATCATAAAGGTAAAACTAACAATAATTTCTCTGAGAAATGCCATGATACAAAATCTATATTATTTTGCAAAATTATATCAAGAACTAGAAATAATTATATATTTATTACTTAATAAATGTAAATTATAAGTAATATTTATTAATGTTTAGTAAATAAATTAACTTAATAAATAAACATTTATTATTTATATTTTTAAAAATTAGCATGAGATATTAGCATTATAAGGAAATTAGAGAAAGTTGACCATAATAAACCAAAAAAATACCCCCAAGCAATACTGTGTTAATGGATTTCTTCCAAAATTGAGACATTACACATTAATCTAGAAAATTACACTCTTAAGTTCAGTGCTTTACACTCTAATTCAACAATCAGCACTCAAATAATTACTTTTGACTTATTAATTTTCACCCAAAATACCACACTAAGCTAATGCAAAAACTCCTCAGTCAGGTCTCTACTGTGTGAAGAAAGTTATTCATATAATTCACAAATACTGATACTTGTCAAAGAAAACTATGCTTACCAAATGTATTCTATATTTAACAGCTATGATCCTTTGAGTGTGAACATATTTATATTCATTTTGGTTTCCAGTTAATATTCTTGACTAAAATTAATGTCAATATTTTCAATTCATTAAAAAACCTGGGTTTTAATGTTAATTAAGATGTGTCTCAGAGACACCTAGATTATACTCATATCCAGTCATGCAATTCAGAACACATTCATTAAATGTCGCATGTTTGGAGGCATTGTTGTAAGGACTGTGAGGCAGTTGTTCTCAAACTTTATTGGGAATAATTATTATGTATCATGCCTGCTAAATATAAATTTCTGGGCTTTACCCATGGAACTGCTGATTCAATATTTTGGGGTAGAATTCTACAATCTGCAATTTAAACCAGCATGGGGATAATTCAGATGGAAATTGTATACTCCATGATCAAGGACAGTGCTGTGATATGTGGAAAGATACCTATAAAAAACACCTTTCTATAGGTTTTGCCTGCCTTGCTCTCAAGATCTTACAACCTATTATAGTTAATGTGACTCATATACAAAACCATATTCTTGGGGAGGGAGCATAGGAACTAAGAAAAGTTTTGGTGCAACAGGGCTTCTGGTTGGCTCAGTCAGTTGATTGTGCCTCATTTCAGCTCAGGTCATGATTTCAGGGTTGTGGGATCTGGCCGAGTAGGCCTCAGTGCTCAGCATGATGTCTGCTTATTCCCTCTGCCTCTGTTCCTCCCTCCACTTGTTCTTTCTCTAAAATAAATAATTAAACTTTTAAAAAGAAATATGTATCTGCTAAATATCCAGGGTGTTGAAGAAGTCCTTGACTGTATCTTAGAGAGTTAATTCAAATACTCCAAATCTAGGAAGACCTGAAATTAATAATAGTAAAAGAAAGAGAATTGGAATTTGTTTTTAAGAACCAACATTTGGTACCTTGGAATTGCCAGTCCCATTCGCTAATGTTTATGCATGTATATTTTAATTGCCCTGCCTCAACTTTCCCAGCCCTATACAGTTGGCTCCAATGGAAGACCCAAACCCAATAGTCCCATAAGTTGTCCTTGGAGACAGTTTTACAAGGTGGTTTCACCAGCACTTAGAATTTCAAATCAACTCAGGCTGATCAAGCACAATGCCACATTTAAACAAAGGCTCATGATTCCAGGGTTGATTTCCCCCAGGGTTTTCTCACCCAGAAGACATCTACTTCCTCTTATTCTCTTTTCAACATGTTCAAGCATGAATGGATTATTTCTTCCCATTTTCTACATGATTGTTTTCCTCTGGGACTTGAGAGGAAATGTAAAACAGGTGTTAGCCTGCACAGTACACAGTGATGGTTTTATCCCCTTGAACACAACGGGGAAGTCTAACTGGTTCTCAGATAATAATTATATTATCCTGATTCTAACTCTATACAATTAATACCAGCTGTATCAGACATGGTCCAGTCCAAAAAAAAAAACCAAACAAAAAAACCCCAGGGATTATTCTAGCTATTTTAGAGTTAATACAACACAAGAAATTGATGTATAGATATTTAAAGATTAGTAGAACAAAACAAGATGTTGAAGACCATAGATATTAGTAATTATAAAGAGTAGCTCTCACTCTTAGGGTTGAAGGAAAGAAAGACATAGGATATCCAGAATTGAGAGACTTGAAAGATGAGTTTACTTCTCAGGATGGACAATGGAAGTCTAATGCTTCCTGAATCACATTCAAACCTCTACTAGGACACCACAATGCTGGGATCAGACTCTCAGTAGCAGCAAAGGCAGCTTGGCACAGGTAGCTTCAAAGGCTAAAACACGGCTGCCTCCATAAGTGCTAAAAGTGTCTGGAGGCACGGGAATGACATTCAGGTGTGGATTAAACGCTTACAAGAACTGGAAATAGGAAGGAAGTTTTCTTCCCCTTCCCCCTTCTTAAGAGCCCCTTTTAGTATCTCCCATTGGTAGAAAAGTAACAGGACACTGGCTGGCAAGATAATTTGGGAAAGATAATTTATAGACCTCATGTAACTTGGGAATTTAGTTAAAGGTTTAGAAAATGTAGTTTGCATAATCACAGAACAATTTTTAGAAGGGTGGTCTGGAGCAGAGACACAAAAGGTAAAAGACCAGTGCAATAGCCATAACAATCTTTTTACATTTGTGAAGCCTGGGTCTTAGGAAAGACAGAACAATTGTGTACTACCACTCATTTCACTGGGAAATGGGAGACAATAAAAGTGTTTAATCTGGTGGAAAGCAACAAGGTATCCTAAGAAAAAATGAAATTGGCTGTCTGAAACGACAAATAATTAAAAGCTATTGTTTGTTCATACGCTCCCAATACTGAAATAGCTTCTTCTTAGAAGACCAATTCTCTGCCTAATATGACTTCATGGTGGCTTGGGGTACCGTATCTCAGCAAAGCACCAGACTGTCAGTTTAAAAATATTACTTTAACAGCAGGGCAGACATGGGAAAAATAGAAGCAAAGAGACCATTATGCATTATAAAAACAGTTCAGGCAAGAGATGGGGAGGACCTAAGTTAAGAAAGTAGCAATAGGATTAGGAAAAAGACTATATTTAAAAGAAATTGAGCAGGTAAAGACAACGGTACTTTCTAATTGTGGGGAGTGAAGGAAGAAGAGGAACCTTGGCCAACTCCTGAATCTCACACTTGATAGGATATAAATGGTAGTGTGTCCACCAAATGTGGAAGATTAAAACACAGATTTGGGTGAAAATTTGACACGTTTAGTTTGGGGCTCACTGACTACGCAATCTAGGTCTAACTGTTGCATGAATATCACTGGAATTTGTGATATTGTTTGGACACTGGGCTTTCAATATATGGATTTTCCCTTGTAATCCTTTGCAGTTGAGTAAAATCATTATTTCTTAGAGAAATAAAAATGAAAAAAAAAAAAAACGAAGGCATTTTATATTGTCCTACATTATAGAGACTGCTAATTATTTTGCTAGCCTCTTATCTTCTCGTCCTCCCTCAAAAGCAGTCTTTCAGGAAGATCAAGCACATCATGAACACATTCTGATATCTGACACATTTGTGCTTTTATAAAGCTCTGTCTGGAATGAATTTCATCCCATCTGACCATTTTGATACTCAATGGACATCAGTACAGATGTAACTTTTAGGATGTTATTCCTGGCTAAATAAATAAATGTGAAATTTATGTTTCTCCCTATTACATGCCCTCTTTGTCTCATATTTTTCCATTTTTTCTTATATTTTTACAATTCAGCTTATTTCCTTACATATCTGTCTCCCTTCTAGACTTTGAGCACCTTAAGTGTATAAAGGTAATATACATATATTTAAAAAAACATACACATTAGAAAGAGCAAGGCAATTTCTTATGACTCATACTGGTAAAATATTAGGCAAATCATGAGATACCTCAAATTGACCTAGTAATAAAATAGGAAAAGGAAGAGAGGCAATTTGCAAAAAAGCAATAACCAATAAAAATAATAATAATAAAAAGAAAAAAGTGATGTTCCACTTCAGCAGTCAGTAAAATGCACATAGACACATCCAAGAAAGATCCCCTCAGCTTAGGTAAACTTTGGACAGGCTTCCTCCTGACTCAAAATCTCCGACCTCCGTTTTCTTAGAGCATTTACTTTAAAAAACAATTGCTATTATAAATAGACTATTGGTGAAACATGAATTTGAAAAATGCAGTTGTTTTTCACATACATGAAAAACCTATGTATGTCTGTATGCACACACATGTATTATGTCAAGGTCCACAATCGAAGATAAACAAGATCATTACCACTTCCTTAAAACTCGAAATGATCTGGGAGATTCAAGGAAGATACCTTTGCAGCACTGCTGCAGCATTGTCTTTGGAAACTTCTAGATCCACACAAAACAATTAGAGAGCAAAGTCAAAATCATATACTATTTGACAACCCAACTCACGAAGTTACCCTCATGAAGCTCAACATGCAAATGCATGAGGATATACTAGCAATAGTCACGAAACCTATTGCTGTCAGCATGTCTGCAGAAGAAAGCAGTGGGAAGCAACACAACATGTTACAGACCAGAAAACAAAAGAATGCAAAATAGCCAACTGTTATGCGCTGGGAATCAGTTTGAAAGACAGCAGAGAATTGGGAGATGTTTTCCCCACTCTAATAGTGAAAGATAATATAAGGCTGACGGGCTTGAGGCTCTGACTCCAATATCATCTGGCAAGTCTTTCTTACTATTTGGGGGTCCACAAAGAAGAGAAACTGCTGGAAGTGGAATCAGGAATTACTGAGACAAGATCAATAAAGAGTTAGGAAAGAGAGGATATGAGTAAATGTAGGGGAAGGGACAGAGCCAGAGTATCTCAGAAGAGAAGTCACCATATATTTTTTTTAACACTGCGTGAAAACAATAGGATTGGGAAATCGGTTAATTTAGTAAATCTACCTGAAACATGCCTCCTTTTAAAAATTTAGAAAATTAAAATTCATATAAAGATAAGCATCAGAAAAGGATTAACGTCAAATCCTATACAAAGTTATTATAACAAAAATAGTATTCTGCTATTATCTCTACAGTGAAAGCTCACCAGAATGACAGGCTCAGAAATCAGACCAAAAATTTAACACATCATTTTCAAAACGAGCTAAAAGACATTAAGAATATAAGACACCAAATAAGAACATAAACCAGAATTAGAGAAATTCAGAAATGAGGTTAGAGATTTTGAAAAAAAGAAAAAAAGGAAGAAAAATATCATTTAAAATAGAATCTAGGAATGTAAGAGCGAAGAACACCGCTAGTAATACCTTAACAGAAATAGGAAGTGAAAAATGCAGATATTTAAAATGAAAGATACATTTAAAAACAGACCAAAAGTATTGAAGAATGTACTTAATGATAAGCAAATACAATTCAACAAAGGTCTAATAGGTCTTCTTAAAGCAAAGGAAATCAGAACAATGGAACAAAACAATTACTTAAAACTATAACTTAAAATTATCTGCTCAAATATTTGATATTAGTTATTTAAAAGATATGTTATGTCACCGAAAATGTCAACTCAGAACTACCAACACAAAGCTATATTCTAGCAAAATTACTGTGCCTTAATGAAAACAAGGCATTGGGCACTGAGAGGGTAAAAATATAATATGTGGTTTATCAAGGGTAGAAAATTAGATTGTCAAGATATTTGCCAGCAATGCTTTTTTCCAGAACAGCAATCAGTGCATATTGAAGAGACGCAAGGAAAGAGAATGTAATCCAACATTGTTCTATCTAGAAAAATTGACTTTCATGAAAAAGGGTCAGAAACTCTTATCACCAAATAAGAATTTGTGAAATAGTCTTTAGAAGTCCTGCTTAGGAAATGTATTAGAGAGACTTTGACAGAAGAACTCGTAGTGAGCATTACAAATGTAATTACTGGAAGAATAAATTAATTGTGTAGATATAGTAGGTGACCTAATGATATCTCTACCTATCTATCCATCGCTCTATCTAATCTATTTATCTATTTTATATTCTTGCTAAGGAACAATCTATATGACCTCTGCATTGGGTTGTTTGATATATATATATACATATATCAATATCTATTATAACCATAAAATGGGATTAGAATATGAATAAAATGGGCAAAATTGTAACTCAGTTTAGTACTCATAATTAGTAGGGGCAGTTTTAGTATTTTTATGATAATGTGATACATCTAATGCAGAGTAAAACAAATGAGTATGAGGTTTTTTTTGTTTTGTTTTGTTTTTTTCTATTATCACCTGTGTCTTTAAGAATCTTATCTTGTTTACTGGAGCCCACAGTCTCTCAGGGTTCATTTCCTTCTCTGGTTTCCCTACCTTCATTTTTCCCTTCCTTCTCTTAATGTCCTCCATGCTATTCCTTATGTTCCACAAATAAGTGAAACCACATGATAATTCTCTGTTTGACTTATTTCACTCAGTATAACCTCCTCCAGTCCCATCTCATCCATGTTGATGAGAAAGTTAGGTATTCATCCTTTCTGATGGCTGAGTAATATTCCATTGTATATATGGGCCATGTCTTCTTTGTCCACTCATTCATGAAGAGCATTTCAGCTCTTTCCACAGGAAGCAAACTGAGGGTTTTAGAAGGGAGCTTCGGGATGGGAGGATGGGTGCGTCTAGTGATGGGTATTAAGGAGGGCATGGATTGCATGGAGCACGGGGTGTTATTCGCAAACAATGTATCATGGAGCACGACATCAAAAACTAATGATGTACTATATGGTGACTACCATAACATAATAAAAAAAGTATCATTAAAAAAAAAGAATCATGTCTTGTGCCTAGATTGTGGACTTAAAAATACTGTTTCTTATGAAAACAAACCAACGGTCATGTAAAAATGGCTGATTCCATGTCTGTGACAGATAATGAATAAACTACATTTGGAATATTTTCTTATGCCATACAATGAAACTAGCTAAGACTTTAAGGATCACGTCAAAAGAACTCAAGAGCCAAATCGGAGAAGGGCCAGTTGGCAAAATGTGGGACAATCTGGACTTCGATAAGAATCACAAATGTTTTTAAAACTGATTTTGCAATGTTCTTAAAAACAGTTGGTCACGTTCTGAGAAAGACAGGGAGGGTACAAATTAAATAAAAGAAATACTCAAGAACCTATCCTGCCTTTCCTGAAGATCATAATTAAAATAGTTAATTAGATCACTGAAGTTGACTTTTGTCCTGAGAGTACCTGTGAAGGAAGATAAAGAACACTAAAGAATAAGGAAAACAATATACAAGAAATTTCAGATGAGTAAGTATATAAGGAATTTTATATACCTATGAAAAAAAGTACAATTCAATGAATTATCATGGTGATAGACATTAATATAGGATAACATACTGTTCCACTTCCATTCTTTGGACCGATATACAAAGTAGTGAAAATAGGGAAAAAGTGTTTGTAAAAATGGGGATCAATAAATAATAACGAACTCTTATTTATTGTCAGTAAGAATATAAATTTGACACAATCACCCTGTAAAGCAGTGTGACATTTCCTAGTAAAGCTTAACATATGCATGCTTTGCTCTGAGACATTGTCACGATACTTCTAGGTATATACCACAGAGGCTCTTGTACATGTGTATGGAGAGAGGTGTTCAAGATGGTTTATAGGAACAAAATTCACAATATCCAAACACTGAAATCAACTCCAATATCCACAAACTATAGAATAAACAAATGGGTGTATGTATCCATAACTTAGAACACTATACCTTTGCAAACTAAATGAGTACATTGAAACTCATCAATATGGATAAACTTCAAAATTGTAACATTTAAGAGAAAGAAGCTCACCACATAACAACAAAAACTACATGATTCCATTTGTATAAAGTGCAAAACCCAGCAACATATTGTTTCTGAATGCATACCTTGATGCTTACAACTCTAAAAAGAGGAAAAGGCAATGATTTTTACATAATTTATGATCACAGTAAACTCTCAGAGTGCAATGTGTTCAGAAAGAGGAACACAAAGATATGGAGATATTCTATTTATTAGGCTGGTAGAACAAATTCATTTTATTATTTTCCTTAAAATGTGCATGTGTGAGTATATATGTATAATTACAGATTTTTTTTCAGTATCTATATATCTACAGTTATCTCCATATTATGGTTATGACTTCATTGGGTTTTACAGAATATTTTCTTTCTTGCTCGTTCATGGAAACATTTAAGAAAATCTTTGTACAAATTTTACTCAACAGTTCTTTTGTTTAGGTGGGTTGGATTGGTGACTCTTGTAATGCTGTGTATGGATTAGGTGATTTAATTTTCACAGGGCTGTTTCTTGGAGAGTACTAGCATTATCCCCATCTTAAGGAAATTTAGGAATAGAACAATTACTTGTGTAAGCTAAGTGGTAAATTACTTGTGCAATATACACTTTGTTTACACTTCTATTTTTTTTAATCAGTTCACTGTTTTGCAGTAAAAGTAACTGTACACTCAAGGCACCTGGGTGGCTCAGTGAGTTAAGTGTCTGCCTTCGGCTCAGGTCATGATCTCAGGGTCCTGGGATCAAGCCCCGCATCAGGCTCCACGCTCAGTGGGGAGTTTGCTGGTCTCCCTCTCCCTCTGGCTTTCCCCCCTACTTGTGTGCTCTCTCTGAAATAAATAAAATCTTTATAATAAATGACCACACAGAAAAACCTGTCATCATTCCTCTTTGCCCAACAAATTAAATACAAAGTATTTACTCTCGAATTCAGAATCCACTGTAACATTTTCAATCCACATTTTTCGACTTCCAACGATTTTTTCGAGCCATTTGAATAATGTCGTTCCTCCTGAGCATGCTCCTTATTTCCCTCCTCCTCACAAACCCCCAATCCTTGTTCACCACACATGCTCTTCAGAGGATACCGTCTTCCTCCCTATTGTCAAGAGCCGAAACTAAATCATGCATCCAACTTCCCAAATGCCATTTTCTCATAAACATCGCCATCAATTTCTTTTTTCAGATAGCCCTTTTCCTGTCTCCTCTATGCAGTATTTTCTGATTGCCCCATTTAGATAGTCCCTCTCCTTTCTCTTAGTTCACATAAAACATTGATTTATCTCTGTTGGAATTTAACATGATTCAGGGGATTGTACAAGATATTTCTTCAGTGCTTGTCACAAACTGGTAGAGTAAGAAGTGCAACATTTCTGCTGATAAACCAGAGGCACTGTTCCAAAATGGAAGGCTTCAGACTCTGAGAAAAGACAGATGTGGTTCTCCTTTGGTGTAGGAAGTAAACCCATGGCTAAAAGCAATCAGACAGGCTGATAACCAAAAACCACATAGAATAAGCCATTTTACGTCTAATTGTTATAGTCCCTAATGCTTCCATGTATGATGCTGCCTTGGTATGCTAATTATAGAAATGTAGATGGTGTATTGTGGAGTTCATGCTACTTTAATAGAGACTTAGAGATACTAATAAATAAGGTATGTAATAAACAAGGCATGCATTGTTGTTCCTTAGAGAGGGAATGGTCCTTAGACAAGCAGGAACAACATCAAGTAGAAGCATGTAAGTAATGACTGCCCTTCAGACCCCCTGTATCATATAAAATTTCTGGGCCCAGGCCAAATGCTCTGTTCTTTATATTAATTATTTATAGTTAGGTGAGCCCTTCATTGGTCAAAAACATTCATGAAATACTTCATGGTATGGAAATCATGAAAGAACTAAAAGTATACCTGACTTCTTTCTACGTGATCCATTTTATCAATGAATCCTGATTGAGAATGTAGCAATTTCATAACCATTCTGTTGATTTGCAACCAAAATCTAGAAAAAATAGACCTGGGTAGAAACGTGATTTGTTTCTGGGTTTATTGACAGTCACATGACTTTAGGACTATAGGTAAGCCATGGTAAAATGTATCTGGTAATATTTTCTTAAATATTCATTCTTACTTCCTCCATTGGTCACACAGTCATATTCAGCATTGTGCTAGTTCAAAGAGATCACAACTTCTTTGTTTAATGTCCTCTGGCACAGTAGAGATTTGGTTATGAGATTTGCAGGATAGCGGTAGATCTGGGATACGAGCTAGGAGGCTTCACAAGCTGTAATTGATAAGTCTTCCCTCTTCCCCTCAGTGGTTTAACATCAGTTCTGTGTCTAAGCTGAAGCAATGGAAATCATTCCATGGGCATTCAAGGACGAGCCTCTTACTTCAATTCTATTATTTAGATCCATGAATGTGATATATAACTTTTTCAAGAGAATGAACGATGATTTTAGATGATTCATTGGGTATCCAGATTCCATTACCAAATCTTGTTAACAAAATAGCAAGCAGCCAGGATGAAGCCCAATTTATTTAGAAGTCAAAATGAAATTGTATAATCAGAATAATATTCGTAGTGATCACAGCTTAATTAAAATATATTTATCTTAGATATCTATTTCATTTCTTTTTAGTATAATTTTCATCAGCCATGTAGAAACTGTAGTAGGTGACAATTTCAAAGTGTTTATAATTTTGAACATTGGACAGAATCAGGAATGGTTTCTTTGTGAATTTTTTTATGGCTTTATCATGATCCTTCATAAGCACTGTAAAATATACATTAGAGGGTACAGCCATTTTTCAAGATTATTTTCACTGTGTCACAAATGTTTGAATCTAAGTAACCTTATAAAGAAGATTAATTTTTAGCATCACTGAATAAAGTAAACACATAAACTCTTTAGTTATTTTCAGTAAACTTTCTTAGGTGGAGGATAATTTATTAAAGGGCTATTTATCTCACTTTGCAAAGTAAACCAAGTACATCTTATTTTAACTGAATTTGGTGACACGTTAATGTTAGAAAGAATATACATACTTTTAATATGCTTATTTGGAACTATTATTCTTTTGGAACTACTTTTTTAAAGATCATTTATTTATTTGAGAGAAAGAGAGAGGGGGAGGAGGCAGAGGGAATCTCAAGCAGAATCTCAAGCAGTATATTATGTTGACTTTGTGCTGAGCATGGAGTCCCATGCGGGGCTCGATCCCATGAACCTGAGATCATGACCTGAGCAGAAATCATGAGTTGGACACTTAACTGACTGAGCCATCCAGGTGCCCCCTTTGGAACTATTATTAATCTAGACAAATACATGCTTGCATTATCTGTTTGACATATTTTATATTGGAAAGAAAAATCATCAGCAGATAATATAAAATAATTTCTACAAAATGAATAATTACATAGTGTTAGTAATTCTGGGAAGAAAAAATAAAGATTGCATTTTCTAAGGAAAATGCCACTTGTAATTTTTTTTTAACTCTCCCTAACCTCTATGCCCGAGATTTTGAAATAAAGGTGAT
The DNA here is from genome assembly GCF_010015895.1 of Lontra canadensis. Lineage (NCBI taxonomy): Eukaryota > Metazoa > Chordata > Mammalia > Carnivora > Mustelidae > Lontra > Lontra canadensis. The sequence continues at coordinate 6,387,273 of NW_022631020.1, forward strand.
TTACGGTGAAAATAAGTTTAAGGAAGCCAACAATTTTCACTCACTCTATAATCCTGCATTACTAAATAAATCAGCAACCTTTATTCTTCAGTGGTTAACAACATATTATTTTCATTTTACCATGCACATGGAATACAGTATTCTCTTCCAAGGTCACTGTTAATACCATGCTGTAGATGCATTTGTTAGAAGTTGCTCTAAGGTTAATTACTAAGTGGCAAATCCAAAGCCAATACAAACTATTTACTTTTGGCAACAGAAGGTGAACCGAAATTTCTTTCCAGATCTAGTAACTATATTTCAGTGTATTACTCTTCTGCTTCCAAATTAATCTCCATTATGTTGAATACTTGTACTATTCATAAGCTTACTTCCTGAGATAACACACAGGGGAATGTTTCATAAACTGGAGGGTGCTGTCAATGGCTGGTAACACATCCCTACTTTTCTTAGGGCGTGGTTAGCAGTTTGTGGAACACGGAATCATTGAGAACAGAGATGACACAAAAGTTTTGAGAACTGAGTCCTGGATTCTTCAAATTCTTAGCATTTGGGTTGACAATGAAAACCCACAAAAGAGAAGAGGAAGAGACGCTCATGAAATAAGAAACTAACGGCTGGCAGTCCTGAAGGAGCCACACAATGAACTTCTGCAGAGGCATTCTGAGAGCTCCACAGGCCAAAAGACATCTGAATACACATTTAGCGATCTTTGTTGTCACTTACAGCTACTCAGTTAAAATTATCTTTAAGACTGCTAAACACACACACACACAAAATACTGCTAAACACACGATATAACGTTATAGGAGCAATGGTGACTATGACAATAGAAGTTATCTCAGGCCATCGGAAGACTGAAAATCACCCTACTATTCCTGAATGTATTGTATCTGAATCAACTTGTGGTCAAATTCATTTTGTCTGCGTTACCAGAGTAAACCACTGTATCAACATGAATTTGGTCACAGGTTACATAGTCTTTGTTTTCGAAAATGGAAACTCAAATTATATTATCACATGAGAATTGCAAGCAGTGCTATTATTCTAAAACTATACATGAAATGGTTTTGTGACAGCTGTGTTTTAGTGGCATTCTGGGTTGTTTTTCATTTGAAACTATCAGAATTTGGGGATATTAGGGGAATAGTCAAGTAGTTGAAAAAGTATTGATGATAGTGTCAGTAGGTTTGCTCTGCCTGGCTAAAAGAACAGAACTTGTTTTTCTCCATTGGTGTTTAGAACCTGCAATCAATTAGCAACCTTAAAAGGAGGGTGAGTGTCAGAGATGAAGCAAAATGAAGGTTCAAAGCCATTTATATCCTGTAATTCCAGGTTACTAGTGAAATAACTATGCCTACACAAATGAGCCAAATTCAATACAATAAAAAAAAAAGTTTCTAGAAGATTGGGATTTTTAAATCATCTTACTGAAATAAAAAATGTTTTCAGTTTCCAAAGAGTAAACACTGTACAGTAGAGGTGGCTGCTTTTTATAAGAAACACGTCAGCTATCATTTGAAAACTGACAGCCATCAGTTTTAAGAGCTAAATATTTGTTAAATTATTTGATACCATCAGTGATGAAAACTAAATCATACCTAAAAAGTATATAAATATTTTGATGGTAAAACTTTGCACTTTTTTCTGAAATCAACACAAACAAATGCAGACAGAATATCAAGTCAAGATATAATTAGTAAAATATTCATCAACTTTGAAAATTCTCATAAATGGAGCAAAATTAAATTTGCAGAACACAATATTAGTATCATTCCATATGTATATATATATATATGGCTATAAACACATACATACATATATGTGTAACTATTTTTAATGAGACATTTTTGAGGTGACAAACGAAATGTATTCTACTTACAATTTTTTTAATAAAGAATCACATCAGTGTACAGAAGAAATAATAGTGCATTTCAAGTCCCTTACACAAATGACACCAGGTAAACTTGCTAGAGCACGTGAGTTTTAAGTCATTAAGACCACCCAAAACTATGTCTTAGCTTGCTTTAGCAATGTATCAAATGAGTCAAACACAAGGAAAATATGATAGTGTTTTATAAAAATAGAAATGTGACCTCTGCTTTGCTACTTTCTCTGTCCCTGTTTATTTCAGCCTACTATCCACAGTGGTTTCCTAACCACTTATTAAAAATTGAAAGGCAACAGCTATAAACTCTGAGAAACATGAGAAGCAGCCCACTTACAGCAGATGTGGATTTTTTTTTAATGTTTGCCTGGAGTTGCTGAAAACCATCTATCTCTTAAATCTCTCCAATTCTGACGGATAGTTGCTCGTACCACACCTGTCCCCATCAGTAATAACTGAAAACAGGATTTTGAAGTAAAAATACATTCTTGCCACCTTGACAAGTATGGTTTTGTGTGAAAATTATTAGTAGTTAAATATCCTCCACTGTCTCAACTTCCCTTATGAAACAAGCAAAACAAGAGTTATCTATTAATACATAAGGAGTTCTTGAGTTTATAAATAACTCCAAGAATGAAAAAATCCCTATAAAAATGCTAATTCTACACTTAAACACACACATAATTTATAGATGAAATTTCAACCTAAACTTTTTATAATAATGTTTATTCTTTAAAACCCTAATATTCAAATGACAATGAAATTACGATACACATAAATACTCAAGAAAAAATGAAAAAAAAAAAGAAAGAGTAACTAATATTAACCTAATAGGTAAGTATCAATATTCTAAAATACGATGGAGGACATTTTAACTCTTAATAAGAATTTTTTTTTCTAGAAAACACTTTTATTTGCTTATTCTATTTCTTCCTTTTTCATTGTTTTGGTCTAAACAGCAAAATACAGAAAAGAGAAGAATCAATCTGATAAACTATATTAATACCAATAACAAAAGCACATATCCTTATCTGCTCCTACACAAGTAGAAGATACTTAATTTTCACTAGGAAAGCAATTTCCTAATATATCAAGAAATTTTTGTGGTCCTTTGTTCCATTGCTGCTGCCGTGTACTAAACCCCATCTATTTACTTTCTGTGTCTAACAGGAAAACATATTTCTTTATATTAATTGCCCTTTGGATTTTGCACCTCTGAGGCTTCCATTCCTTTAACCAATATATTTGCCTTATAAAACAGGTTCCTAGGAAGAATGGAGTATTGATGTTTGAAGCATGTGTAGTGTTCTAAATTTACTACAAGAAGTGAAAAGTAAATGAATTCTTCTCCCACCAAAGTCATGAAAGGACATGTCTAATAGTTTCAAAGCAGCCCTTTGTGATTTAGAGGGAGACTATCTGACCAGCCTCCAGATAGGGCTGCACAGGTCCACCAAATTACTTTATAAAGTAATCACCTTTGATATGACCTCAGATAAATGAAGAGCTGAAAGGTAGCTCCCTTGGACCCATGAACTTGCACACTGCTTTCTCAGGTGACAGCTTCGGTTGTCTTGCCCATCCGAACATCTGCATGTATGTAACAAGGAAGAGCCAACATTCTTCATTTTTTAAAATGAAGAAAAGAAAACCAAACTCATCTGGTGATTTGTTGTTGTTGTCATTTGGAAGTTCCACTTTTGTGGGGGTGACCAGTCCCTCAATACTGGAAACGGTTTCAAACCCAGACAATTGGAATGAGGTGAATGATTGGTGAGAGTTTTGGAGAAGAACAAATTCGTAAGGTTAAATCCAAGTAGTTTTTCATTATAAATAACCCTACATTTAACCAGTTTCTTTGTAATTCAACTATGATGAAAACCTAGTAAGATTATTTCTTATAGAATGACAAAATATAATGAAGTTGCAGAGTTTGATTATTTAGAAGAGTTTACCCATCCTGATTCCACATTATTTACCAATAGACACTTAATAGTCACCCAGCTCATTATTTCAAGCCCTGAGAATTATCCAACTTTAAAAACTTTAATTCTCGGAACTGGTCGTTCACAAATCTTTCACAGAAAAAAAAACAAAAACAAAAAAACAAAACGCTATTTCCATTTAAAGCCATTAGTTAAAAATAAATAACATTCCCAAGAATACAGGTCCTGAATAACTAAAAATGGGTTCACTGTCATTTCCAATTCCTTTTGCATGCTTCTGAATTCACTGTCTTTATTCATTTGCATTCATACTAATAATTATCCTCAAAATTAGACTTCAAAATTCATTCTTTAGAAGTGGTGATGGAACCACACACTTACAGTTTGTGATTTTTAGGGTCCTCTTGACTTCTCCACTTCCTGATCCCCCACAACCATCTTCATCATCACAGTCCCCGCTGACCTGTTCAACCATGCCACCGCCACTGCCCGTCTGATGCTGCCACTTGTCGGGTTTGGGTGACCTACCCTGTAACAACTAAACATGGATACCAAAAACACGTATTAACAGCAAACTCAAATCACCTAAGAAAGCTACTCAGAAACATATGTGGGAATTAGAATCATTTTATGATGTGGATCTACTATTTTGATGAGAACAACTGGCCAAATCAAGTCTGTAATAAAAATTAAAACTACCAAAATCATCATAAATAATGGGCAAGTTCTTACAGCTATGAAGATCTACAATCTGCATGTGAAATCAGTGATCAAGCTTGGGCTGAGGCTTTGGAAAACAAATAAACCAGTCTTCTTGCTCCTGGAGAGTTTGCCTGGAGACTCCTTTTGCTCTGAATTAACATGTTTAAGCACGGTAAATCAAACTTCAGTACAACACAACTCCCTTCGCAGTGTATTGGCTGATACTGTTGTGCTGTGTTGTAAACCAAGAATCCAAAATTTCTCAAAACAGAGTAAAATTCTTCAAGAAAAGTTTTCATTAAAAGAATGCAGAATTTGGGGCATTTACATTTATAGCTTTAAACTTTCTTGGATCAAATGCATTGTCCACTGCCTATGGCACAGAATTGAACCTTAGAGCAAAAGACATAGATCCTACTTCCATTTCTACAAATCACTTATGAAATTTAACCAACTTCTTGGTTCTCGGCTCTCAAGCATTTCATTTACTTATATGAGCAAAATAGATGGAATAGTCATTTTCCCCTACAGCACAAGACTGCTGGTAATATTTTTGAATAATATTGGAAATGCCTGAACCCCTTTTCAAGAAGGTGATGTTATGAATAATAGAATATTTTACTTAAAGCTAAATCTGAGTAAAATTATTCAATAGATGACATATACCCCCATAAGGCAGTTTTGGAGAACACATGACCAAGCATGAGCACTAGAAGGTTCTGCTATATTATGAATGAAATGTACCCCTGCCGAATACTTAATGGGCATTTAAGTTTTCAGGGTACTTTATGAAATATCAGGATTGTTACTTCTAAGAGATTTTCTAGACAGTAGTATTGTTTAGCAGATAATAATGAAACACACAGCCCAAGGATAATATTTCAAATTGAAAAACATAGGTTGAAATATCCTCAGGACATCTAAGATGAACATGCTTAGCATTTAAAGAACACTTACATCAAAGCAACCAGACTTTGACAAGATTTTTTTTTTTATTTGAGTGAGAGAGAGAACACAAGTCGGGGAGAGGGGCAGAAGTAGAGAGAGAAGCAGACTGCTCACTGAGCAGGGAGCCCGATGTGGGGCTCGATCCCAGGATCTGGAGATCCTAACCTGAGCAAAAGACAGATGCTGAACCAACTGAGCCACCCAGTGCCCCCAAAATATTATAATTCTTCAAGATTAACTTTCTAACAAAAATGCAATGGTGAAACAATTTGACAATAATTTTAAAATTCTGGTCAGAACTTATTTCTATTTACTGTCATTTCCTAAATGTGTTACTAGGTATTAAATTTAAAAAGAGGTCTCCTCTGATTCTCTAGCATATTCCTCCAAACAAGAGTTTAATATTCCATAAGATACCACCTCACTGAGAAGATCATACCCCTGGGAAACAAGCTATGAGATTTTACCTTTTTTTTACTTTTCATTTTCTCTGGCTTTTTATAGTACCTCTCACTGTTTTTCAAGCCCATGAACATGTGATGTAATCATCCATTTCTTATATCAACTCATCAAAAGTATTCAAAATTCCATCTGACCCATACTTCCGGGTTCCCAATAATCCCGTCTTCCTCTAATAGGGTCAGTGTCTGTGTCCTCTTCATGAAAGTTCTCCCTTACAATGTTCATTTTCTTACTTCTCAATCATCACACTTCCACCAATGTTCATTATCATTCTCACAATTATTGTAAAATTTATCTTGCAAAAATCCCCAGTACATTTCTAAACAACAAAAACCAGTTTTTCACAGCAAGATCCTTACTCAAATCCCACTTTTTTGGACTAAACTATTCTTATTTCGTCTTACCTCAATCATCTTTCTCCTCACACTTCCAAGAAAATAAAGATGTTTCCATGAAGAGTGGAAACCTCTGTTCTTCCTTCGTAGTCCCTTTCTGGGAACCCATCCTAACAGACTGTGCTCTCACCTGAACACAAATTACACCCAAGTCTTTATCTCCAGCTCTTGCTATAATACTTCATCTCTAAGCAGTGATTGGATCTAAAAATGTACTCTACTGCTTTGTATCTTAAAATAAACTTTCATCTCCACTCTCCGTGTATCATTACATCTTCTCAACCCTTTATTGCAGGGGACATCAGTCTCTCCACCTACTACCACCATATGATATTCCCCATATCAGTGCTTTTGCCACAACCCTTCTTTCCTCAATGCTCCCTGTGACCCTTAACTATCAAAAACTGTTCATTCCCAACATGTGTCCAGAGGAGAAATAGGACTACAGATGGACAAATCACAGAAAGTGATCCTATAGTAAAATATCTGTGAAATTCCTACGGTGGTCCTTTCTTGATATCCACAAACTGGAAGCTACTGAGAAAGCACACAACAAGCCATCCTGTTGAAGAGCTGAGCATTGCCTCACATTTTCTAAATTTACATAAGCAAATTACCTCCTCCCTTTACTCAACACCTACTGACATGCATTTGGATATGAGGTCTAGAAAATGAAGTTCAAATTTTTGCTGCAAAATTTTGTTTTTGTTTCTGTTAATTATGTCTATATACAGTACCCTGGCACCCAAGTCCTGCCCCTCAGCAATCAGTTTGCTTTCCACAGGGAAATTTTGTGAATTTGTAGGTCTTCAATTTTGTTTGTGCTTGTTTTATACTCTTCTCACTTCCAATTCTTATTTTCCCTCCACATAGAATCCCCCTTTCCTCTATTTCAACTCATCATATTATACCTAACCCTCAAGTTCAAACTCAAATAACTCTTTTCCCACTCCATACCTATTTCTTGGATCTTTTACATACATCTATGTGTCCCATTCATGGGCACTTAATTAAGTTTCCTAAGCATATGCCATGCCTTCCTGATTAATGGTTAATCTCTGAAAGATGAGACCCCGATTTCATCATTTTTATACTCCCAATCATGAGCTAAAGGGATTTCTACATTACAGATACTAAATAAATAAGTTTTGATTCATTGAAATTTGAAAAAAATTTATTAATTACTCTGTCTTCCATATGCTTTAGATCTAAGGTAAGTGCCTTCACTTTTACTCTAGTCTTCAGAGGCTATGATATTCTAGAACAGTTTTTGGATTCATGCTTATTGACTGGTGGATGAATTTACTTATTTATTCAATGACATGAATTGGGTACATATTATACAACACATATATATTTTGAAGGCTATAATTCACATAAAAGGAGAAGACATAGCCTTAGTTCTTAAAAAGTACTCAATACATAGTTCTTATTTCAGTCAGTCTTCATGAATATGCAGTAAGGTAAAATTAATATAAAGGAAATAATGTGAAAATCAGGAAAAGAAAAACAGACTAAAGGTTTCATATTGTGATCTTCCTAACTTATTTTTCCTTTTAATTTTAAAAAGAAGTTAATCTCATTCCTGGGCTCCTAGAAGCATCTAAAAAGTTGTTTAAACAAAAAATTAACATTGAAGGATTATGCCAAGAAATACTTCCCCAAGATATTGATGTTTGCCATCAACAAACATAAGGGTATTCCAATTACCTTTTTAAATGAAGATCTAGGAATAGGAATCTAGTGTCAAAAATTATGTATATAAAATATTCATTTTTTTCTAGAGTAGGCAGGGAACTTTAACTTCACAATTTGGGTCACCACGCAATGAAATCATCCCTGATTCCTCTTTCCCAGGGAATCAGCTCTTTACAATGCTCTCCCTCTCCAATGCCTGGGAGGCAGCATGCAAATCACTCCCCCAGTGCTCTGTTGGCCCCGCCTCCACGGGCAAGTGTTATTTCTCATGCTATTCTTAAGTCACTTTTGAGAAATATACATAGGCTTCTCTTGTGTCAAAGAGGAGCCTTCCCCCACATGTCTTTAAGTGAAACAAAATAATTTCCACATGTGCCCATTTAAGGCAACACCCACAAATAAGATGACCGTACAGAATGATCATGAAGCCACTTTTTATAAATAGCATATGAAAATCAGTCATGTTACAGTAAATACACTCATGCCACACACTGCATCAAATCTCTCTTCTTTTCATCACATCCACGGATAGTCGTCCCATTTACTCATAAAATATAGAACGTGTTATAAGCATTTTTCAAAATTTACAACATTGAAAAATTTAGCATTACTTCTCTGGGTCTACATTCTCTGCATCTTTAAAAAAAGATCAATGTGGAAGGCTTTGAGACTATTATTTGGACTTAATAAAGTGCTAACATATTGTGAGTGCTCAAGTAATGGTTAGTTATTTAGATCATTATTACCATTATAACCAATTGGAGCTGATACCAGTACCCCAATTCTGTCTTTGAAAAAGAGAACCCATGCAGGGGTAAAACGTATTTCCCTTCATCCTCATCCTGTCTTGGCTCTGAGTCTGCCCAAATTGTAAAGATGTGGCATTTGAACCCCTGAACCTATTCCCTAGTCATGGAAGGTAGAAAGTCGATCGATACATACATATTTATAGAACACTTAAACACAGGAAAGGGCATGATTTTGAGTCCCACACATACATTAATTGTGTGCCTTTAAGCAAATCACTTAAGCCCATTAAAACTTATTTTATTCTACTGAATGCAAGGGAAAGCACTTCATATAGCGTAAGGCACTCTACTCATTTACAGTGTTCCCTGCAAGAAGCTGCATCCATAAAACTGAGAAATAAAGTCAGGACAGTGAAAAAACCCACAACTTTTAGGGTGTTCCCCTTACCTCAATGCCATGTGGCTTGTGCAGTCAGCTGATTAGCTGAAAATAGTGCTGATGACTGATGCTTCCTGCTTCTGTTTAATTGGTTTAGGAAGCTCATTAGGTATGCTATCTTGGAGGATGAGTTCGGTGGGTAGAATATCTGATGACTCTAAGGCAAATGTATTTCTTTCAGATGGTGAATTAATCTCTCAATAGACTCAATTTGCTTTTTACTAACGGTCTGGTAATATCCCACAGTTGCAATATCCTTTCAAACACTTACAATAAAATCTGGCTAGAGATGGCTCACATATACAACATGTTTGCTGTGAAAGAGAAACGTATTCGTCAAAAAAATTTCCAAATGTGAAAGCAACTGAATGTGCCTCAAAATCCTACAGGCAGTGATGCATCTCTGAAATTTTCCCCCATCCCCTTACAACCATTTACACAGATATACAAGAAGGACATATGTATTTAGAAAGTATTAGTCATCAGATACGTGCCTCTAGTCTATATTCAAATGCAGACAGAGTAGAATCTGCTGTTTTATGATGGAGAATATTCAGGGTGAAAAATAAATGTTGACAGAAAAATTTCAAGCCAGAGAACTGAAGATACAGAAAAAAATTACAATTATACTTCCACTTCATCATTAATAAGACATCTCTAAAGATCCATTTTAAGTACAGACTGAAAAAATCTCTTTGAATATATACATGCAAATATACACATATATATGAATTTAATTTTATTATAAAGCAGTTGGTATCTGCACTTTCATGCAGTTTAAGTGAAACTTACAGAGAAACGTATGGGAAATAGGAAAACAACGGAAGCTCATAACATTTTAAAATTGGAAATCTGATTCAAAATTCCTCATGATGTATTTTTAAAGTTATCTCTGTTGCATATTTCAAATAAGAACTTTAAAAAAATGCATTATATAATACACTCTCTTTTCTGCAACTTAATTTCCCTTGCCCCAAACTTCCAATTTCACTCCCATCTAGTCCCTCACCCTTCCCATCCTTTCTTTATCACCTCCTTTACTAACACTATTACAGTCACATTTAATAAATCTTTTTATACCAAAATTTCCCACTCTTCCTCTTTCAAATATAAAAAAAATATTTTAGGTTCAGGTAACATAACCACAAATCTCCAGATTCATATTTTCGAAACCATTGAAACTGTAACAGACTATTCTACCCAAAAAGCCAAACATATTTTACAATATGTCATGTTATGTTACGTTGACCAGACACAGAAGTCATTTCTGTAGGGTTTCTTGTCAGTGTTTGCTTTAAGTTTGAGCTTTCTGATCTCGGCTTCTGTTGCACCAGTAATTTGAAAGGTCACTGTTCTGTTGGCATTTAGTTTATGCAAGGCAGTCTGGCAATTTATAAAAGTCTTGTGATTTTGTAAATAGAATACTGAACTTAGAAAAGGCCTACTACATTCACTATCTGGCTTCTAATGCTGCAAAAAAAAAAAAAATCACTTTTTCCTTGTTTCTGTATGAAAATTCTGTATGTCTCTTTTCCACTGTGCTTACCTTCAATTCAGAAAATGGCTGGTTCCACCTTTGAGCTGTTGTACCAAAGTGACCAGGTATGTTTATAATTAATGTGTGTTGCACTCCAAACTCTATGTTTGACCTGACAGGAGAGTTTAAACTAAAAATTAATGAGTAAGTGCAGGAATAAAATGGAAGTAGGGGTACAAACACAGCCTCAAAAACAACTCAAAAATTTGGGGGGGCACTTTTCCCCCAAAACAGGAAGTGTGCACGCCAAACATTAGTGATTCTTAAGTGCCTTTTGTGAAACATCTGCGTGAAAACACTCTCAGGATCTGGAAAGAATTGGTGAAAAAGCAAAACACCTTTCTTACAAGACAACGTCAGAGTTAACAGTTGGAATCTTCCATCAAAACACCAGAGCCTCCTACCAAAACATCCATGCTGAGTTAGCTGGACAAATACAGATCACAGCCACAATAGGGAAGAAACAAGGACACTGTGTGACAAGCAGTGAGTGTGTAAGGACCCTGTAGCAGGAGAATGGGAGAAGAAGGGGAGGAGGAGATCGGGACCTGTAAGTAAACTGAAAACATGCTAGATGTTCAATGAAATAAGTAGATGTGTAATGCAAGTTTCTTGAAGTCAGACATTTCATGAGGCATAACATTTATATTCCCCCCCCCAAGCCCCGAAAAAGGTGAGAATTATTTTCTTGATGTTACTATCCAATGTCCCACCTAATTTACTAATGTTCTAAATCATTAGTGAGTAGCCACTTACATAGAAAAAATTACACTCCATATTGTCACTCGCACATGTTATAGGACAGAAACCATCCAGATTTCTAGCTGTTCCAGGTGAGTCTATGATTAAAATTAAAGGGCATCCTAAACCAGAAGAATCAGATATTAAATAGTCTCATTTTTTCACTTTTCTTGGGTGAAGAGTAAATTTGTATTATTCATGAAGTGGTATATTATTGGGAAGCAATCTGTTAACGTGCCGAAACCCTGTATCTCTGTCACTAGGTCTTCATATGGGTGAGAAATATTTAAATTCCCACCCAGGTGACACAGACTTTCATGTATATTTGCCCTATGTACAGTCATTTGAGCCCAGATGGCCTCAGGAAACTGCCTCTGCCCACTTCGGGTGTCACAGCAAGTAAAGGTACTTGTCACTTACTGCTCAGAACATGTCTAGCCGTTTGCCTCATTATCCCATACCAGCTTCCGTGACACGACGGGGCATAACCACCAAATTTCCAAAATCAAAGACAGAACAAAACTGAACATCTGCTCCTCCGGAGCAAACAAGGGAAAGTATGGATGGATAAATGGATGGAAGAGGAATCCTGGATAACTGACAGCTCATGAATCAACCACACTTTCTAGAAGGGAAGCGGGACCCAGACTATGAAGGCAGTTTTAACTTTACATGCATGTGCTAATTAATGATATACTATTAATTTTACATGTGTTCCTGAGTGGTTTTCTTTCCTCAATTCGTCTGCTAAATTTTGCTTTTTTCTCGGCTGAGTCATAAAGAAAAGGATTGATGATGTCAGAAACTCAGTTATCTCTGCTGACAGAAGGACCATGTCCTTTCTGCACAGAACATGGGAATTAGCATTTTCCACTTATTTAGATTTTCCCTTGCCATTTCATTTTATTATCTCAGTATATTTCCAACAGGATTATACAACTTATGCCATTCCACTGATAACGTGCCATGGTCACTGTCTTTAATGACCGATCTTTCTAAGACTGATGTCATGAGAAACAGCAAAGGAAAAAAAAAATTAAAAGGAAGGAAAGGAGGGAAGGAAGGAGGAAGGAGGAAGGAGAACTTTAATTGGGAAACATGGTCAAGTCTAAGAGCTCCAGATCAGAAAAGATTTTTATTTGTTAATTCGTCAAAATGTCCATTGCTTTTTTGAAAGAACTGTGACGGATGGCAAATTCATTTAAAACCTGGTTTTGGCAACTAATCTAGATTGCCTTCACTGGCCAGCTGTGCAGATCTCATCCTCAAATGCTCTATTAAAACATTCTAGGGAAGATTCCTCTGAAGTTCCCGGTCTATTAAAGGTTTACTTCCAAGGAGCTCATTCTGATCTCATTTAGTATGACACCCTTGTGTATGCCAGATGGTAACAAGAGTTAGAGCTTCACAAATGTCATTCTGATTTTCACCTTTGCAGTGCAATTCCCTTAATCTAGCGCTCTTTACATAAACTATAAAAATACGGACAAAGATATGCCACATGAGGATTAAGGAAATGTGATTTTGCAAATATTCTAGAAATAATTTGAGAAAATTAGTAAAAGTTAAGGTTGTGGTTGTCTTGGGGAGAAGAAAGGTAGGTGTTTGGGATTCTAGGTTAAATTCTCCTGTTAACAGTTTAAACGTGTGTCTTAAACAAACAAAAAAATTGGATTTTTTTTAAAAGTAGAGTATAAAAAAGTATATGTATAAAAAAGTACAGAGTAGAGTATAAAAAAGTATATTTAAAAAGTATATGTTTCTTCTAGGCTGATTTCTGTTTCTACAAAAACCTATTTTGAAGTCCTAAACCCAATAACCTCTGAACATGACTTTATTTGAAAAGTTTCTTTACAGAGGCAATGACGTTAGAATGAGATCATGAGGGTGAGCCCTAATCCAGTATGATCCGTGTCCTTATAAAAAGGGGACATTTGGACCCAGGGCCAGACATGAACAGAGAGAAGACTGTGTCTTCACACAGTCTTCAGGAGACACAGACAGCAGGAGAATGCACGTGAAGATAGCAGGGGGATGCACCTAGGAGCCAGAGATGCCACCGAGATTGCCAGCAAACCAGCAGAAGCTTGGCCAGAGCCCAAAACAGATCCACAGCCCTCAAAGCGAACCCCCCTTCCTGACTCTTCAAGTCAGACTCCCAGCCTCCTGAACTCTGACACAATAGGTCTGTTGTGTTAAGCCACTATTTGTGGTATCTTGTTACAATAACCCTCACAAATCAATACAAAGATACACACTAAGTAGAGCAAAAATCTTAACTGTAAAACTTCAAGGGTTTTCAGCACAAGCTCAGCCACGTGACCACCATCCTCAGGATACAGAACATTACCAGCATTTCAGGACCCTCCGTTATACCTCATTTTCTTCTCCCCAGTGTCACACAATTCTGACTTCCTCCACCACAGACTCATTTTTTGAGGAACTTTATATGAATGTAAGCATGTCTGTGATATTCCAGATGTAGCAGAAATTCATTCTTTTTAATTATTCAATTTTATTCTGTCGTTATCAGTGAACTGTAACTTCATTTCCCATTCTGTTGGTGGACAATCGTACTATTTTGAGTGTCTAGATGTAAAAATACAGTTGCTGTGTAAATCTGGTAAATGTCTTTATGTCTTTCAGTGTAAAAAAAAAAAAAGCAGTCCTAGCTGTTGGGTAAACGCCTAAAGGTGGAATCGTTAGATCATACAGGTGGGTATCAGTGTTCAACGAAACTAGCTTTATTTTTTTTACTTATTTCCTCCTTCTCAATATTACTGTATAATTTATTAAAATAGTATAGAGATCTTGAATATACAGGTCAGTGAGTTTTTGCATAGGTATGCACACAAAAATACAATTCAAATTAGAATATACCACATTATAAGCACCCCAGAAATCTACCATCTCAGCCTGCAGCCACAATCAAAAGGTAACTCTTATTCTGACCCCTACTTACATAGATTCATTTGCCTGTTAATGAATTTCATAAAAGGAGTATCATGCAGTATATATGCTTTCACATATGACTTTATATTTAACATTATGTTTTAAACATTTATTATATTATGGTGCATGGGAATAGTTCATTCTTTATTACTGTGTAGGGGTGAAAAGTATCCTTTTTGCTACCCTTTTAAGTCCTCAACTACAACCCCTGTAACAGAAGACAGATTAAAAAGAGAGAAGCATACAGATTAATTTAATATAAGTTTTACATGACCCAGGAGCCTTCATTAGGAAAAAGCAGTTAAACCTGAGTATTTTAGTGCTCGGTTTGATGAAGAGCAGAAAATCATGGGGAAATGGGATAGGACAAAAGAGGATATGAGCTAAGTGGGGAAAAAGCAAGGCTTGTTCATTCAGATTTCCCTGGGTGGTATGCCTAGTCTTTGGAGATAAGGTTACTCCTTACCTCTGGTACAGGGAAAGCAGCTCTTATGTGAGATCTGCTTCAAAGGAAGTGGGAAAATCCTTTCTGCACCTGCCCTTTCTCAAATTTCTTCAGCTCAAATAGTCACTATGCCATGACGCCATTTTTGAGGTTGCATTTCCTGAACCCTGTTAATTACAATATAGGTAACTCCATTTTATGAATATACAGCAATTTATTTATTTAGCGTTGGACAATTCATCTGTTTTCAATTTGGGGCTATGATAAATAATGTACATTGAGTATTTACATGTTTTTTGAATGGCTTAAGCATTCATTGACCTTGAGTATATACTTAGGAGTGGAATTGTTAAGGCATAGGGCATATTAATATTTATCTTTTTTTAAAGATTTTATTTATTTATTTATTTGACAGAGCAAGACACAGCAGGGTAGGGAACATAAACAGGGGGAGGGGGAGAGGGAGAAGCAGGCTTCCCTGATGAGCAGGGAGCCTGATGCAGGGTTAAATCCCAGGACTCTGGAATCATGACCTGAGCCAAAGGCAGATGCTTAACAACTGAAACACCCAGGTGCCCCAATATTTATCTTTAATAAACATTGCCAAAACAGATTTTCAATATGGTTGTTAAGGTTTAAATTTCCACCAGCAATAGATGAGAATGGCAATTATTCCATACTTTCTGCAACATTTGATAGTATTTACCATTTTAATTTTAGTTATTTTGGGGGTGTGTAATACTATTTTAGTGCTGTTTTAAAGACTTATTTTTATCTGACTTTGGGTTTTTTTGCATCCTCTAACATAAGGTGAGTTTTCAAGTCATTTACCCTTAAAAAAGGGATTATCTACATTTTCTAATGGATTTCTAAGAGCTTTTTGTGAAGTCTAGATATGACACTTTTATATTTATATATCTATTTTTATCTCTTCTTTCTTGCCATTTTTAGATGGATCATTTATTTTTTTTGTTGGCCTCCTGTTATTATTCTGGACTTATTATACTTTCAATAATACCTTTATCATTTCTGCAACAATATACAAACCATAAAAGAGTTAACTATTTAGTCACTCCCATTCATATCACATTTCAACATATATTATAAATTCCAGAAAACAATTCTTATATTTACCCTTCCTTCTCATGTCTAGTTCCTGATAAATACTGATGATAAATTCCTTTTAATATCCTTGTCAGATTCTGGTGTCAATATATGCTTCTCACAGCAAATTTGGAAGCATTTTCTCTTTTGTGTGTATTTCCTGAAAGTGCTTGTATAAGATTAATCTTATTCATTCCTTAAATTTTTAGAAGAATTTACTGGATAATTCATCTGTGCTTGAAATGTGTGTGTGTGTGTGTGTGTGCACGCACGTGCGCACACATGTACACACAAAATGTAATTATGGATACAGTTTCTCTAATAGATACAGAGCTCATTCCAATTCTCAAATTTTCTTCACATGCCAATATTTTAAGGTTTGTTTTCAATGAACTTCATTGCTTCCTGCAGTTTCATACTTGTATCAAGACCATTTTTCCTTAGCCTGAAGAAATGAAGTATTTCTTGTAGTTCAGGTCTGCTAGTTAAACATTCACTCAATGTTTATTTGAAGAAATATATTTTATTCTACCTCATTTACATGTATATTTTCACTGGTTATAGAATTTTTGATTGGCACAATTTTCCCCTCAGCATGTTAAAGCCATTCCACTGTCTTTAGTTTCTGTTGAAAATCTTTTTTGGCTCTTTCACTTGCTTTTAAGATTTTCATTTTGTCTTGGTTCAAGAATTTGACAAGTATCTTCCTAGTTATGGTTTTCTTTGTATTATGTTGCTTAGGTTTTGTTGAGCTTCTTAGAAGTGGATGTATTTCCTTTATCAGTTTTACAAAATTCTTAGCCAATTACTCTTCAAAGATTTCTTCTTTCCTCCTCCCTCTCACCTTTCTTGGTCTCTAGTTACAGGTATATTAGACATTTTGACTGTGGCCCATGTCTCCTAGGCTCTGTTCTGCTTTACCTAATTTATGTGCTTCAGTTTAGATTAATTCTGTGGATCTCTCTTCAGGTTCACTTATTTGGATTTTATTTTATTTATTCTGATTTAAGTCCATTAGTGATTTAAGGGGCACCTGGGTGGCTCATTGGGTTAGGTATCTATCTGACTCTTGCTTTTGGCTCAGGTCATGATCTCAGGGTGGTGGGATTGAGCCCCATGTTGGGGTTTAAGATTCTCTCTCTCCTTCCACCCCCAACCCCACTCGTGACCATATGGGTGCACACACACACTCTCTCTCCTAAAAACAAAAACAACCTATTCAGTGATTTGAGTTCAATTATTGGGTTTTTCAGTTTTAAAATGTCTACCTGATTTTTTTTAAAGATTTTATTTATTTATTTATTTATTTGACAGAAAGAGAGATCACTAGTAAGCAGAGCAGCAGGCAGAGGCAGGGGCAGGGGGGTGGAAGCAGTCTCCCTGCTGAGCAGAGAGCCCAATGTGGGGCTCCATCCCAGGACCCTGGGATCATGACCGGAGCCAAAGGCAGAGGCTTAACCCCCTGAGCCACCCAGGCGCCCCTGATTTTTATATAGATTCAAATTCTTTGCTAAAATTTCCAACTTTTCATTCTGCTTACATTTATTTTATTACCATGTTAGCAACAACCAGCTTTCAGGGATATTGAGCTTAGCTCTTTACTACCTTACTCTGCTGCAACCTCAAGATCTGAGAGATGTCTGGGGTGAGGTAATGGGGGTTGGCCATGCGTTTGTGGCAAACCCCTCCCTTTCAATAATTTTATCTCTTGAGCACTGTGAGATCCTGGAAGATTTCACTGTGCCTTTTAGAATGCCCTATGATAATCCCTCAGCCTCACATACAGCCCAAGAACTCAGCAGATGTATTACATGGAAAATAAATCGCAGGTACCACTGCTTACATTACCCCAGGATTCATCTGGACAGGAGCAGTCCTCAGCCTCTACCTACAGTCAGAAAAGGTATCCAGAGAAGTAACCATTGGCAATCCTCAGTTCACGCAGGAAGGTTTCTACAGTCAAAAAATTTTAGCTCTTCTAGTCCTTTTTGTTGTCTTTAAAATTATAATTTTATAATTTATCTGCCTTTTAATTATTGCAACAGTTCTTTTGGTCTAGTCTGACCTATATGCCATACTTGCATTCACTTTCCTTTTAGTACTTTATTTGTTATCACACAGTCTTTTAACTTTTTCCCCAAAGCATCTTAATATTCATAAAAAAGTCATGAAATTTTTGCAGAAATGAATATTCCAAAAATAAAAATAAATTTCCAAGTCATGTTATGTTTTTTACATGCTCACCTTGGGAATCAATGACCTACTGAAAACTGCTTCTCAAATTAAAAACGAATCTGGGATTTGCCCAAAAAGGATTTAAGATGACTTCTCTAGAGAGAGGTCTTGTTAGTGGGACTCTGAACTCTGACAGAAATAAAAATAGAAATGTCTTGTTGTTATAATGACCATTCAGGTATATTTTATTGACATACCTACTCTCCATCTTAAGGAGCTGAACATTGGGTATATAGAAATACACCCAGAGCCATGGAGAGGAAGTAGATTTCAACCAACATGTTCTGAGGACATAGCTTAGAATGTGACAATAGTATCTTGCTTTTAGGTTAGTTGGCCAAATGTAACTCAAAGGTGTGATACATAAATCCTCTCTGTCCCTGGAGAGAACTCTGTGATGACTTAGGTGTCACTGGAAAAATTATCAGGAATACTACCATGAACTATCCTCTTTCTGTGGCGCTGAGTAAGCACTTTACTTTAGCCCAGAGGGCTCAGGTTAAAGGAGGAAGAAACAATAAACAAATAAACCCTGAGAACCATTTTGGAATGAATGACAGACAGAGATGTCAGCATCTATTATCAAAAGACCCGGAGGAAATCGGGAAGATGAGGGTAGAACTGACTGAGTCAATATTGAGAGAGCCAATTATTGAGTCAATAAATTTTTAAAGAAGGTAAATATTGGAGAAGAGGAAGATTGATCCAAGAAACTTCCCTTCACCTGCTATAGTAAAGCGTCCATCAGGTGGGGCACGGACAAATGAAAACCCGAGTACCTCCAAATTGTTTCATTCCATCAGAGAGTAAAAATTTTGTTGGACCTTCAGATTACCCCAAAAAACTTTCTGGCCTGATGAATTTGCCAAAGAGAACATTCTGCAGAGTTCTTGGGGGGGTCTTTGTTCCCCACTTTAAAATTACAAAAATAGCTTGTGATATAAATAATTCATTCTCATTATAAACTTTTAGGCAATACAGAAAACCTACAGTTCAGTAAAACCTTTTTATATTTAAATTTTAAGTATCCAATCAGTGTTTTCACCAGTGTCTATCTGGCGTTTTACCCACATACCTATATGGGGTGAATGTTCTTAAACAGCTAAAACCTACTTTGAGGTCTGGTGTTTGGATGCTTAGTTCTGCTCTGCTGACTCAAGAATATTAATCTGTGACTTATTGAACCCTGAGCACCATTATGTCCACTTCTAGTTCTTGAACATCATTTCATAGAACCTCATTTAGTTGTATTAGTAGATAATTTAAACATCAAAAAAGTCTGGCCAAAAAAATGATATAAAATATATATAATATAAATATTACATATATAATCTATATATAATGTATATCACATATATTATGAATATATAAATATATAATAATAAATATATAATATATACATATATAATATATATGATATATAATATATAAATATGCATTATATATATACTGCTTTTTTACCCCATGTAATGTTTAATACTAGAAAAGTTAATATTTTCACTTAAAAATTAAGTATTAGTTTCTTTTATGCCAGAGGTAGCATGAGAATTATTTCTGGCACAAACTGGCTTGCTTTTGATACTGCTCTCACGTCCTAAGTGTTCCTCTCTCCTCCATGTATTCAGTGTCCCATCATTTTTTAGCTCTTCACACAAGCTTTCCTGGAAGATGTTATTTCCCCTTCCTTGGATCATAATAACTTTCTCCAATCATATTGCTATTCCCTCTGCAGTTGATTTGATGTAAACATCCAGGGAAAGGGGGAAGACCGGTGATTAAAACATGCTTAAGGGCTAGATGGAAAAAAGGTTTATCCCTCCAAAACTGCACTGAAATATAAAGGGAGGAGAGCACGGTCGCCTGGGTGGCTCAGTGGGTTAAGCCGCTGCCTTCGGCTCAGGTCGTGATCTCAGAGTCCTGGGATTGAGCCCCAAGTCGGGCTCTCTGCTCAGCAGGGAGCCTGCTTCCTCCCCTCTCTCTGCCTGCCTCTCTGCCTGCTTGTGATCTCTCTGTCGAATAAATAAAATCTTAAAAAAAAGGGGGGGGGAGGAGAGCACCCATTCAAAGCTCTGTGGGCACCATCACTGACTCCTATAATATACTGTCAGTTATAGCTCTATGCCAGTAGGGTAGCAACAATAGAAATGGAAAGGAGGGGTGTGTGTGTGTGTGTGTGTGTGTGTGTGTGTGTGTGTGTGTGTGTGTGATGGCAGCTGTTTGAATGCAGTCATCTGAGTGCCCAACAGGGAGGGATTCATTTCCAATCACACTCACAGGCTAGCTGGCAGGATTTCGTTCCTTGACACTTGTTGGACTGAAGACTCCCTTGATTTTGCACAACACAGGCCTCTCCATAAAGTATGTTACAACATGGCAGCACCCTTTATCATAGCAAGCAAGAGGGCAGGAGAAAGTGCCAGCAAGAGGGGGAGCGGACCAGCTAGATTTAAGTCTGAATGTTTTGTAACCAAATCCTGGAAGTAACAGCCCACTACTTTTGCTATATTCTATTCATTAGATGCAAGACATGAGGTCTGACCTACACTCAAGAAGAGGAGGTCACTCATAGGCAGGAGTACTGGGAGATGGGATCACTGAGAGCGGATCAGAAACTGCCTATGATGCCATGCCAGATAATTACCACTTTTCTGCCACTATGCTATTTTTCTTCAGAAAAATAACATTCTAGAATAATGGTCTAGAATTAAATTAAATTAAAATAATGGTCTCTACAGCTCTGTATGCTGCTCCACACCCACAGAGTTATATATAAATGTAGCAGTTTTTCCTCTTTCTTACCACCAGACTCCAACGTGCTTCACCCACCCAGCAGAGACCCTCTATGTGTCTGCCCAAGCCAGACTCTTCAGAATCTGTACATTATTGACATGATGGTGACGATTTTTACCCATTCTGGAAAGCCAGTCAATTTTCCTACATTCCCCATTCTCAACTCTCAAGAGTGTTGATTGCTTTCCACACCTAATCTTTTCTTCTCCTTGTCAACTGCACTTCTGCAGCAACATTACCCCTGCCTACACTTTCTTTCTTCTTTTTGCAAAGTCTTTTTCTCCATCCTCATGCAATTTTAAGCAAAAAATATTCTAGGAATGCATGTTCCTGAACAGTGTGACCTGACTGCTTACATCAGTTGTTAACGTCCAACTCTTTTTAGTTCTTCTCTTTTTCTTGGTTGAGTTCAAGAATGATTCTACACCATCTCATCTCATAAAGAGAAATGAGATGGAAGGGCAGATAATTCTGGAAGACCATTCTAAGAATCACTAAGACTTTATTAAATAGTTTCTATCATTCTTTGGATGTTTACTTATCTTGTTTATATTTTCCCTTAATTAAGATTTCACTTTTGATAAGTAAATGGTATTTATTAGGACATTATGTTCTAGGAACTGGAGAAACAATAATTAATAAAAACAAAAACCTATACCATGAGGATTTTCTAGTATTACTATCTTAATAATATGCAAACATAATGCCATTTGTTTCTAAAAATAATTTGAAAGATGTTCAGTGAAGGAAGAGAAGCTTTCTTGGAAAAGGTACACACAAACAAGATTATTTAAAACAAAATTAAGAAAATAATATTTCATAGTTTATGTTTTGAATTAATTTTTAAAAATCTCTTTCTTAAATATATGTTTGGAAGGCAAATATATAAATTTTAATCATTTTTATTCAATGGAAAAGTGTAGGGTTTCATAAATTTTGCCACTAAACTTCCCTGACCTTTATAAATTACCCTTTTTTCCGTTGTTTACAATCTTACTGAGCTATAAAGGTGTAACCATTAACCAATCAAAACAAATACTAAAAGGTCAGTGCATTGCATATAATATAGTTGCTTTTCAAAACATGTGTAAGGCATTCAAATTCTGGCACATTTTTGCAAGTCCAACCTTGTAAAGTAAATCCATGATGACATAAATGAGACCCAGGCTCCTGGTAAATCCTGTAATAAACATGAGAAAAAAGTCTAGCTTCCTGTCTTTTCTTTCTTATTTTCATAAATTTTGTCTCCAAAATTCTAGTAAGGTAGGTACAGAAAGGACATGAAATAATGTTATGGATGTCATAAATAGTAACAATCTTGCAAATATTTTCAAGGCTGTAAATTTCAATTTAAGAAATTCCCTAGATGTAAAAATTAGCACATGCACGTATTTTGGAACTATGTGTGGGTTTCATAATTTCCTAATGGCAACTATGAATTTTATCAGTTATTCATAAACAAGTGATAATTATAAGAGGGCATTTTGATTTCAGAAATTACCCCAAGGTGTGATCTAAAGAAGGCCAGTCTCAAAGGTAAATATTTATTTTCTATATGATCAATCTGACTTTTCTTCAATTTCTTTACAGTATACATATTGTATAATTTCTTTATAGTTTGTATTTTCAGTGTGTCCAGCAGAACAAGGAAATAATTTGTGAATTTTTAACACCTTTGTTAAAATTGTTTTTCTAATTGCGAACATATTTTGACCATTCTGAAGAGGGAAAAAAAAGAAGGTTTTGTCTCTTTAGGGACATCTGCAATCAATAAAATTAGATAGGTAAACATGGAAGAAAAAAGTAGACTGACCTATTGATTACGAGAAGGCCAAAACCAAAGTCTACCAGTAACATTAAAGCTACTGAACCCTCATAGAAGCAACCGATACTGTTTCTGTTCTGAGTGGAAGGCGAGGTCATGGAGAGACTGCCTACACGGCCTCATTTACGGAAAAGTTTTGAGAAGTTGGAAAAACTATGAGACAAGCAGGTATGATGGTTTGGAAATGAAACCATATATAGAAAGTATGTTATAAGGTGTTAGGATAAGCACCTAATTAAGAGCCTACAGGCTGGAGCAAAAGGACACAGACTAGGAACTGGATTTTCACACCTCTGTGGCCCTAAGAAGAAACTGAAGGCAGCATCTTTCAGATGTTTTAGGCTTTGGGGCCCCTTAGAGGCCCAGAAGACTGTGGTTGCTAAAAGCAAAAGACCCAGACCTTGATCAAGGAATGGGGCTGTTTTTTTTAAAACCCAATAGACTTCACTGTGAGCCCCAGGTAAACTGTCACCCTCAAGACAAATGGCACCTCAGTTAGAGAATGAAAAAATGATGGGGATAAAGGGTACAGCATAGGGGATATAGTAAATGATATTGTAATAGCAATGATACTGTAATAGCAATGATAATGTAATACATTACAAAGGTAACAAATTGCCATGATATCCTATGGTGTAGATGGAGCTATACCTGAATCACCATGGTTGAATCATGGTGTTACACACACCTGAAACTAAGGAAATAGTGTGTGTCAACTATACTCAAAAATAAATAAGTAAATAAAACTTTTCACTAGAAAAAAAGAACAAAGGACACTTCAAAATGCTTAAGCGTCCAGTTTCTCCAAAGACTGTTACAATTCCCTTTTAAAACTACCGTGTCAGAGTAATTACTGCTTGATCTTCATTTGCATAACTACATTAAAAGTTACCCTCCTATAAATCCTGTGATATTTGGAATATTGTTGGTATCACTGGATCAATGTCACAAAATTTTTGTGACATGTTCTAACAAAGGCTGAAATGGGTTCACTTCTTCTCTGCTTTGATTGGATTCTAATTATAGACCTGATTCTAATTAAAGACCTCAATTCTCATTCTAAAATTTTTCTATATTTACTTTTATTAGTAAATAGAGTTGGCAACTTCCTCATATTTCAGCAAACTTTCCAGAAAAGCCTCACTCTATACTTAGCCAAAATCCCATTAAAAACATGGTTATAAATGTGTTAAGAATGGAAGAAGTGGAGCTCAGCTACCAAGAAACTGTGAGGCTTTCTGGAAGTCTGAGGATGAGTAGAACCCGCCTGGTAGCTTAGTTGGCAGAAAGAGACCCACAGCTCTGAGTACACACAATGCTAGCATGAGGCAGTTTTTTAACTTAAAACACCTGTGGATAAAGAACTGAGAAGAGCAGAAATCAAGAAGACTGAAGAGTTACCTATGGGAAACAGTGATGTGTGCCAACTTTCTACGTGCTTCTTTCATCCTTTCCCTCAACCATGGCCTTCACACACAGGATAAACCACAAAAATACACTTAAGATAATGACACACTTTTCCGAGACCCAGACTTAAGAGGCCAATTTAGTGACTATTTGTATAACTTCTTATCAAAGAGCAAAAAGGAGTTGGAGCGTAGCATGGATGCCAGTGAGGAGACATATAGATCCAACCAAACCTGCCACCCAGCAGCCCCAAACACACTTCCCCGTCATACTACTCCTCATTGGCTCATGAGCAACCTTTAGGAAATTGTGAGTGGGATCACCAAATCCACACAGTTAAATAGAATAAGAGGTTCTTAGAGCAGTTATAATGGGAATTTATTCAATAATATGGAGAAGGAGGTGATTATACCTATGTTTTTAAAAGAAATGCTAGTATTGCTTGGACTTATGTGGTTGAAGGAGAGAGGCTGGGGAGCATCTATCTTTTCCTCTTGCAGAGGAAGGAATAAGAAAACATGCTCAGTAGAAGAGTTTGGTGGCCTTTTCAAAAAAAAGGTGACTGTTGAGTCTTAAAACAATTTTCTAGGCCACAGAAAATAGTTAATTTAACCACAGTAATTTCCAGATGAATTGAAAAGTTGAATGTTAAAAATACAATTAAAACACGTTAAAATGTGAGTTGACATTTATATCATCATGGATGAGGTAAAGACCTTGTTAAGGTGAACCCAGAGCTGGATGTCCTAAGGAAAAGATTCCAAGATTGGCTAGATAAAATTTCAAATCTCCACATTCCCATATGTTGTTTGTAAAATGATTTAAAATATAATTTTAACTCCATTATAAATAAATCAATGTGCACACACATAGAAACATGCACTACTTGCATTTTTAAGAAATGATATAGTATGTAAGATATAATAAGGTTGAATTGAAGCAAGATGGCAGAGGAGTAGCAGACTGAAATGACATCAAGTCACAGGAGTTCATCTAGATAGTTATCAAACCATTCTTAACACCTATAAACTCAGGAGATAGAAGAGAAGAAGAACAGCAATTCTAGGAACAGAAAATCGACCACTTTCTGGAAGGTAGGACCTGTGGAGAAGTGAATCTGAGATGATATATGGGAAGATAGACCACGGGGGAGGGGCAAGCTCCTGGCAAGCAGTGAAACAGTGGAGCACAAAATTGGAACTTTAGGAAGTCTGCCCAACTAAGGGACATAGGTCCAGAGAATAAGTGGGGGTGGAGCCCACGCTGGGGACAGTGTGGTCTCAGGTTCCATGGGGTCACAGAAAGACCAGGGGTGTCTGAGTGTAGCAAAGCTGCCAGGTATCGAAGCAAGGAAGCTGGCTACAGAGACAGAGCTGGGGTGGGGTTCTCAGCTCATGGTTACCTTAAACCATGATCCAAGGCACAGTCATACCACTGCTCTTCAAGCGGGGACCCCACAAGTGGCGGATCCAGAAAGACCCACTCCTTCCTCCTCTGGGAGGAGCAGCACAGGAGCACATGACAGGAATCTTCTGGGTTTGGAGACTCCAAATGGGGCAGTGCACCAGAGATAGAAATGCTCGGTCACAGGCTGGGTGAGCACAGAGTGCAGCTGGAGACCAGGGAGACTGGAGGGATTGACTGCTATTCTCTGAGGGTACATTGAGGAGAGGGGCCCCCAGCTCTCGGCTCCTCCGGGCCAGAGATTGGGAGGCTGCCATTTTTTTTTTTTTATTTTTATTTATTTGACAGAAAGAGATCACAAGTAGGCAGAGAGGCAGGCAGAGAGAGAGAGAGAGGAAGGGAAGCAGGCTCCCCGCTGAGCAGAAAGCCCGACGCAGGGCCTGATCCCAGGACCCTGAGACCACGACCCGAGCCGAAGTCAGAGCCCTTAACCCACTGAGCCACCCAGGCACCCCGGGAGGCCGCCATTTCTATTCTCGTCCTCCAAAGCTCTAAAGAAAGCATTCAGGAAACAAAATTCGCTCCCAAGCGAACCTGAACAGATTACTTTGCCTGGACCCTGGCAAAGGGTGGTTCAATTTTGCCTCGGGCAAAGACATTTGAGACTCACTGCTACAGACCCCTATTGCAGAAGATCAGCAAGAACATCCAGCCAAGACCAAGTTCACTGATCAATCAGAACTGTGGAACTCCAGAGGTAGGGGAAGGCAACGCATAGAATTCGTGGCTTTTTCCCCATGATCCTCCAGTCTTGCAAAGTTAAATTTTTTCAATTTTATTTTTTTCTTATTCTCCTTTTTTTTAACTTTTCCTCTTTCCTCTTTTAATGTTTTTTAACTAGTTTATCTTAACAATACCTTTTAAAAAAACCTTTTCAAATTTTCATTGTTATACTCATATTTTATCCTTTCATTGTATTTAACCTTATCTTTTGTATAC
Source organism: Lontra canadensis (assembly GCF_010015895.1). Taxonomy (NCBI): domain Eukaryota; kingdom Metazoa; phylum Chordata; class Mammalia; order Carnivora; family Mustelidae; genus Lontra; species Lontra canadensis. The sequence goes on from NW_022631020.1 coordinate 6,413,939, forward strand.
ATATAGGTTTTTCTCCTTTAAAATCTTGGCATACAATTTCTTCTAAAAGATCAAAATGACCCTAAATCTAGCACATGGCTTTGTGGTATTCTCCAGCCTGATCACATTCTCTCCTCTTTCTTTTTTCTTTTTCCAACCAACTTATCTTATCAATTCCCTTTTTAGAATCTTTTTTCTTTAATTTTCGTCGTTACAATCATACTCCATTCCTTCATCGTGTTTACCTTTATTTGTGTGTGTGTGTGTGTGTGTGTGTATATATATATATATATATATATATATATATATATTTCTCATTCTTTAAAATTTTGGGAGGTAGTTTCCTCTAAGACACCCAAATACAACCAAAATCAAGTGGGTGGCTCTGTTCTATTCACCAGTCTAATGTATAGATATATATTTTTATTTAATATTAATTTTTATTTTTATTTCTTTATTCTCCTCTTTCTTCTCCCCCTAGTTTTGGGTTTCTTCTGATTTGGTTAGCATGCATTTTTATGCAGTCTTTGCCACCCTTTTAGTATTATATTCTCTCATCTATTCTTATCTGGATAAAATGACATGGCAGAAAAACTCACAACAAAAAAGAAGAAGAAGAAGAAGAAGAAGAAGAAGAAGAAGAAGAAGAAGACGACGACGCAGTAACAATGGCTAGGGACCTAATCAATATGGACATTGGTAATATGTCAGAACTAGAGTTCAGAATAATGACTATCAAGGTGCTAGCTGGGCTCAAAAGAGGCACAGAAGATAATAGAGAATTACTTTCTGTAGAAATAAAATCCTTTTCTGGAGAAATAAAGAACTAAAATCTAACAAGCTGAAATAAAAAAGTGATTAATGAGGTGCAATAAAAAATAGAGGCTCTTCCTGCTAGGATAAATGAGGCAGAAGAGAGAATTAGTCATATAGAAGACCAAATGATGGAAAATAAAGAAGCTTAGCAAAAGAGAGACAAACAACTACCGGACCACGAGGGGAGAACTCAAGAGATAAGTGGTACCATAAGACAAAACAATATTAGAATAATTGGGATCCCAGAAGAAGAAGAAACAGAGAGAGGGGCAGAAGGTATATTGAAGTAAATTATAATAGAGAATTTCCCTAATATGGAAAAGGGAACATGCATCAAAATCCAGAAGGCACAGAGAACCCCCTCAAAATCAATAAAAATAGGTCCACACCCCATCATTTAATAGTAAAAACTGAAAGTCCTAGCGACAAAGAGAAAATCCTAAAAGCAGCTCTGGATAAGAGGTCTGTAACACACAATGGTAGAAATATTAGATTGGCAGCAGACATATCCACAGACACCTGGTAGGCCAGAAAAAACTGGCATGATATATTCAGAGCACTAAATGAGAAAAATATGCAGTCAAGAATACTATATTCAGCTAAGCTGTCATTGAAAATAGAAGGAGAGATAAAAAGCTTCTGGGACAAACAAAAACTAAAAGAATTTGTGAATACCAAACCAGCCCTCCAGGAAATATTAAAAGGGGTCCTCCAAGCAAAGAGAGAGCCTAAAAGTAGTAGACCAGAAAGGAACAGAGACAATATACAGTAACAGTCACTTTACAGGCAATACAATGGCATTAAATTCATATCTTTCAATAGTCACCCTGAATGGAAATGGGCTAAATGCTCCAATCAAAAGACACAGGGTATCAGAATGGATTAAAAAAAAAAAAGACCCATTAATATGCTATCTACAAGAAACTCATTTTAGACCCAAAGACACCTCCAGGTTTAAAATGAGGGCATTGAAAACAATTTACCATGCTAATGGACAGCAAAAGAAAGCTGGAGTGGCAACCCTTCTATCAGATCAATTAGATTTTAAGCCAAAGACTATATAAGAGATGAGGAAGGACACACTATCATACTTAAAGGGTCTGTCCAGCAAGAAGAGCTAACAATTTTAAATATCTATGCCCTAACATGGGAGCAGCCAATTACATAAACCAATCAATAACAAAACCAAAGAAATGAATCGACAATAATACAATAATATTAGTAGGGGACTTTATTAGCCCCCTCACTGAAATGGACAGATCATCTAAGCAAAAGATTAACAAGGAAATAAAGGCTTTAAATGATACACTGGACAACATGGGCATCACAGATATATTCAGAACATTCCATTACAGAAGAGAAAATACACATTCTTCTCTAGTGCACATGGAACATTCTCCAGAATAGATCACATCCTGGGTCACAAATCAGGTCTCAACCAGCACCAAAAGATTGGGATCATTCCCTGCATATTATCAGACCACAATGCTCTGAAGTTAGAACTCAATCACAGGAGGAAGGTTGAAAAGAACTCAAATACATGGAGGCTAAAGAGCATCCTACTAAAGAATGAATGGGTCAACCAGCGAATTAAAGAAGAATTGAAAAAAATTCATGTAAATAAATTTACATTTATGTAAATAAATGAAAATGAAAAACACAACTGTTCAAAATCTGTGGAACACAGCAAAGGTGGTCCTGTGAGGAAAGTATATAGTGATACAAGCCTTTCTCAAGAAACAAAACAGGTCTCAAGTACATAACCTAACCCTACACCTAAAAGAGCTGGAGAAAGAACAACAAAGAAAGCCCAAACCCAGCAGGAGAAGAGAAATCATAAAGATCAGACCAGAAATCAATGAAATAGAAACCAAAAGAACAGCTGAACAAATCAACGAAACTAGGAGCTGGTTCTTTGAAAGAATTAATAAGATTGATAAACCCCCTGGCCAGACTTATCACAAAGAAAAGGGAAAGGACCCAAATTAATAAAATCATGAATGAAAGAGGAAAGATCACAACCAACACCAAAGAAATACAAACAATTATAAGAACATATTATGAGCAACTATATGCCAGCAAATTTGACAATCTGGAGGAAATGGATGCATTCCTAGAGATGTATAAACTACCAAAACTGAACAAAGAAGAAACAGAAAGCCTGAATAAACCCACAACCAGTAAGGAGATTGAAGCAGTCATCAAAAATCTCCCAACAAAAGCCCAGGACCAGACATCATCCCAGGGGAATTCTACCAAACATTTAAAGAAGAATTAATGCCTGTTCTCCTGAACCTGTTCCAAAAAATAGAAATGGGAGGAAAACTTCCAAACTCATTTTATGAGGCTAGCATTACCTTGATCCTAAAACCTGACAAAGACCCCATCAAAAAGGAGAACTACAGACCAATATCCTCGATGAACACAGATGTGAAAATTCTCACCAAAAATACTAACGAATAGGATCCAACAGTCCATTTAAAGGATTATTCACCACGACCAAGTGGGTTTATTCCTGGGCTGCAAGGTTGGTTCAACATCTGCAAATCAATTGATGTGATACAATACATTAATAAGAGAAAGAACAAGAACCATATGATACTCTCAGTAGATGCTGAAAAAATATTTGACAAAGTACAGGATCCTTTCTTGATCAAAACTCCTCAAAGTGTAGGGATAGAGGGTGTATACCTCAATACCATCAAAGCCATCTATGGAAAACCCACAGTGAATATCATTCTCAATGGAGAAAAACTGAGAGCTTTTCCCCTAAGGTCAGGAACACGGCAGGGATGTTCACTAACACCACTGCTATTCAGCATAGTACTAGAAGTCCTAGCATCAGCAATCAGACACCAAGAGAAATAAAAGGCAACCGAATCTTCGAAGAAGAAGTCAAACTCTCACTTTTTGCTGATGATATTATACTTTATGTGGCAAACCCAACAGTCCACTCCAAATCTGCTAGAACTTGTACAGGAATTCAGTAAAGTGTCAGGATATAAAATCAATGCACAAAAATCAGTTGCATTTCTATAGACCAACACCAAGAGAGAAAAAAAGGAAATTAAGGAGTTGATCCCTTTTACAATTGCACCCAAAACTATAAGATACCTAGGAATAAACCTAATCAAACATACAAAGAACCTGTACTCAAAAAACTATAAAGTGCTCATGAAAAAAATTGAGGAAGACATAAAGAAATGGAAAAACGTTCCATCCCCATGGATTGGAAGAACAAATACCGTGAAAATGCCTATGCTACCTAAAGCAATCTACACATTTCATGTAATCCCTACCAAAATACCATCCATTTTTTTTTTGAAGAAATGGAACAAATAATCCTAAAATTTATATGGAACCTGAAAAGACCCCGAATAGCCAGAGGAATGTTGAAAAAGAAAGCCAAAGTTGGTGGCATCACAACTCCAGACTTCAAGCTCTATTACAAAGCTGTCATCGTCAAGACAGTATGGTACTGGTACAAAAACAGACACTTAGATCAAGGCAACAGAATAGAGAGCCCAGAAATAGGCCCTCAACTCTATGGTCAACTAATCTTTGACAAAGCAGGAAAGAATGTCCAATGGAGAAAAGACAGTCTCTTCAACAAATGGTGTTGGGAAAATTGGACAGCCACATGCACAAGAATGAAACTGTACCATTTCCTTATACCACACAAAAATAGACTCAAAATGGATGAAAGACCTCAATGTGAGACAGGAATCCATCCAAATCCTTGCAGAGAACACAGGCAGTAACCTCTTCGACCTCAGCCGCAGCAACTTCTTCCTAGAAACAGCGTCAAAGGCAAGGGAAGCAAGGGCAAAAATGAACTATTGGGACTTCACCAAGATCAAAAGCTTTTGCACAGCAAAAGAAACAGTTAACAAAACCAAAAGACAACTGACAGAATGGGAGAAGATATTTGCAAATGACATATCAGATAAAGGATAGTATCCAAATTCTATAAAGAACTTATCAAAATCTATAAAGAACTTATCAAACACCCAAAGAACAAATAATCCAATCAAGAAATGGGCAGAAGACATGAACAGACATTTCTGCAAAAGAGACATCCAGATGGCCAACAGACACAGGAAAAAGTCCTCAACTTGGCATCAGGGAAATAGAAATCAAAACCACAATGAGATGCCACCTCACACCAGTCAGAATGGCTAAAATTAACAAGTCAGGAAACTACAGACGTTGACAAGGATGCAGAGAAAGGGGAACCCTCCCAAACTGTTGGTGGGAAGGCAAGCTGGTGCAGCCGCTCTGGAAAACAGCATGGAGTTTCCTCAAAATGTTGAAAATAGAGCTACCCTACGACCCAGCAGTGGCACTGCTGGGTTTTTACCCTAAAGATACAAATGCAGTTATCCAAAAGGTCACGTGCACCTGAATATTTATAGCAGCAATGTCCACAATAGCCAAACTATGGAAAGAACCCAGATGTCCATCAAAAGATGAATGGATAAAGAAGAGGTGGTATATATATATACATGTACATATATATATATGTACATGTATATATATATACATGTACATATATATATGTACATGTATATATATAGACACAATGGAATTCTGTGCAGCCATCAAAAGAAATGAAATCTTGCCTTTTGCAATGCCATGGATGGAACTAGAGTGTATTATGTTCACTCTAATAAGTCAATCAGAGAAAGACAATTCTCATATGATCTCTCTGATACGAGGAATTTGAGAGGCAGGGCCAGGGGCTGTGGGGGGAAGGGAAGGAAAAAATGAAACAAGATGGGATCTGGAGGGAGACAAACCGTAAGAGACTCTTAATCTCACAAAACAAACTGGGGGTTGGGGAAGGGGTAGGGATAGGGTGGCTGGGTTATGGACATTGGGGAAGGTATGTGCTATGGTGAGTGCTGTGAGGTGTGTAAGACTGATGATTCACAGACCTGTACCCCTGGGGCAAATAATACATTATATGTTATAAAAATAATTAATAAAAAAGACATAATAAGTTCAACATTATTACATATTTTTATATATAACATAATGTACATAATGATTTTGTACATAAAACGGTGTGGAAGTCTGAGCTGGAAAAAGAAAGAGAATATGCAGTGAAGACCTAGAGGTGTGCATATGTGTATGTTCATATGTATGCATGCTTAGACAATTGCTGATAGCCTAGGCCTGGTGAATCTCATATTGGGGCAGGATATTTGGGTCTTACACGGGGAGTTCCTCAGTCTCCCTGTGGATGTGTCTGAACAGGAAAAGGATTAAAAGGGGAGAAAGCTCCATTGCTAGTCGTTCAATTTTGAGTAAGAAAACAATAACTACATCTTATCATTATTATTATTTCCAACCACTCATATTCTGGGTCAGTGACTACTTGGGAAGAAGGCAGAGATTGATGATTTAATTTGCCAAAAACAAACAAAAAAACAAACAAACATACCTCGCAGGTTTATGACTTTTCCATAGGATCCATATAATTATAAACCACCATTCCAGAGCCAAATACTAAACATTTGAGAGAACCTCTCTTTTTTACATTACCATTAGTTTTTAATCCACTCATTAGAAAAGTGAAACAATTATTATACTACTGGTCCCCTTAAAAGTAACCCCTATATCGCTTTCTTGGTCATTTCATACTTCTTTAGACTAGTGTTTTTCCTTAATACTGCCTTTTTCTCACCATTTATTAAAGCATGTTTACTGCACTAATCCTAACAATGACTTCTATTTCTCTGGCCAAAACTAGCAATGAAAAGAACTGCATTTACCACCAGTGCAGAAATTTCATTTATGATTTCTTTTACATGGTATTTCCAGATAATCTCGTCACATTTCCCTAACATTTCCCACTGAGATAATTGGGCTCAAAAGCATGCTCAGGTCATAAGATAAAAGCAAGTTCTTTACCCCATTCATAACTCCTTTGCTCTGTATTAAATTGTATGTGTTGTATCAAGACAAATGGCTTAACATACAGAAGATAAATCATACCAATTGACTGATAAAGCCACGTCTGAAACGCTGTTACTAACAAAGAGACATTTTATTTAGTGTCATTTAGGAAAATATTTATTAACAAATACATATATATTATTTAAGTAATACTGCCATAATAATTATAGGGAATATACATAGATTGATTTCTTCTTTAAATACAAATTCAAAATAGAGATGCAAGTTAAAGTTTGAACAGACATTGGTGATAAAAATCAAACAAAACTTTGTTAGTACATGATGATATTCATATCAAAAATAAGCCAGAATATGGCAAAATAACCCACTGACACTTAAATGATTATCATTATTTGAAACTGAGATACAAAATCTTCTTATCCTTCATGTATTTATCATTACTTCCTGGAGAGAGTAAAGATATCCATAAAGAAAATAAAATATCAATAAATTATTTGAGATAAAAATTAAAACTACGATGTTGCCATTTCACAATATAAAGTTTTGCTCATTATGCACTTTCCAACAAGTACATTATCCATTTAGTTATGGATATATGAAATGGGGATTATGGACCAAATATTTTGCTAATAGGCAATTGAAGTTAGTAAATTCACAATCAGTGATTCAAAAAATCACCTTTGTGATATCTATAATGAAAATAAGCATGAATGCTTATATGTAAAAACACCCCCTCCCACCTCATTAATTTTCAGGGATAGTCTTCTGCCAATTATACCTGCTTTACCTAAATATACAACATTTTCTTTATGGGTAATCTCCTCAACATATAATATCCTCAAATTTCTCACAATACTACCTATATGCATACATACATGTGCATAGGTACCATACACACACACACACACACACACACACATAAATGACCCTGTTACAATCTTATGATCATCTTCTACCTATCAACTCCATTCTTCTTCCTCCAAATTGCTCCTTCCAAGTTTCTATAAAATGTGTTATTCACTTTCTCATCTGTTCCTTTTTTACAACTCTTCCTCTTTGCCTGCCTTCTTTCTGCCTAGATTTACTGAATCAGTTCCCCCTAAGACCAGTAATGATTATGTAATATTCAAAATATATGAACAGTTTCTTCTGAACAATGACCCAATGAACAGGGTCTTACTGGAATTAGCATTTGGTGTCTTGAACACACCCTTCTTGGTCTCAAAGAATTCTATTTTCAATTAACATGTAGAAGATGGTTTTACGTAGATTTCACCTGTTTCGTTGACTATCACATCTTAATCCATTTTCTACAATACTGCATTCTTCACCCATCTCTTTAATATTACCTTCAAAAATCTGGCTTATCCCTTTTCTATTTTCTCATTATTTGTTCCAAGTGACATTATCCATAACCATAACTCTATTATGTCTAATAGGCTTATGTCTCCACAATCAATATTCCCAGCTCAAATGACTTGTCATTTCTAAATCCTCTAGGCTATTGAACACATACACCTGGATACTGTTAGACAAAACAAATTCTGCTTATTTAAACATAATGACCATGTTTCACTCAAACTCTGTTTGTGTAGCACCTAGCTTTTTTCTCCCTTACAAACAACTTCTTCAGATCTATGACTATTGGACTGCTAATTTCTCTTCTTGGATTGATGCCACAGTCCTGAGTCTTATTCTCTCCAACTGATCTAATCAATCTGATCATGGATTGATCTTATCTTTGAGATAAGGCCCTCAAATATTTCTCACTATCTTTAAAGTAAATTGCACACATTTAGCATTGTATACATAGATACTTATGTTCTATCATCATCCCTTTGATTAACTTTCCTTAAGACTATACCAATATTCTTGAGTTTTGTTGATTAAATAAGGTTTTTACTTTCATGTATTTCTTCATATTGAATCTCCTTCATGGCTTGATATTTCTCACTGCTGTATATCTGCAAAATTGCTAGCTGATCTAATTTACCACAATCTTTTTGGAAGCCTCGTTTGAGGTAATTGCCATCAATCTTTCTCTTTGAATTTCCAAAATGTGTGTACCATCTCTCTACGGCACCTATTTTATAGTATTGTATTGTTGCTGTCTTGGGGGTAAGTCTACCTGGTGGAAACAGCTGGTTGCCCACAGATATTCACTCTATTTTTATTTCCTAATTAACAGAATCTTGTTACATTTGCAGTAACAATGTGCTAAAAAAATATATTGATTTCCCAGTCTTTCAGGTACCCAAAGAGTTTCATGTGACCTGATAGACCTGTGTCAATGAGATGTGACCAGAAGTCAGCTAGGCATGATTATAGGGAAAGAGAAATCTCAGCTGTTGCATGCCTGGTGTGCTCTTTTTCCCTTCTTTACTGGATCACAGAAACAGTGTTGGTGGGTGAAACAACCATCCTGCAACTATCAGAAAGACAGACATATGTGAAAGAATAGAGAATGGAAGGAAGAAAGTGCTTCTTTTGTGATGGTATCCTCAAGCCACTATAATATACTTGGGTTGCCAACCCTGACCCCTTCCTTACTGAAGCCACCATAGCTGGGTTTCTATTATAGGTTGCAGACAAACACAATTCTAAATGAAACATTTTGCCAGCTGCAAAGAGGGCCCTTTGAAGGCAGGGACTTTGTTCTACTCAGTCCTATATGTCAATGACTAGCACAGTACCTGACACACTTTAGATAATACATACAAATTTTTAACTAACTGAATAAATGAAAAAAAACCAAGACAACTCTATAAGACTCTTTCTTCTAAAATTAGAGCACTGAAGGAAAATGTCCAAATCTGAATATAAATAGACCTATAACAGCAAAAAGTCATCCACAGTCTCAGAAACTTCTTTCTCCTTAGGTGGGTAAAATACATTTTATAAATAGGAAAGTGTAATGAATTATTAGTTAGACTATTGAGGTCAAGTCTACAATTTTCTTATCCTCCAATTATCCTTTAGCCTGAGAAAAATAACATGACACTACTGTTGCTCAGTTCCAATTAGCACAGTTAAATTGTTGACCCCTGTCAGTTGAATTACAAACTATTAAATGGCAAGCACCAATTTTCCTCTTTAAATTCTGTTTGAAAGATATCTGGGGGACTTTTTTTTTTTTTCCTTCAGAGCAAGTTTTACCTATCTATTACTAGTAGAAAGGAAAGTCTGTCCAGCTACCAATGACTAACTATCCTTCGAATACAGTAGGAGAGACAGAACAACTCATGGAAGCTACAGAAGGGCCACTTAGAGTTTTAGCAAAACATGACAAATCTGATTTTTGAGTAGACCTTTCTTTTCATACAATTAATAAGAACTTGCATTCAAACTCAACAAGTCACACCATGGGTAAACAGAAATGCTTAGGACTAAAAGGAACACAATGTCCTTCTATCACCTGGTGTTCAGTCTGTCGTAATTTGCATGTTTGGGGATGGTCATAGTTTATGTGCTTACAATGTAAGCCAGCATTAATCCTGCATTTTTTTCTCTTTTCTTCAAACCTCATATTTGAAACTACTAAAAGCTGTCAGCCTATGGTTTTGCTAGTCCATATAACTGAAGTAGCCTCTTTTTTGCTGATCATCTTGTTATATGGTCTCTACATCCTAAATAAGTTACCTATGTGTATTTTCACTTTCCCAGTGGATTCTCTCTGTCAGGCACCTTGATTTCCCAACTAGACTCTTCTAATAGGATTCTGGTTGGTATCCTGTACCCATGCTCAAACACAAATCCCAAGTCACTGCCTAAAAGTAACTTTGCCAAGTCAATTTCCTCCCTGCAGCCAGTATAACCTGTTGCAAATTCATAATGCCAGTCATATGTTACAGCAGGTAAATAACTCCCAACAGTCTATAAAGTTGAAAGTTATTATTGTTCACAGTATCTGCAAGACTAAGCCCCTCTTTCCTTCTTGCTCTTATTTCATGCCAACCTAAGTATTCGTATAACATTTTTTTTTTGCTTCAGATGTACCATAGTCTCATTTTGTCTTTTACTACTTTTATTTAATATTCTTCAAATGTACTTGTTTTCAATTCCAATATTACCTGAGTCAGTTTCCTTTCAGATCCCAGGATTTTCTCTCACACACACACAAAAAAATAGGTAATATACACATAAATATATAATATACATAAATAATACACATATACATATGTTGCATGTGTATGTATTTTTAGAGTGTCAAAGTCCAAAAGAAGGAATAGTTAACAAAAAGATTTAGACAGAGGAGCAATGGAAGGCCAGACCTTGGATAGAGTAAGAATAAGCAGGAGGTGCTTACAACAGTGAGGCTATGAACATCAGGTGATAGAAGAGTTCATGGTGATGGAGAGAAGGTTCTAGAAAAACACTGAAAAGGCAAAATCAAAAGAATTTGAGGACTGTGTGATTTTGAGCATCTGCTAGAGCAACCATGTGGAAATGATGAACTAAAAAGGATCTTTTAAATATCTATTTCATACTGGACATGTACACCAGAAGCAATGTGCACAGAGATAGCTATCAGGCTTGTGAGAATTAAAGTTGATCAAAGATTATTTGTGTATCTAGAAAATAAGTGATCTTGGGGTACAGAGTTGGGTAAAAATGATATTAAAAGACAACAGAAAGATGGATGAGAGCAGACAAATGAGAGAAGGAAGTTCAAGAGGCAACAGAAGATCCAGAGGTTTGGACAGGAGATGCAAAGGAGAAAGAGGTTGCTGCAGATAGATTTAGTTAATTATCTGATACTACAGAAATTTGTCTAGACTAGGACTCAGAAGAGTCAACATGACAACCTATGACCACATGTGAGGAACAAATTTCATTAGAATGCTGAAAATTAATACCATATTGTATAATGTATTAGGAAGGTTTATCTGATCACAGAGCAAAGATGTGAATATAGAATATGCTAAGTTTTTCATTGCACAAGAAAAGCAGACATGAGAAGGAGAAGGGTCTGGAGCCCAAAGGCCCATCGTCAACTTTGAGTACTATAGCCTTCTCTGTGCATAGAACTGAGCCTCTTGATTTTTTTGTTGTTGTTTTTGAGGTTTTATTTTTATTTTTATTTATTTGTTAATGTTCAATTAGCATCCTGATTTTGCTGAGCATTACTTTTCTCAGTGCCCAAGAACAATTAGAATACTGTTTTCTTTACAGTGCTATTGTCAGGATTAAATGACTATTGATACATGTAAAAAGCAAGGAGAAGTATCTGGAAAACCATAAACCATCAATAAGGATTTATTATTATTACTGTTAAGTTACTATAACCATATTATCCAGCATATGATGGATATTATAGGTAGTATTCTTTATTGGGAGGCTTAGAATGGAGGAATTTCAAGAAAGTAAGTAAAAGAGCAGTCAACAGAACATAAGAGGGGACAACTATCACCCAAAAGGGGTAACAAATGGACCAAAGTTGCTGCATTGGAATAAACAAGTCAGAAGCAGGGGTTAGCTTCGGAAAGAGGAAAGTATTATCTTATCTGCAATTGGAGGGCCAAGTATAGAATAGGTTAACGGGTTGCAACTTTCATATGGAAGGGGAAAAATTTTGAAAGAATTCGTATTGAATGGATTTTGTCATTTCAGGGAAGAAATCTGCTCATGTATAGTGTAATGAGCCTTTGGTGACAACTGGGTTTGAGAAGAGAATAAATGGTTTAACCAGCATGCCAAGTAATAAAGGAGATATTGAGCCATAGAGGTGACTCAGCTATCTTGTCTGTCTCATATCTTACTCTCTCTCTTGCCTTAACCTGTAAACTTCTATGTTCTACATGTGTACACTGTGGGTTCTGAAATTTATCTTTTGTCTTTTTTTTTTCCAATCTATAAAAGAATCTATAAAGAGAGTAACAGGAAATTTTTAAAGAAAGATAAAAAAGAATATTCTATCTTTAATTCATAGCAATTATAAAAACCAACTTTAAGACTAAAGAAACCCAGTAAGTGGAATATTAACTTTTCAGAAAAAAAAAGAAAAATTGTCCTCATAGTATTTTGAAAGTAAGAACTTTCTGATATTGGGAGAATTTGGCTATTTTTTTAAAATATGGTAAAACCACACATATCATGAGACATTATCCTAAGAAAATATAATTTAACACAGAAATAATTTGTCTCATGTATTTCCCAGGTGTATTGTCAATTTGGATAAAAAAGATCTTAGCTCTCTTTTGATGGAAATAATAAAAGAAGGGGTATGTCTTATTTCCAAACATGTCTAGGAATCAGTTTCCCTTAAAAGGGAAGAAGGGATCAGAGGTTGAGCTTGGAAAATAAACCAAGTAAGTCAAGTTGATAGGACAAGGGGCACCCTTCTGTTTGTTTATCTATTTTTCACTTGACAACTTGAATTTATTTCTGAAACTGTCATTCAGTAAAAACTATTAAATGAAAAAAAAATCTGTTTCAACATTAGAATGGGAAGAATCATGTGTTCAACCTGAATACAAAGTATCTAAACAGATTTCCCAGACAGAAGAATATATCGTGATAACATAAACACATTAATGTAGATAATAACACTTAGAAAGAAAGTAAAGTTTGTCCATTGCTTTAATTATTAGGAAGGTTTATTGTAGTCCGAAAAGAGAGACTATTACTTCATCAATTTGTTGGAGGGTGATGGGCAATTTTAATGCAGGTATTTGAAAGTAGAATCAGAAGTGTTTAATGATAAATTTCTTTATCCAGAGGCTTTGTGACTAGAAGAACCGAATTAGGACGATTTTGGCATCTATAACAGGAGTGAAGTCTCTCTGTCAAAACTAATGTATTGCAAAACATGAAAAATACTGAACATACATGATTACCTAAAGACTTACAGATGCTATTACCTTCTCGTTTATGTTTGAAATGTTATTCATCTCTATAGCTTATCTCTGTTCACTTTCATTTTCCCTTCATCTTCTAAAGTGTTTTAAACAATTTATTCAATAACCCTAGGACAATTTTTTACAATTCTATCCACATATAAAATTGTTGTACGCATTTGTTTGGAGTGAAAACATTCTAACTTGGAATGTGTATCAAGTGAAGAGGCTCAGTTAAGCAGTTAAGTACTCATCATACTCTAAATCTATTTTTTATCTGATGATGTGAAAGAACCATTTATTTTCATACATATGGCTCAAATGAGATTCTTTCTTCCCCTTCTCAAAATTTAATTTAATCCTTCATTTTCAAATCTTGTATCTACTGTGAATGCCTGTTGAGATTTTTAAATTTTTTTAGTTTTCCGAATTGGGATTCCTTTATTTTTTTAATTGATTGTTACGATGTCTTCATATATTTGGACCTGGAAACTTAAATTGGAACAACCATTTTGGAAAAAATGATTACCATTATTTACTAATGTTAAATATATATATAACTTAGGACCAACAACTCCAAAATAAACACCTGTATGTTTCAGCAATAGAATGAAATAAAATTTTCTATACTTATTCAATAGAATGCTACACAGTAGGCAAAAGAATAAATCACTGTTATATAAATATAGATGGATTATACAGACATAATTTTGAGTGAAGAAAAGAGTACCAAAACAGCAAATACTATACACCTCCCCAAAAATAGACAATATTAATCTATGGTAACAGAGGTTAGAATCATGGCTACTTTGGGCACCCCTGATTGAGGAAGAGTGAAAGAGATTCTTTTGGGACTCTGAAAGTGTGCTAGATCTTACAAATATATATTTGTGAATTTACTATGGTGAAACATTTAAGATTACTATAGATAAGTTATCCTTCAACACAATTTTATTCACTTTTGTTGACATCAGTAAACTATCACATATAATCTGCAGTTATTTTGGAATAGTTCTTGATTCAGGCATTTCATTGATTAGAAGCCAAGCAGAAGCAAACATCAATTCCAAAATATAAAGAACATTTTTCAATGACAGATGAAAAATGTGTGGCACTATAAAATGCACAGAAGATTAGAATGCTTGCTTTCAGTTACTTTTATATTTTAATGATAGTTGAACTAAATTACATGCACTATTCCTAAAAATACTCAGTAAATATCAAATGAAGGTGTTAAAATTAAAGCAAGGTTACTCTTTTAACAGTTAATTTACAATGCTCCATTATTTTGCTTACTAAACAATTTTATCCTAGAAATAAGCAAGTTTCTGTATTCACATTATCTTTACCCAAGAGCATTTAAACAAATATCATTGATTACTTGCAAATTACAGACTGTGGATTCAGAGCTCAAAATTAAAGCTCTAAGGATATAATTCAATTAAAATGATCCATAATTGTGAATTCACCTCACCAGTGCCCCAAGACAAGAAGCTCTTTCTCACATCATTGTGAATTATTTTAATGATCATGGCCTTCACAGAAAAAATTAAAAAGCTAAGAATATCCTAACCCCTTTGCAATTAAAACAAAACTTGTCTCTGATGTTTCTTTATACCTTAATTTCTGTAAAAATAATTTCTATAAAATTATGCTCACAATTTCTAGAAAAATATGAACATAAAAGCTTGGGTCAGATCAATGACTGAACTAATTCAATATTTTCTGACAACTACGCATTTTATAGAATGGTGGAATTGTTGTTTACAAGGTCATTGCAGAAAGTGTGATAGGGTCCAAAATACTTCAAACATCACATAATCCATTTTATATCTGTCACCCCAAATTTACCAAAACATTTGGATTGAAAACTTCAGCTGGGACCTCCGTGAGTCACAGATATCCATCTACAAGTGCCTAGTCAGCTCTTGTCTTGTTCTTCTGGTACAATTCCTTCCATCTTTCTCTGTCAGCCTTCTACCCATCACTCTTTGCAAAAGGAAGGCTAAGACACTACATCCTCTCGCTATCTACCACAAAACAGGTTATAATTATTCCAGCAAGATCTCTCAGGTTTCCTCTCTAATAAATGGGGAATGACTCTGACCTACTTAAAATGAATACCTGTGAGAATATAATTTAAAAACTTATATAAGGTAGTTCTGACTTCCAGAATGGTAAAGACCTCTAAAAATCTACTTTCCCATAAAACCAATGAAAACACTGAGAACTGTCAAAATATCAACTTCTTAGGAACTCTGGGAACTAAAGATTTCAACAATTTGACGTGTGTTTAAGAACGATGATGAATCTCAGTAAACTTCATGACGTTTAATTTGCCCTATTCCCATCCCCCTCTGTGGTAGCCTTAAAAATGAACAGCCTAAAATTAGTGACAAATCAAGAGCAAAGTCGTCATTGATGAGGCTCCATGGATGGGGCACAACATGTTGGGAACTCCCTAAAAGCCCCAATCTCAGCATATTGCCATTTTTTAACCTGACCATTTCCTTGAACCCCCCAGCCACAGGCCTTGTCATTATTTTACCTGAATCTTAGCTCTCTCAGGAAAAGAAGCCTTTTCCTATTGGTAATTGCGAGAAACAATCTGTGACAATGGTTTAACATTTCAGTTCTCTGCCGTGGTGATAATGGTTGGGGCAAACCATTAGCTGACCAACAGCCTTAAAAGAAATCCTGGGGAATGAGAGGAAGATGTACATATGGGGCCTTGAAAAACTGACATACAGCTGAGAATGTAGAACATACACCTCTAAGGTGCTACCTGCATTCCCAAAGAGACCAGAGAAGGCCGGAAGCTCTGATTGCTGACTGACCTTGAAGCTCTGTGAAAGCAGGAAGTAAAGCTCTCTAGCCCTCCCTTTAATCCAGCTCTAAGAAGGTACACAAAGACTTGCTAATTAACCAGTAGGGTTATCTTACAGGCCACAGCCTCATAGCATTTAACAAGGTTTCTTGGGCCCTGCTTAAAACTCTATGCCTTTGTTTTCCTGACTGTATTTCCTACTGACTTTTAGATTCTTTTTCTACCCATGCTACTTCTAGTATTTCCCTGTACTTAAAAATTGAGAGGTCTTTGGGCTTGGTCCATTTCCTCCTCAGACTTCCATGGTGTTTACTTTTTTAGGGAAATCTCATCCATTTAAACGATACCAGTCACTGAATACATGTTTATGAATGAATGCTACCTGAATCTTCCTCCAGACCCTTCATATTCAGTTTCTGAATTATGCCTCCTGGATGTCCCATAGGTACCACAAAATCACTGACTGTTGACAGTATCCAGAGAGCTCAAATGAATTTCAGTTTAGATTTAGAATATTACCTTGAATATTCTAAAGGTTTTGATTTAGGTTTATTTTTCCCTCTAAAATCATATACTCCTCTAACTTCATCATCACACACCAGAGGCACAACTAAAGCTATCCAGAATTTACTCTCGGGTATATAATTGTTATTAAATTCTGAAAGGAAAACTATTAAACAGACGGACTTTTCAAAATAGACCTTTTATTCCCAAGGAGCAAAGGCATAATCTGAGGCTGTAATTATTGATTTTAAATATTCCCTTTAGAAATGACTTGAGATAGTATGCATAAATTAATCTGATGTTATAAACCAAAAGTCACCGATGTTTAAACTCTTTCATCCTAATTGCAAAGAAATTCAGATTTAAATTAATTTCCTCTAGTTTGTTTGCATCCTAATTAAATGATAGCCAGGGAGAGCTCTGGAAATAGTGAACATATGCATAAAAATACATGGAGATTCTCAATGGACGCACTAGTCCATGGTAACCAACATAATCTGTGTACAGACACTTTCAAACTCAACAGGGTACGTGTAAACAAGCTAGCTAATTATATCCCCAAGGAGTGGGGCTGCTAAACCCTGTATCAGTCACCTTTCACTGAAGCATAAAACAAAGTATCTGTTTGAAGGTGAGCCCTTTGTTGGTAAATTTGCACATCAAGTAGTAAAATCTTAAGTCCCTCCCCTCAGGCAAAATTTTTTAAAATCTAAAAAGTAATGTAGTAAGATAATATCTCAATGCTTTCATTTTTCAGAATTGATTAACTGGCAATTCATGTGTTTCTCATTTGTTGTTTTAACGAGGTAGTCAGTTTCCTTTCCCTTAGTGGGCTCCTACAGCATTCTGCTAGGTACTGCATACCACTATTAACGGCCATTGAAGTTTTTAATTCCCAAAGAACTATAATAAATATTTTGGTACCAGTTGTAGCTAGGAGATAAGTATATAAATATACATCAAGAGATTGCATTATTTCCCCATAGCCTACCTAACTTCTACTTCGGATTTTTGACGATGGGGTATGAAAAATTGGACTATGGTCAAAGGTTAGTCATTATTTAGATATACCCTCTATTTTTTGAGAATTCACTTTTACAGTATAGTATAACCTGGCTTTCAATTACAGTCTCAGGTACTTGGGTCTTGGTCTTAGTTAATCCTTGTAGTCAACATTCTTCCAAAAAAGGTATCACAGTGAATTGTAACTACCTTTATAACTCAAATATAAACTGACAGATCAAATAGTAATCAGTGTAACCCAAAAATATACACCACCTAAGACATGAGGATATGAGCAGTCAGTTCACAGAAAATTAAGCACAACTGGATAGAATATGAAAAATCCTTACACTTGCTGAATCAGTCTTACAAATTTTTCCAATTAGTTAGTACATACTTAACTTTGAATTTTAAAAGAGGTCAATGTGAGCACCAATGCAGAATCTCCTGTTTTCTTATTTCCATTTTAATAAAATAAAGAACACTGATCAGGAAGTAAAACCAAACTCATTAAAGCAGTAGTATTTTTTTCCAACACTTTATAAAATGACCTCCATTTGAATACGGTGTCTACAAATGTTTTAAAGATATGAAACATTTTCCACTTCAACTTAATAAGTATTAAATGATATATTTTATATTATACAGCATATATTATACATAATAATATTTTGACTTCCGGGAGTCTAAAAATTTAAATTCAATTAGAATATTTAATAGTTCCTATACTGTTCAGTCTTTATTTCTATTTGTGAGAAATAAGGAAATATATCACTCCTCTCAGGTACTGTTATAATTAACATAATCCTTGTGAATCACCTTGTGCAATATTTGACTCTTCGTTTTTTTCCTCTGAATTTAACTTCCTCCCCTTTTTAATATATAAGGAGATATATGCTTGCTACTTATATATTTTTTTCTCTTTAGGCTCATCTTCTTGGTAGGAACAGAACACAGAGTGAAGGGGTAAAAAAGTAAAGCTTAAGAAGAAAATGATATGGTTTAAAAATATCTATGAAAATGTCAATTCCATCTTAAAGATCCACAGTGAAGCTGGAAATGACTGGTAGGCCACCTTAGTAATTGTTCTGTATGCACAAGTTTTCTCTCTGTGGAATTCTAGAAGAGAAGCATCCACTGGATTAAACCCGATGTCATGATTGCAGTTTTTCATCTAACTAATGCACAATCTCATATGATCGTGGACAAACAACACTGTATTTTACAACGTGACATATCAGATAGATTAATGAGAATTTTGCCATACAGAAACTTTCCTGGCAAAATGAATAAAGGGAACACAGTTTAGATCATAAACACCTCAGTCTGTGGGCTCTTTATATTTTATGTTTTTTAAAGATTTACTTGAAAGAAATAACATGCAAGTATGGGGGCTGGTGGGAGGGGCAGAGGGAGAAAATCTCAAGCAGACCCTGTGCTGGGTAAGGAGGCCCAGGATGTGGGACTTGATCCCATCATCCTACGCTGACCTGAGATGAAACCAGAAGTAGGACACTTACCCCACTGTACCACCCAGTGTACATATAAACAATATAGTTTATATTGTTTTATATATATTATATATATATATAATTATAAAAGTTATATATAATATATAAAGTTATATATAAAGTTATATATATTTATATATATATAGTATATATATATAAACAATATAGGTCTATTGCAAAAATAGTACTTTCTATAAATAATACATGCACATAGCAAAATTATTCAAGAAAATTAACCTGGATAAAATAATATTAACTTATTGACAAATCCTATAGAATTTCACATCCAGAAGCAACCAATCCTCTTTACAACTCCCCCTCCCCCACCACCTTGAACTGTGAGAGAATAGATTTCTAATGCTTATTTAAGCCATCCATTCTGTGGTAACTTGCCATAGAAATGTGATACAATTGTCACAGATTGTGCGACAAAATACATTGTGTGCATATGTATTTTCAGTGCATACATGAAATTTTGCATGTAATACTCACACTTGATATGCCTTACCAATATTTTCTGTGGAACTAATACATGGTCATTTGTCTTTTGTGAAGGTT
The DNA here is from genome assembly GCF_010015895.1 of Lontra canadensis. NCBI lineage: Eukaryota > Metazoa > Chordata > Mammalia > Carnivora > Mustelidae > Lontra > Lontra canadensis. The sequence continues at coordinate 6,433,894 of NW_022631020.1, forward strand.
ACCAGGGTGTTTGAGACAAAGGTGCCCTCTCTGTTATGTTTCAACATCTATTCATATATCTACATTTTTTAAAATATTTTATTTATTTATTTAACACAGAGAGAGCGAGTGAGAGACAGAGAGCAAGCACAAGCAGGGGGACCAGCAGGCAGGGGAGAAGCATGCTCTCTGCTAAGCAGGGAGCCTGATCTGGGTCTCGATCCCAGGACACTGGGATCATGACCTGAGGCAAAGGCAGCCACTTAAGTGACTGAGCCACCCAGGCACCCCATAATATCTACATCATTGACTTCGGTCTTCCACCTCCTCACTTCTGTTTTGTCCATTTTATGTCTCGTACCACAAGTGTCATGTTAACATTTCCCACTATTGTGATTCTCCTCATACCTCCTTGAATTTGTTGATGATTTTTGCTTGATAAAGTGACTGCTGTGTTACATGAGGCATAAATACTCATACAGGTTATTTTTTTCATTGTGAATTGTGGCCTTTACCATTAAAAACACACTTTTCTATCTTGTTTAATGCTTTTGCTCTTGAATTATACTTTATCTGCTATCAAGATTGCTACCCCTGCTTCCTTGTGATTTTTACTTTTTTTCCATCTGATTAGTCTATTTTTGCTTATCCTTTTTGTCCTTATTCTGAATCACTTGTTTTGTTTATCTTTTGTACAAAGTATATAGATATATCTTGCATTTTGAGTTGAGGTGAAAATCTTTTATCCTTTCACAGGAAAGTTAGGTGTACATTTATATCTACAAGGGCTATGTTTGGTCTCAGTTCTGCCATAATATTTTATGGTTATCTATATTTCTGATATATTCACTATTTTTCTTTCTCTGGAAATTCATAACCATGGCCCTTGAACATATGCATGTATACACACACACATATTTTTCAAAACATTATTTATTATTTTAGTGTTTACCTCTGTTCTTAAATCTTTTGAATGGCCAAGTACCCTAATATTTTATTTAACTTTTATAATCTGATTTAGTTGAAATTACTCTCAGCGTGCATCTCTGAATACTTTTGTTCTGGTTTCTTGTTTCACAACCCCCTATTTTCTTTTGTTCCTTTTTGTCAAGCAATTGCTAAAGGGCATATCTTACCTTTTTGCCCCCTTTCTCATCCCCTGGAGCTGTGCATTTTGAAGACTGCCCTTCACATAGCTTAAATTTGTAGGTCTCCTCCTGGGATTCCAAGTTCAGCTCTCTTTGTTCAAGTACTATTTATATATTTTCAAAATCATGAATTACAGTCTTTCTGGTGTGGGTTTCATATAAACTGTGGGCCCTATTTCTAGCTTCCTTCTTATCTCCGTCCTGTAGCTATTATCCATTTGTCTCTACTTGTCACAACCTACCCGAGGGAGGATTGAGGCAAGAGAGTCAAACTCTCTGGCAGACATGTGTTCCTTAGAGTTATTTTGGAGGTTAGCCATTCTCTGCCTTCAGGTTATGCTGAAGTGCGGTGTCTGCGTTGCTTTCCTTTTCTTTTCTTACTATTCTGTATTATTTTCGAGGAACTTGTAGGAGATGAGTGCTATGAATTGAATTGTGTCCCTCCCCAAATTCCCATGTTGAAGCCTTAACCTACTACATGACTAAATGAAGATAATGATTTTAAGTTGATTCAAATAAAAATGAGATTGTAACAGAGGAGTTCTGATCCTCTGATAGAACTTAGAAAAATAGGAAGAGACACCGGAGCACACACACACTCAATCTCTCCCTCTCCTTCCCCTTTCTATCCTCCAACAGCAAGATGACAGCAAGAAGATAAAAGTCTACAAGCCACGGAAAGATATGTTACCAGAAACCAAATCTGCCAGCACCTTGAGCTTGGACTTCCCAGACCCTAGAACTGAGAGGAAATAAATTTCTGTTGTTTAAGCCACTCAGTTTATGTTATTTTATTATGGCCACTCAAAGCAGAGTAGTGTAATGGGACATCTAGGCAACCCCACCATTTTTACCTTCTAAAGTTCCAGCTAGTTAACTTTTGTAGTCTGCCTGTAATCAAAACTGATAAATTTAGTAGATTTAATAAAAATTTCTACATGATCCTGCAGGTAGATTTGAGCAAGTTCTAGATCCCCTCCTCCTTCATTTTTTTAGCAAATAGAGTCTATATCTAGTCCCATGTATTTCCTCAGGGTCATTACTGATTTTCAAAATGCTTGCTACTAGACTTCAACCATAAATCCCAAATACATAGTCTTATAACTTCCCTTATAATTATTTGAATTTCAACATTATTTTGAGACACGTGTGGTCTCCCCTCAAAATGGCTCCAGAAAGGAATTTCAGGCACACTGGAAGATAGGAAATACTTCAGCATCTATCCCATTTTGAAGCTGTGCTACCTTGTGGAAGTTTCTGGAAGATGAGAGACAAAGAGACAGACTCCAGAACTGAGTCCATAACCTTATATGTTGTTCTTGACAGGGAGAAATGTAAAGGAAGATGTGTTTCTTTACCAAAAACACACAACTAAAAGCCTTTTGAAACACAGTTAATGAAAACAAGATGCAGAACAATAACAAAGTTAAATCATGAGTTACATGTAAGTCTTGTTTAAAATTTGATTGTACAGAACCATGATCATAGAGGGTTCAATGGCAGAGGTACTGCTTAGGAAGAGCCCTGAAGGAGTCTGTAGTTTTGGAGAAGCTGGGAGAAGTATTCAAGTCATGGGAAATATGGGCTATGTCACCATCCCACCTAGGTAGAGATGGTTGCTTCTCCCTTATGCTTCATAGGGTGCTGCCAGATTACCAATTTATTTATCTTTGTATCCCTACTCTTAATGCCTTAGATTTAAAAATATTAATGGCAGGGGGTGCCTGGGTGGCTCAGTGGGTTAAAGCTTCTGCCTTCTGCTCAGGTCATGATCTCAGGGTCCTGGGATCGAGCCCTGCATCGGGCTCTCTGCTCAGCAGGGATCCTGCTTCCTCCTCTCTCTCTCTCTGCCTGCCTCTCCGCCTACTTGTGATCTCTGTCTGTCAAATAAATAAAATCTTTAAAAAAAAAATATTAATGGCAGGCATTAATGTATGAACAAATGCTAGAGTGAGTGAGTGAATGAACTAATGTAATAGAAGCAAAGGTGATAGTTAACTGTAAAATAGTATCATGACTGCCTGATGACGTGGGTCAATATGAGTGTATCAGTATTCCATTGCTGAGTAGCAAATCATCACAAACTTAAAAACTTAAAACAACATTTTTCTCACAGTGTCTGTAGATCAGGAGTTCAGGCACTAAGTATCTGGGTTCTTTGCTCTTGGTGTCTCAAGGCTGTGGTCAAGGTATTGAGCTGGTTGCTTTCTCACCTGGAGGCTTGACTGGAAATGAATCCACTTCTACATTCATGGACATTGTGCACAAAATTTATGTCCTTGCAGCTGTGTGACTGAAAGACCTGGCTCTTTGCTGGTGGCTGGCTGTAGTTCACCCTCAGGTCTTAGAAGCTGCCATGTGGCTCTCTGGCTCTCTCCATAGGCAGTTCACAATATGGTGGCTCACTTCTTTAAGGTCAGCACAAGTAGCTCTTCAGGAAGGATCCCTGTTCCTGTTTCAGGTATTTCATTTGGCTCTTAGGGGGCATCCAGGTTAATCTCCCTTTTGATAAACTCCCTTGAGGTCTTTATTATCCCTGCAAAATTCCTTTACCTAGATATAATGTATTAAGAAGTGCATCACAGGTTTTGTCCAAACTCAAGGAACGGGGATAATACAAAGGCATGACATTGTAGGGGAGAGGAGAAGTTCACCTTAGGAGTTCACCAATTTTAACTTAGTTTAATTAGGTGACCATTTATTGACTACCTACTATACTCCAGACACTCAGACTTCGACTAACCAATGAATAATCACAGTTTATTTTGTCAAATGTCCAGATAAAGATATGGTCAGGAAAAGAAAAGGGCACAAAGAAAGAACACAAAGCTCCATCTGAAAATCAAAGCCGAGATTCCTGGAGATGAGACCTTAGGAATGTAAAGTATTTCAAAAGGTGTTGAGAGGGAGTAAGAACATTGCAGAAAAAGAACAGCCAGAGTGGAGGAGGAAGCAAGATGGCAGAGGAGTAGGAGACTGAAATAGCATTAGGGCCCAGGAGTTCACCTAGATAGTTATCAAACCATTCCGAACACCTACAAACTCAAAAGGAGATAGAAGAGAACAAGAGCAGCCACTCTAGGAATAGAGGATCAACCACTTTCTGGAAGGTAGGTCATGCAGAGAAGTGAATCCAAAGCAATGGGAAGATAGGCTGCAGGGTGAGGGGCTGGCTCCTGGCAAGCAGTGGAGCAGCAAAGCACAAAATCGGAATGTTCAGAAGTCTGCTCCACTGAGGGATGTTGCTCCAAAGGTGAAGCACCGGTGGATCTCTGGCTGGACAGTGTGGTCTCAGGTCCCACAGGAATACAGAAAGACTGGGGGTATCTGAGTGTGGCAGAGCTGCCAGGTATCAAAGCAGGGAAGCTGGCTACAGAGACAGAGCTGAGGTGGGGACTCTCAGCTCAGGGTTGCCTTAAACCATGATCCAAGGCAGTTGTCACTGCTCTTAAAGCAGGGACCCTACAAGTGGTAGATCTGGAGAAACCCTCCCCCTTCCTCCTCCAGGAGAAGAGGCACAGGAGCACATAGCAGGAATCTGCTGGGGTTGGAGACTCCAAATGGGGCTCTGCGCCAGAGATAGAAATGCTCAGTCACAGGCCGGGTGAGGTGAGAGTAAGGCTGGAGACCAGGCAGTCTGGAGAGATTGACTGCTTTTCTCTGAGGGTGCACTGAGGAATGCTACCCCAAGCTCTCGGCTCCTCCGGGCCAGAGACTGGGGGCCGCCATTTTCATTCCTGTCCTCCAAAGCTCTACGGAAAATGTTCAGGAAACAAAAGCTACCAAGAGCTGAACCCAAGTAGATTAATTAGTCTGGCCCCTGGCAAGGGCGGGGCAATTTGGCCTGAGGCAAAGACATTTGAGACTCACTGCAACAGCCCCCTCCCCCAGAAAATCAGCAAGAACATCCAGCCAAGACCAAATTCACCAATTAATGAGAACTGTGGAAATCCAGAGCTAAGGGAAAGTAACACATAGAATTCATGGCTTTTTCCCCATGATACTTTAGTCTTATAAAGTTAATTTTTTTAAATTTTTTCTTATTCTATTGTTCTTAACTTTTCCTCCTTTAAGGTTTTTTTTACTATTTTATCTTACCAATAACTTAAAAAAAAAAACTTTTTAAATTTTCACTGTTATAGTCATATTTTATCCCTTCATTGTATTTAACCTTATTTTCTGTATACATATAGGTTTTCTTTAAAATTTTGTGATACAAATTCTTCTAATACACAAAAATATACCCTAAGTCAAGCTCCAGCATGATCAAATTCTCTTTTTTTTTTTCCAATGAACGTATCTCATCAATTCCTTTTTTAGAATCTTTTTAAATTTTCATCTTTACAATCATATTCCATGCCTTCATCATGTTTACCCTTATTTTTGCATCTATATAAGTTTTTCTTTCTTTAAATTTTTGGGAGGTAATTTCGTCTAAGAGACCAGAATACACCCAAAATCAAGTGGGTGGCTCTGTTCTATTCACCAGCCTAATATTTATATTTTTTATTTTTTCTTATTTTTATTTTTTCTTCCTCCTTTCTTCTCCCCCCAGTTTTGGGTCTCTTCTGATTTGGCGAGCATATATTTTTCTGGGGTCTTTTTCAACCTTTTAGTATTTTACTCTCTCATTCATATATTGTTATCTAGATAAAATGACAAGGCAGAAAAGCTCACCACAAAAAAAAAAAAAAAAAAAAAAAGAAGAAGAAGAAGAAGAGGCAGGACTGACAGCTAAGGACTTAATCAATAAGGACATTGGTAATACGTCAGAACTAGAGTTCAGAACAATGGCTATCAAGGTGCTAGCTGGGCTTGAAAAAGGCATAGAAGATATTAGAGAATCCCTTTCTGGAGAAATAAAATCCCTTTCTGGAGAAATAAAAGAAGTCAAATCTAACCAAGTTAAAATCAAAAAAGCTATAAATGAGGTGAAATAAAAAATAGAGGCTCTTACTGCCAGAATAAATGAGGCAGAAGAGAGAATTAGTGATATAGAAGACCAAATGACAGAGAATAAAGAAGCTGACCAAAAGAGAGAGAAACAACTATTGGACCATGAGGGGAGAATTCTAGAGATAAGCGAAACTATAGATGAAACAATAGGAAAATAATTGGGATCCTGGGAGAAGAATAAAGAAAGAGAAGGGCAGAGGTATATTGGAGTGATTTACAGTAGAGAATTTCCCTAATATGGCAAACGGAAGAAGCATCAAAGTCCAAGAGACACAGAGAACCACCCTCAAAAATCAATAAAAATAGGTCCACACCCCATCATCTAATAGTAAAACTTATAAGTCTTAGTGACAAAGAAAATCCTGAGAGCAACTTGGGAAAAGAGGTCTGTAACATACAAAGGAAGACATATTAGATTCACAGCCGATTTATCCACAGAAAACTGGCAGACCAGAAAGAACTGGCATGATATATTAGAGCACAAAACGAGAAAAATATGCAGTCAAAATATTCAGCTAGGCAGTCACTGAAAATAGAAGGAGAAATAAAAAGCTTCCAGGACGAAAACAAAAACTAAAAGAATTTGCAAACACCAAACCAGCCCTACAGGAAATATTAAAAGGGGTCCTCTAAGCGAAGAGAGAGCCTAAGAGTAGTAGACCAGAAAGGAACAGAGACAATACACAGTAACAGTCACTTTATAGGCAATACAATGGCATTAAATTCATATCTTTCAATAGTTACCCTGAATGGAAATGGGCTAAATGCTCCAATCAAAAGACACAGGGTATCAGAATGGACAAAAAAAAACAAGACCCATTGATATGTTGTCTACAAGAAACTCATTTTAGACCCAAAGACACCTCCAGGTTTAAAGTGAAGGCATGGAAAACAATTTACCATGCTAATGGACAGCAAAAGAAAGCTGGAGTGGCAACTCTTCTATCAGATCAATCAGATTTTAAGCCAAAGCCTATATCAGAGATGAGGAAGTACACACTATCATACTTAAAGGGTCTGTCCAGCAAGAAGAGCTAACAATTTTAAATATCTATGCCCCTAACATGGGAGCAGCCAATTACATAAACCAATCAATAACAAAATCAAAGAAACAAATCGACAATAATACAATAATATTAGAAGGGGACTTTATCACCCCCCTCACTGAAACAGACAGATCATCTAAGCAAAAGATTAACAAGGAAACAAGGGCTTTAAATGACACACTGGACCAGATGGACATCACAGATATATTCAGAACATTCCATTCCAAAAGAGAGAATGCACATTCTTCTCTAGAGCACATGGAACATTCTCCAGAATAGATCACATCCTGGGTCACAAATCAGGTCTCAACCAATACCAAAAGACCGGAATCATTCCCTGTATATTTTCAAACCAAAATCCTCTGAAGCTAGAACTCAATCACAGGAGGAAAGTTGGAAAGAACTCAAAGACATGGAGGCTAAAGTGCATTCTACTAAAGAATGAATGGGTCAACCAGACAATTAAAGAAGAATTGAAAAAATTCACAGAAACAAATGAAAATGAAAACATGATTGTTCAAAATCTGTGAGACACAGCAAGGGTGGTCCTGAAAGAAAAGTATATAGCGATACAAGCCTTCCTCAAGAAACAAGAAAGGTCTCAAATACACAACCTAACCCTACACCTAAAAGAGCTGGAGAAAGAACAGCAAAGAAAGCCTAAACCCAGCAGGAGAAGATAAATCATAAAGATCAGACCAGAAATCAATGAAATTGAAACCAAAAGAACAGTAGAACAAATCAACGAAACTAGAAGCTGGTTCTTTTAAAGAAGTAATAAGATAGATAAACCCCTGGCCAAACTTATCACAAAGAAAAGAGAAAGGACGCAAATTAATAAAATCGTGAATGAAAGAGGAGAGATCACAACCAACAACAAAGAAATACAAACAATTATAAGAACATATTATGAGCAACTATATGACAGCAAATTTGACAATCCAGAAAAAATGGACACATTCCTAGAGATGTATAAATTACCAAAACTGAACCACCAGGAAGAAATAGAAAACCTAAACAGACCCATAACCAGTAAGGAGATGTAGAAGTCATCAAAAATCTCCCAACAAACAAGAGCCCAGGACCAGACAGCATTCCAGAGGAATTCTACCAAACATTTAAAGAAGAATTAATACCTATGCTCCTGAAACTGTTCCAAAAAACAGAAATGGAAGGAAAACTTCAAAACTCATTTTACGAGGCCAGCATTACCTTGATCCCAAAACCCATCAAAAAGGAGAATTACAGACCAATATCTTTGATGAACACGGATTCAACAATTCTCAGCAAAATACTAGGTCCAACAGTACATTAAAAGGATTATTCACCACGACCAAGGGGGGTTTATTCCTTGGCTGCAAGGTTGGTTCAACATCTGCAAATTGATGTGATACAATACATTAATAAGAGAAAGAACAAGAAACATATGATACTCTCAATAGATGCTGAAAAAGTATTTGACAAAGTACAGCATCCTTTCTTGATCAAAACTCTTCAAAGTGTAGGGGTAAAGGGTGCATACCTCAATATCATCAAAGCCATCTATGGAAAATCCACAGTGAATTACATTCCCAATGGGGAAAAACAGAGTTTTTCTGCTAAGGTCAGGAACATGGCAGGGATGTCCACTATCACCACTGCTATTCAACATAGTACTAGAAGTCCTAGTCTCAGCAATCAGACAACAAAAAGAAATAAAAGGAATGTGAATTGGAAAAGAAGATGTCAAACTCTCACTCTTTGCAGATGATATAATACTTTAGATGGAAAACCTAAAAGACTCCACTTCAAAACTGCTAGAACTCATACAGAAATTCAGTAAAGTATCAGGATATAAAATCAATGCACAGAAATCAGTTGCATTTCTATACACCAATAGCAAGACAGAAGAAAGGAAATTAAGGAGCTGATCCCTTTTACAATTGCACCCAAAACCATAAGATATCTAGGAATAAACCTAACCAAAGATGCAAAGAACCTGTACTCAAAAAACTATAAAGTACTCATAAAAGAAATTGAGGAAGACACAAAGAAATGGAAAAACGTTCCATCCCCATGGATTGCAAGAACAAATACTGTGAAAATGTCTATGCTACCTAAAGCAATCTACACATTTCATGCAATCCTTACCAAAATACCATCCATTTTTTTCGAAGAAATGGAACAAATAATCCTAAAATTTATATGGAACCTGAAAAGACCCCGAATAGCCAGAGGAATGTTGAAAAAGAAAGCCAAAGTTGGTGGCATCACAACTCCAGACTTCAAGCTCTATTACAAAGCTGTCATCATCAAGACAGTATGGTACTGGTACAAAAACAGACACTTAGATCAAGGCAACAGAATAGAGAGCCCAGAAATAGGCCCTCAACTCTATGGTCAACTAATCTTTGACAAAGCAGGAAAGAATGTCCAATGGAGAAAAGACAGTCTCTTCAACAAATGGTGTTGGGAAAATTGGACAGCCACATGCACAAGAATGAAACTGTACCATTTCCTTATACCACACAAAAATAGACTCAAAATGGATGAAAGACCTCAATGTGAGACAGGAATCCATCCAAATCCTTGCGGAGAACACAGGCAGCAACCTCTTCGACCTCAGCCGCAGCAACTTCTTCCTGGAAACAGCATCAAAGGCAAGGGAAGCAAGGGCAAAAATGAACTATTGGGACTTCATCAGGCTCAAAAGCTTTTGCACAGCAAAGGAAACAGTCAAGAAAACCAAAAGACAACTGAGAGAATGGGTGAATATATTCACAAATGACATATCAGATAAAGGGCTAGTATCCAAAATCAAATTTATCAAACTCAACACCCAAAGAACAAATAATCCAATTAAGAAATGGGCAGAGGACATGAACAGACAGTTCTGCAAAGAAGACATCCAGATGGCCGACAGACACATGAAAAGGTTCTCCACATCACTTGGTATCAGGGAAATACAAATCAAAACCACAATGAGATACCACCTCACACCAGTCAGAATGGCTAAAATTGACAAGTCAGGAAATGACAGATGTTGGCGAGGATGCAAAGAAAGGGGAACCCTCCTGCACTATTGGTGGGAATGCAAGCCGGTACAGCCACTCTGGAAAACAGCACGGAGGTTCCTCAGAAAGTTGAAAATAGAGCTACCCTATGACCTAGCAATCACACTACTGGGTATTTACACTAAAGATACAAATGTAGTGATCCGAAGGGACATGTGCACCCAAATGTTTATAGCTGGAATGTGCACAATAGCGAAACTATAGAAAGAACCTAAATGTCTATCGACAGATGAATGGATAAAAAAGAGGTGGTATTTATACACAATGGAATACTATGCAGCCATGAATGGCATCTTGCCATTTGTAATGCCGTGGATGGAACTAGGGGATATTATGCTCGTCAAAATAAGTCAATCAGGGAAAGACAATTATCATATGCTTTTCTGATATGAGGAATTTGATAGGCAGGGCAGGGGGTTGTGTGGGGTAGGGAAGGAAAAAATGAAACAAGATGGGATCGGGAGGGGGACAAACCATAAGGGACTCTTAATCTCATGAAACAAACTGAGGGTTGCTGGAGGGTATGGGGTAGCTATAACATCGCTGGGTTATGAACATTGGGAGAGGCATGTGCTTTGGAGTGTTGTGAAATGTGTAGCCTGAGGATTCACAGTCCTGTAGCCCTGGGGCAAATAATATATTATATGTTAATTAAAAAAAAAAAAGAAGAAGAAGAACAGCCAGAGCTATGGCAGAAAGACACAAAAAGAACACGGTATGTTAAGAGCACCAAGGGAAACTCAGTGTTGCTTTAGTGTTAACTGCAAGGTAGGGGATGCTGGAGTAGTTAAGCAGGAGACCCAAGGGAAGCTTTTATGTGATTTTTAAGGATTTGGCCATTATTTTCTAGGATAGGTGATGGGAAATCCTTGAAGGCACCAAAAAAGATTGTGGGTGGTGATATAGATGAAATTTTAAGCATATTGAAATCATGGTTAAAAATTATGAAACTTATCTGGGAAGAGACCATAGATATGGAGATAAGAGGACTTATTTCAGGAAAATTTGGGAGCTCAGACAATACCTCAGTAACTGGATACAGGGTCCAGCAGAGAGAAGGAAAGCAATGATATTCTGAATTTTAGGGAAGGGAATAGATAAATGGTTAACACAGTGAACTGGGATAAAAAAAAAAAAAAAAAGAGGCAGAACAAAGTAGTTTTTCATCATTGTTGCAAACAAATTACCACAAACTTAAAATTAAGCTGAATATAAATGTTATCTCACACTTTTGAAGGTTAGAACTCCTACATCTGTCTCATTGGGTTAAGACCAAGGTATAAACAGCACTGCCTTCCTTTTGGGGGGCCCTAGGGAAGAGTCACCTATCCCTCCCTCTTCCATTTTTAAGAACACTCGAGATGACATTGGATCCATCTGGATAGTCCAGGGTAATCTTTCTACATAAAGACCAGCTGGTTAGCAAGCTTACTCTCATCTACAACCTTAATTTTCCTTGGCCATATAATGGCATATCGATAGGTTCCAGGGGTTCGAACAAGGATATCTTGTCCTAAGGAATATCGTGCCACTAAAGAAGGGGCCATTATTCTGCCTTCCACAGTCCTGTCTCAGGACTCCACTGATACCCACATGTCCCACATATGAAATACCCGAGCTCTCCTCCAGTTTCCTTAAGGTTCTCTTCACATTACAGCATGAACTCAAAGTACAAAATTTCATCTACATCCCATCAGCACAAAAGTCCCATGTTATTTCCCCAAACACATTAGTGCAGGTATTAGATAATAGTTATGGATATTCTGGTTCAAGAGAGGTGAAAATATAAGGAGAAAAACAAAGCAAAACAAAACAAACAAACAAAAAAAGGAGCCACAGGTGCCAAGCAATTTCCCAATCCTGAGAGGCCCACTCCCTCAGGTGTCAAGGCCTGGGCACGATCATCTGTGTGTTTTGGCTCCACGCTCTGAGCTTGAGGCTAGGCCCTCTGGATCATTCCTTTTTCATGAAGTACAGCAGGTATTTATAGCTGAGTAGTTTAAATAGCCTATTTCCTCTCTGTAGAGCTCTGGAATTCTGAAGGCCCTTTTTGATTTTGCAGTCTGTTCCTTTCTGTCCAAGCTGGCAGTATCTCTGTTGGTATAACATTCTCAAGAATTTTGTGTATGTTCTCTGTATTTCATACAATTCACTCCTGTAGACAAGAGGGATCTCCACAGATGTCTCCTAGATAATCCCATCTCTTTCAGCTTCTGCTAACTTCTAGGAGTCACTTCAGCTCATCAAGTAACCTTCTGTATAATAAAATACTCTGACTTTTCGATCTTCCTGAGGCATTAGCAAAAGATTATTCATACAGCCTCAGTTTTCTCAGGTTACATTTTCCTGACAACAAATCTCTTAATTTTAGTGTCTTTTGTATTATGGGAATTTCCAAATCATCAAGCCCTGGTTCTTCTTCCTTTTTTTTTTTTTTTCTTTTAAACAATACCTTAATTTATCTCTTTTTCTCTAGCAAGAAGAAACCAGGTTGACCCTTTAAACTTTGCTGGGACATCTCAACGAAATGTCCAATGTACATGGACATGAAGATTTGTCCTTTCCACAAAACTGCAGGTAATTCCAGTAAGCTTTCTGCCGCTATATAATGAGGATCCTTTCCCTCCAGTTTCCAAAACCTTTCTCCTTATTTATTTCCTCACCAACAGATCCCTTATTATGCACACTAATAGTCTGTGGCAATGTCGTATGCTCTAAGGTGATGCGGTTTTTTCCCCATCAAGCTTTTCATGCCCTAGTCCTCATTAGCACAGTGATCCATATTTTCACTGAATCTTTTCAAGACAATCTAAGCTTATTCTGTTATGCTCACCATTTCCCCAGCCTCTGCCCACCACCCAGTTCCAAAGCATCTTTCACAAATTTTAGGTAATTTCTACAGCAGCATCCTACATCCAAATGTCAAACCTATATTGGTCTTATAGTTGTCAGAGGATACCACCAACTCGAGGGCTTAAAACAACACGATTATTGCCTTACTTTTCTGTAGGTCGGAGCCCAACCTGGATAGCGCTGGGTGAAAACAAAGATGTTAGCAAAAAAGGATTCCTTTCTGGAGGATCTGGAGGGGGCAGAGTCAGTTTCTTTTCCTTTTCCAGCTTCTAGAGGCCATACGTGTTCTCTGGTTCATGGCCCTCTTCATATAGCTTCATAGCCAGTAATTCTGACGACTGCTGAACATCATCCCATAGACACATCTCCCTCTGACTTTCTTCTTCTGCCTCTTCTTCCATCTTTAAAGACATTTATGATTCCATTGGGTCCACCTGGATAACCCAAGCTAACATTTCTAAGATTAACTCATTAAGAATTCAAATTACACCTGCAACTCTGATTCCCTTTTGCCTTGTTACATAATTTATTCACAGGCTCCAGAGATTAATATGTGGGCATTTGGGGAGTGGGGAGCAGAATTCTGCCTACCCTAAATAACTTGGGAGAAAGTCTGTAAGTTTCCTTTAGGACATATTGAGCAACAGTTCCATCCAGACATCCAAATGCGTAAGTCCAGGTGGCAGCTGAATAAACAAGTCTGAATATTTGGCAAGAAGGCATGCATACTATACGGATTTAAGTATCTTTAATGCAGTGGTTTTCTGAGACCTTCTTGAAAATGTCTATTTTCAGACTCCACAGTAAGAGGTTCATTATGCAGGGGTAGGGGGGTACTATGTACAAGAATATGCATTCAGCAAGCATCCCAGGTAGTTCCAATGCAGTTGGTGATCTGATGATACTTCATGAAAGAGCGTGATTGTATTACCAGAGATTGGATAGGTGTATGATAATGCTGGAGATAGTTTCCTGGAAGATAACTCTGGGGAAGAGTCAGGGACGTGGGCTGCTGACTAGGAAGGAAAAAAAAAAAAAAAAAAAGCTCCAAAGCTGTATGCCATAGATACAAAATGTAAGTAGATAAGAAAATGCTGCTTTAAAAATAAATAAATAGATAGATAGATAAAAAGTCACTGTCCATCTGACTTGCAGTGCCTGAGCCAAAGACCTTCAGAGATAGTTGGGTATCGAGGTATGGGAATTAGGGGGGAAAAAAAAAAGACAAATGCTATATTCCAGCCCTGATCCTGCCAACTACAAGCCTGTGACCTTAGGAAAGTCACTCTCTGTCAGTGATATAATTTTTCACATCAGTAAGATGTTTATGTTTAGCATATGGAGTTGTGAGAATCCAATAATATAGTTTGTGGGAGTTCTCTATAAATGATGACTGAATGTATGGATTTACAAAAGAAAGATTTGGGAAAACTACTATAGAGGGAAAAAAAAAAAAACACTGGAAGCAATAAGAACTTTTATGAACTGAATGAAAGCAAGTATTGGTACCCAAACCCACGTTTATTTTCCCCAAATTGACTCATGTCAGTCCCTCCATGTTTCTTCTTGCTCTGTGAATGTGTATTATTGCCTCCATTTTATCCTATTTCTTCTCTCTACTATTAATGCCTAGAGAGTTGTGACAAGTTCTGTTTTCAAATCGCATCAGGCAATAGATGGTCCTGATTCCCAACTCAGAAAAATCTCATTTTCAAAAAAATGTTTGAGCTTTGGCTTTAATTGCATTCTGGAGATCTTAGTTCAAACATCTTGCTTTTGTGTAAGTAAGAAAAGCTTCTTTGAAAACTGTGTCTACAAATAAGAATGTGAAATAAAGAGGGCAAGCTAAAGGTTCTAGAAAAAGCATTAATCCAGAGAAATGAAAACACAATATTACTGTATACAATAAACTAATATTTTTAAAAATACGAAAAACTAAAATGGTTAATGTTTAATGTTAAAAAAAATACAAAAAACTAGCAAAAAAGGGATATGTAAGCCAATGGATCGGGATAAAATTATGGAACTTGAAACATTTGCTGAAAACATACTTAAGAAAATTTAGAATCATGTTCATAATATTAAAATATAAAATGTATCAAAAGAAAAGGTGATTTTGAGACATGTATGGAAGCCAGTGTATAGAGTTTGTTGCCTTATAAGCTCAAGAAGAAATTGTTGGAGTTGGTCATGGAAAGGTTACCCCCCACCTTCTTCGGAATGTACATTCTTACCCACAGATCCCATGGGGGACCATTCCAAGGATGCAGTCTTGGGAGAGGAATGTGTTGTTGAGACTATCTGGACTTGAACATGTGATTGAATCCGGTTAAGACCTTTACATAAACTTTTCTGATTCTGATGGCAGGTGCAGAGATTTACCACCCTAGAGAGCCTCATAGTTTCTCTGCTTGTTAAATCACCCTAACAAACCAGAGCCACCTGCTTCTTGGTTCTGTCCCTCCTCGCCTTCTATGCACTTGGGTCAGTTTGCAAACCAATAGCAATTTAAATTTTATTCTTTGAAAATAATAGATTTTAAACACATTTTTCTTTTGTGGGAAAAGTTCCTAAATATTGACAATTTTAGGATACTTAATGTCAAATTATATTTTTAAAAAATTCTAATGATGCCTAAAAATCAAAGGATTATGAAATACTAACTAGAAGCCCCAAAACAATATAAATGGTGTGTGTGAAAATCACTCACTAAAAGAGTGCCTAATGAATAGCAATAATTTATTGGCCCCAACATTAATCAAAAATTAAGTAATAGTATTATCAGTTAAAGATTCATTTCCATGACACAGGATTCAACCTATTTCTAATTTCATTTAATTTATGTGTGTGTGTGTTCCAGAATTCATTGTTTATGTACCACACCCAGTTCTCCTTGCAATACGTGCCCTCCTTAATTACCACCACCAGGCTCACCCAACCCCGCCATACTCCTCCCCCCAAAAACCCTCGGTTTGTTTCCCAGAGTCTACAGTCTCTCATGGTTTTAAGACATTCAACTTTAACACAATTCTCTAAAGTTGATTGCTTTATTTTCCTTATTACATATTTACCAGGATAAAGGGGGAAAAATCTATTCATCTCTTTCTACATTCTTGGTAGTCAATTGCTGAAACTAAGTTCAAATGACTTTTTGTTATTCACTTCTTTTTAGCAATTTTTACTTTGACTTATTAATGTTTTTGTGACTTATAGCTAAAGCCTAGATTTAATTCATCTTCATATACCTTGGTGCCTTTTGTAGCCATAGACATATGGTGGGTCTTAAAAAATTTGTGTTTAAGGAAAATTAATTAACAAAGTAGGATTGTGCTGATAAGTCTTATATGTCATGACCTCCAATAGAGTACATTGGATGTCAGAAAAAAAAAATATATATATATATATAAAGAGTCTAAATAACTTATAGAGTTCTAGAGTTACCAAGAATTAACAACTGCTTGGTAACATGGTTTCATAATAAAAAAGCAACATAATTTGCATTAGTAATTCTCTGGAATGGATAACTATGTAGATGTGTGTACATATAGACACCTATTCGTACATATATGCATACATATATATGTAATAGCAAGGTCATGGACATTGGCTGTTTATTTTTGTCTACAGAGAAAAATACACTTAATAAAAATTACTTCTCAGTACGTTTTTGTAATACTACCCACTTAATAAGCTTAATGATTGCTTTATGGTCTTCCATAAATTTTTCATATTAATTCAACAAAGAAAATTTTCTTTAATGTTCTCTAGAAATAATTTATGAACTTTTCTTTTTAGTGTAGAGAAAAGTTGAGATTGTTGAAATGATCCCAAAAGATTACTAAATATTTTCAATGGAAAATTCAACCTTATTAGTTTATATGATTCTACAAAGCCTCTTTCCCTCATTGTTTTCTGCTTTTGTTTTTGTTTGAGCTTTTTCACAACTCTTTGAACTACAGCTAATTCTTGTCTGTAGAAATGAAAATTATCCAGTGGGGATCTATTTGACCTTGGTCCTATGGATAATGATCAATTTTGCATCTATTAAACATATTCATTTCAGCATTCTTGACCACCTATATATGTGTCTGCTCTTTGGATTCTCCTTTGAACGAGTCAATACATCTTACCTGTTTCTTATTAATCAAGGAGTTAAATGTAATCATGAACAGGTGTTCATTTCACATTTGTATGAGTCATAATTTTCCTTTTTTTTTTAATTTTGTAATCCTGCTTCGACATTGTGTGAACATTTTGTTAAGACATGCCAGAAAAGTTGGCTGTCCAGTTTCTCAAAGTCATTTCTAGGAAAACCACTCCATATTATATAAAAAGTTAACTTTATGTTTTATAGTTTCCACTCCCACAGCAATGACATTTGATATACATTGTAAACATGAATCTGAGGATGATTTAAGATCCAAAGTACTTTATCAGTGATGTCAACTACTCAATTTCTTTCACTGGAGATTTTTCTCAAAATCTCCAGTTCCATACAGTCCAAATAGCACTATGGAGTCAGGGAATTTTACTGTAGAGCAGTAAAGTTTCTACACTTGCTCTTACCTGTATAGAACACAGTAAGTTTCTAAGTCAAAGTACAAACATCTGGTGACATGATTTTAATTTGTAACAAATAAACTGTCTTCTCAAATTTATCTGGAAGTAACTCGTGATTTATTTCAGGAGTATAGCCCCATGTAATCATCTAAGTACCTAAAAAGTATGCAAAAGGGCAGATTACATCCTCTTCACTGCCCATTTCCCAGTTGTTTTTTTAGGAAAGAAAGAGAGTCAACTGATGCTCTTTGAGAGATAGATAGCAACAATATTGGCAAATTCTCGTAAAAGAGGGTCACTGATGTGTAAACAATAGCTACTGACACTGGATCCTCATAGATATATATTTATTTACATAGTATAGTAGGAACTGGAGATATATATATATATATATATTTTATATATATACAAATATAAATATAAATATAAATATATATATATATATATATATATAATCTGTTTAGATCCACTTAATAATGAGGACTATTAGGTACACACAGAAGTGACAGAACCTATCAGCTAGTATTTTATAAGACTGAGAGTATAAAGCCATATCGTTCTGTATATCTTTTGATGAGAAGAATGTAAATATATTTCTTTGGATGGGGTGGAATTGTGATTTACGGTGAAGAGGAGCCGACTGCCTTCACAATGTTTGTATTCACTGTGGGGGGTTGAATTTTTGACTGATTCATGTGTTGGGAACTTTTGAATCAACTAAGGAAATTGGCAAAACAGGGCATGACTGCTTGTGTGACATTACAGAAAAGAGTTTGTGTTATCCATGCACATCTGTCATTTTGCCTGTCTGTTAGTGTTATTCAGCTGCTGTTCAACTTCTTAAAACTCCAAGTAGTTTAGAGCCAGCAGGGACTGGTACATTATATTTAAACTTAGCAGCTATAAAAGCCAGTGTAACTTAGTATCTGTGAATTCTAGCCATCATTACTATCAACATGAAGAATGTAATAGATGGGATGTTTTACATGTCCAATATGGACTATAGAATTCCCTTTATGATTTTTATAGTTTTAATTTAAAAGCATACTAGTCAGATATTTCATCTATATCTTGTTATAGTAATACAAATTCAGATAGTGCTTAAAGAGAAAGCACATTTCCAAAGCAACATTTAGATCTCAAAGTCAGATGCTTATTTGATCTTCTGGTTAAAGTTGTTTATAGTGAGAAAATTTTAAAATAACTATTTGTATATTCTTCCATTGTATATAATCAAAATAAAAAAGTCTCATTACTAAAGTAGAAAAGGGGGTCTGAAATATTTAGTGAGAAACAGCAAGTGGAAACTCTGTCGCTATTAAATATCACCTCATTCTAACGATACATTGTAACTATATGATACAATGTAACATTAGGGAGGTATCATTGTAACAATACAATACAATGTAACATTAGGACGATATCATTGATCTTTTGATAAATATGGTTATGAAAACATCAAGCTACACATCACATTCCAGAATCACAAGTAATAAAAATCACTCTAAATCCTGCTCAAAAATTGTGATGGGGGGCCTGGCTGGCTCAGTCAGTAGAGCATGCAACTCTTGATCTGGGGGTTGTGAGTTAGAGCCATACACTGGGTGCAGAGTTTACTTAAAAATCAAATCTTTTAAAAAAAGGAAGAAGAATTGCTAAATAATAGGTGACAGCATTAAAGACATTATTATATACATGTATTTAAGTGGATAGTGAATTAGCATAATGAATTTAAATGGTATGATACATCTACTGTTAATATAAAATAAATATAACAATCATTGACTAGATCAAAGAAAATTAGAAACTGGTGAAATGAAGCTCTATGACCATTTATACAAATACATTTATGCCTGTATGTATGGCTACATGAAGAGATTTTTATCCTTGACATGATGGAAGTTTACAGAGAAATAAGAAAACTATTTTAGAATCAAGTTCATGACTTTTTAAATTATATTTATAGTTGTATATATTATAAGATATACATTTTAAAATATATTATAAAATATATAATTATAAAAATAAATATTTCAAAGTAGCTAGCTGTATAAATAATGAGAAAGTTGTCACTTAAATATTCTAGATGTTTTCATTGTTATTTTTAAGTTGTAATGTCTTCACTTGGGCTGCCACATGGAATACCATAAGCCAGGTGGTTTAAATAACAGACATTTGTTTCTCAGAGTCCTGGAGGCTGGGAAGTCCAAGATCAAGGTGTTGACAGATTCAGTTCCTGATGAGAGCTCTCTTCCTGGCTTAAGGACCACTACCTTCTTGCTGCGCCCTCACTTGATGGAGGCAGAGAGAAAGCCACCTCTGGTTTCTCTTCCTCTTCTTAAGAGTGCACTAATGCCATCATTGAACTGCATTTTCAGGACCCTATCTAAACGGAATTCTCTTCCAAACGTACTACTTCCAAATGCTGTCACACTTGGGTCAAGGTTCAACATAAGAATTTTGGGGGAATGCAAACATTTATTCCTTAACCCATAGTTTCCAACAATTACATTTTCTTATGTAACCATAAACCTAGTAGTTTTGTTTTTTTTTTTTTCCAAATATATAATACGAGTCTTTAATCAAACAGATTAAACTTTACGGTCATTATTTTTAAACTGCATTTTTTCTTTTCTGAAATTTGTGTTTATTACTTAATTTCATATTCAATAGTTTGATTTTTCCTTTAAGAAGTTTTATAGGTTTCATTCCTTCTCAAGAAGGATGTTTACATGTTAGAGTCCCTTATTGCAGCACTAGTAGAAATGTCTGCCTATGACTTCCCGTGCAAGTGACAGCCTGGTTGGGCATAAGATCTCCCGGTTCCATGTACTATCACCCTCCAGGGTTTACTGTGCCTGTGAGTAGTGACAAGCCTATACTGGATGCCTCCCTTCACCTTTTTTTTTTTTTTTTTAAGATTTATTTATTTATTTGAGAGAAAGAGAAAAAAAAAAATGCAAGCAGGGGAGAGGGACAGAGGGGGAGGGAGAAGCAGATCCCCTCACTAAGCCTATGCAATGTGGGACTGGATCCCTGAACCCTGAGACCATGACCTGAGCCAAAGACAGACGCTTAACCAACTAAGCGACCCAGGTGCCCCTGGATGTCCCTGTTTGAAAGGATTCACTCTTTCTGTCTTGATAATATATATATATATTTTTTCCTACTGAAATTTAATCACATTAGCAGTGTATGCTTCACTGTTGGCTTTTCCTTATGCCCCCTCTTTGCACCCCCATATTCAGGAACTCTTTGTCACCTTTTGGTCTGTAATCCCAGTCTTTGCTCCACTTGATGTAAATGTGGCCATATCATAACTCTGAAGACCTTTGTATTATTGTTGTTAATAAAATTCTTTTTATTTTTTTTTTAATCTTCTTAGTCATTTATCCTAACTGGGCTCATTTTTTTTTTCCACATCCATTATTTACCTAAAGATTCTAATTATATTGTGTGTTTGTTATAAGTTTTCAAGTTTGCCCCTTCTAAAATCAATTTGAATACTACACATATTAAATTTATTGCCATTTATAATTTATTATTTTCCTAATAATGTTGAGATATTTAATTGGTTTTATTAGCTCTACTATTATAGTTTAAAAACAAAACAAAACTTATTTTATTGTTCGAGCACACTTTCCCTAAGCTTGTATTTTACTTTTTCTTGAATTTATGAAGCTTTCCTACTAGATAAGACCCACATTTTTTTTTTTTTATTCTTTTCCTTCTCCAGGTTAAGCTCTTTATCTGAGTTTTATATCTTTTTCTCACTTTGTGTGTGTGTGTGTGTGTGTGTGTGTTGTAGTCAATTTGCAGAGATGAAAGCCACTCCATTTATTTTGCCAGTGCTTATGGCAAATTTCTTAACATTCTTTCCTCATCACCTCATACAATACAGCATAGCAGTCTGGGCTTTGCTTTGGTTATTTTTTTTGAATTTATCTTTTTATTGAAGTACAGTTGACACACAATGTTAACATTAGTTTCAGGCATACAGCATAGTGATGCAACAATTCTGTATGTTACACTGTGCTCACCCCAAGAGTGGCTACCATCCGTTGCCATACGAGGGCATTACCATACTACTGACTGTATTCCCTATGCTGCACAGTTTATCTTTATGACTTACTTATTCTGCAGCTGGAAAGCCTACAGTGCAGGCGGTGGTCAGAGAGGGGGTGTGCATGAGCATGGCCTGGGTGGCCTCTGTGCCAGCGATAGACCCCTGTTCAGCATCATCTGTACCAGATGCATCAATTTTACAGTGGAAAAAGTTATACCCCTGACTTTGGAACATCTACCCTCACTCAACATAGGGTTCTAGAAAATGGGGAGTTTTCTGTGCTTTTGCTGAGATCTTGTATGAGTTTGGTGGCTTACCTTATCTTTTGTTCGGATAGTTTATTACATACGACTTTAATAAGGTACTCTACAAATGGTGAGTAATGAATGGGAATTCCCAGTGTGTGCAAGTGTATGTGCGCATGCACAGATTGGTGGTGGCAGGAGTAGTGATGTGCTTCTGTGGTTAAAAACAGTACAAGTTGTGCCTAAATGTAAATCTCTTCCCCTTCCTCAATGCCACTTTCCCAAAACTGTCTTCTATTTTGCTTGGTGGTGGTTGATATTTTTTCCCTTTTTTCTATATTTAAATTTTTTTGTTCATTACTTAGGAAATACAATTACAGTATCATATCCAGCCTAACTCCATATAATTTGAACATGAATTTTAGAGTAAAACATATAGAAGTCATAATCTTATTAAATATGCATCCCCAACTAATTTTTTTGGATATTCTTTTTTTTTTTAAGATTTTATTTTTTTTAATTTATTTGACAGAGATAGACTACATGTAGTTAGAGAGGCAGGCAGAGAGAGAGAGAGGAGGAAGCAGGCTCCTTGCCAGGCAGAGAGCCCAATGCAGGACTCTATCCCAGGACCCTGAAATCATGACCTGAGCCGAAGGCAGAGGCTTAACCTACTGAGCCACCCAGGCAACCTTTTTGGATATTCTGAAACAATAAAAGACTTCATCATATTGAATCAAATTTCAGTTATTAAACTCATGCATAAAATTAACTTGGCTCATCATTAATTAAAGCAGATAATTTAAAATCAAATGAGAGCTACACAAAAGCATGGTTTACTAATTATATGATTTCTCTTGATGAAGAGAAATTCCACCTCTGAATTATAATATCAATCTGATGTCTCTCCAGGAACTCTCTAATCTCTAATTTTAAAAATTGTCATATTGTTTACATTTTTAGATTTTCAACAAAAAATTGTATGTGCCCAGCAACAATACTAAATTGAATTTTTGAAAAAAAAATACAAATAAAATTTGAATTTTTTTAACTTACTGTTTAGATAGGCAAATCAAAAACCATATTTTGACATTTTGGAATAAACATAGTAGTTTCCTTATAAAAGCACAGATGGACACCAGGCCCTTGTCCATTGGGTCATACCAATGTCTTGAACAGTGCCTGGGACATGGTGTGGATTCAATAGCTATTTCCTGAATGACTGAATTAAACAAATTCATGTAGGAGATTGGTGAAACATAGAACCATATAGCATTTTATTTTTTTTAATGTTTTTATTTTTTTTACGATAAAGCATTAAAAAAACTGAGTTGATTCAGAACCTATTCTGTAACATGATTAGGCCAGGTAATTTTCCTACTGAAGAATTCAGAATTTTATAAGGAAGGACACAAGGTTTCAGAACTGAGTCATTAAAGGAAAATCTCTTGAGGGAATGTTCTTTACAAGTATAAGAAATATTAAATATTTAAAAGAAAAATAGGAAAAAATTCAGGTTTCTGAAAGGAATGGTCAAATTGAATATCAAACGGTCATCTTACTGTGAAACTGACCTTCTGCAGACTACATTCCTTTAACAATTAGTTGAATAAATATATCTCATGACTCCCAGAGGAAGGACTGAAATATGCTCTCTTTAATTAAAATGTTTTATTAGTGATTTTTAAATGTGTGAAACAATTCTGGGAAATACTGGAAATATTTTTTAAAACCAGTTTTTGGATTTTTTTTCCCCCAAACCAAGAATAAAAATCCATGTTTCCTATTTTTCCTTGTTTCTTAGAACTTTAATTCTGATGTAAATCTTTCAGTACCTCTACAGATGTTAGTTTCTTGGCCAATGATTGCTTTCTAGATAAAGTAAAAGGCTTATCTTAATTAGCCTAATTAAGGTATTTATGAGATTGACTGCTAGTTCTCTCTTTAAACCTTTTATTTTTTTTTTATGTTTTATGGCACCATTGCACTATGCCACTTAAAAAAAAAAAATTAACTCGCCATGTTTAAAAAGCTGTGTATTCTCTGCTGAATCTTTTTTTTTAAGATTTTTTTAAAATTTATTATTTATTTGACAGACAGAGATCACAAGTAGGCAGAGAGGCAGGCAGAGAGAGAGGGGGGAAGCAGGCTCCCTGCTGAGCAGAGAGCCCGATGCGGGGCTGGATCCCAGGACTCCAGGATCATGACCTGAGCCAAAGGCAGAGGCCTTAACCCACTGAGCCACCCAGGCGCCCCTCTCTGCTGAATCTTAAGTGTCATTTTGAAACCTAAAGATCATGACTGAAATATAGTGAAGAGTAAAGATGAAACAGAGAATAAAGGTAACATTATAAAACCTGCAGTACAATTACTCATGCATGTAATAGACCCAGAGATGCATTACTCTATGCTCAGCAGCCAAGAGTTGTGTCAGTAGACAGGATTTTGTTGTAGCTCCTTTGGCAATTGCCTCCACTCCATAGGTCTTCTACCCAAGGTCATGCCTTCTCCAGGTGTGGGCCATATCCAGTGACTGACTGAAGTGAGATTAGGGGGCAGATGAGAGGCGCAGAGAAGGGGCCTGAGGGGTATAAAGGTCCAGTAATTTCAGTCCAGCACGGGACAATTCCAATGGGTGATTTTACCTTCAGAGTTCCCATAATGGGAGGTGCACCTATAGTCTGGGGCATCTTTGCAAACCAGCTTCTCCCCCTACCCCTGATCCTGCTTCCATCTTCTCGCTTCCACAGGTGATATTCTAAGCCTACTCTCCAATAAACATGCCACTATTTAAATTCCAGCTCTAAATTTGCTTCCAGGGAACACTGTCTCATAGGTCTATGAGTTCCCGTCTCCGTTCCATACCATTCCTCAGGAATACGGGAACATAGAGTGAACAGGAGGAGAGTTTATAGTAGGGAAGAGCAGTTTTGGTGACGTGGTTAGAAGAGAAGCTACTGTACATCACACTGATGTATGAATGGGATGTTAGTAAAGTAGCAAAGAGCAAACTTCTTTCAAAAGAAGATGATTAGAAATGGGACAGCAAGAGAATAGTTGGAAACCAGAAGTGACATGTAAAAGTGGGTGCTTTTAGAATGGGAAAGTGAATGATGTCTCTAAGTGAAATAGGAGATCAGAGAAATGAGAAAGTCTGAAAACAGAGACATGAGACACAATAACAAATGAGGAAAGATAGAAGACAATGTGAAAGGTGTGAGATCCATTCTACAAGTGAAAAAAATTCTTTTGGAAAGAGAGGAAGGACAATGCATCAGCCAGTTATAGATCAGCTTATGAGGGTGGGAATGGTGGCATTAAACATAGGTAGGTAATGCCTTGTGTCTTTATGTCCAGTGAAGAGAATATGTCATCTACTGAAAACAAGAGTTGGGTTTGAACGGAGAGTTGGCAGAAGTTACTGAGGGTAATTGATTAAATATGAGTTGTGTACCAGACACAGATCAACAGGAAGTTGATCATTTATTAGGCAAGCCAAATAAAGAATCAACTGTAATACAGGTAGTAGACACGGGGATGGGAGGCTTGGAAGGAGCTTTGGGACACAGAGCTGGGACATCTAACTCGGGTTTTAGGGCATCTGTGAAAGCATCACACTCTGTCTGAATCTTCCCATTCTATCTCCTGATCCCAAATTAACAAAGCATCAAGATGGCACTTAGCACTGAAAAAGAAGTGCTACTTGAAGGCATATGTTCGAATGGCTGCATTTATTTGAATATGATTCTCACTGGTTTGGAAGCAGGGATGGAAGATGGATTTGGTTTGGAATTGGTATACATCCAATTGGATTCCAACGATCCATGTTGGAAAAGGTTTACGGTGCCTAAGAGATATTGGGTACTAACTGAGGCCAAGAAGGAACTGTGATGTTTATAAAAAAAATACAAATAGATTTGAAAACATCACTCTGTGTGAGGTTATATATCAAGTGTAGAGAAAATACACGTTTTAGAGAACTAAAAGGGTAAGGAATTGAAGATAAAACTGAGAGGAATACCAGAATGTAAAAATCTGGTATGACTTAGCTACAAAAGATGTCATGGTTCCCAACAGG
The DNA here is from genome assembly GCF_010015895.1 of Lontra canadensis. Classification (NCBI taxonomy): domain Eukaryota; kingdom Metazoa; phylum Chordata; class Mammalia; order Carnivora; family Mustelidae; genus Lontra; species Lontra canadensis. The sequence continues at coordinate 6,459,878 of NW_022631020.1, forward strand.
GCAATGAGTGTGGGTCGCTCAAGTAGATTGGGGATGCATGTTGTTGAAGATAAGGAGATTGATAAGCTGTAAAGCCAGGCCATTGGATGTATTTTTCAAAAAGACACTAAAGTCACCAAGAAAGATAGCCGGAGGAACAAAACCTGAGAGCTTCTTGCTAGAGCTTTCCTTAAAATGCAGATGTGCCTTCCAGGAAAATGGAAGAACTTAGGGCGTCCTGACATGAATCTCACAGACGTGGTAAAGTATTGACTCGGAAGCAGCCAGGCAGTCAGGAGAATGTCAGCCACATCTGGCACAGGCCCACAAAACTTCAGCTAATTTAGATGATTCTTTTAATGCACTTTCCTTAGAGAAGGTGGCATGGTATGAATTCCTGAGGGACTATTTACCTTTTATATTCCAGATGTTAGAATAGAATAGCCTGCTCGCTTAGAAGGCTCGATGAATGCCAGCTATCTCCCTTCACTACTAAGAGGCTTTCTTCTTCTTCTCCTGGTTTACAAGGATACAAATGTGTCAGACACTGCAAACAATCAAAATAGGCTTTTAATAAGCTTGAATTTTTGGTAAGATTTCAAGAAAATTTTCATAATGTCCACCTTATATGTTACTTGCTTTAATGCCCTCAATGCCCCTCCCCATATTTTTTTCTCTGAGTATATTCTCAAAACATCAGTGGTTTGGTGATTACACATTTTACCCTTTGCTGAATCATTTTCTCTTATTATGAAACATAACCACGCACATGTAGGCAGCTATGCTCAGAACCCGGACATGACTCCCAGCCAAGACCTACATCCCCCCCACCCCACGACACTTCCGCATTACATTCAGCCTAAGCAATTTACATATGTTCTCTCCTACCGTCTTATTAAAATACATACACATACAAAGATGTGATCCACATGATACAGCACACCGGTTTTAAAAAATGTTGAAAATAATTTTTAAAGATTTTATTTATTTATTTGACAGGCAGAGATCACAAGAGGCAGGTGGAGAGAGAGGAGGAAGCAGGCTCCCTGCTGAGCAGAGAGCCCAATGCGGGGCTTGATCCCAGGACCCTGGGATCATGACCTGAGCCAAAGGCAGAGGCTTTAACCCACTGAGCCACCCAGGCACCCCTGAAAATAATTTTTAAAAGAGCTCAAGTTTCTACTTGTATTTTGGTAACATCCGAAGAGGAGTATAATGCAAAACACACATCTTTACGTTCCTCTTTTTCATCCATTTTCCTTTTTCTCTCAATCCTTTTAGTTCCTAACCTCCATTACCACCTGTGAACAGTGTGTATGTGTTCTTTGTCCCCAGACCTAACTTAAATGCATCCATCAGTCCATATCCACTTCCCTCTTGCTTTTCAAGTCCTGATTCCCTCTTGTCATTCTGCAAATGTGGCAGCACTAAAGAGCAAATCACCTGTCACTTGGCCACCAGCAGGACCTCTTCAGAGAACAGAAATGAGGAGAGAACAATGAGCAGGCAAAGCCAGTAACCCTATTAGCAAGCAGAGAGAAGGAGCTCCTGGTAACCGCATACATTAAGAATTTTTATCCCCCAAAGGAAAACTCTATAAAATAAACCGCATTGCACTTGTATATGACAGTACTTAAAATATAACTCCAGAGGAAGTACCCTAAACTTACCCATGATATGAACCTACAGGAATGAATTTAATGAATCAATATTGATAAGCTCTTTTCACCAATGTCTTGTGGTCTTAGCCAGTGATTTCAGAGTGCTGCCCAAAAACATACTTCTTCCTGATATTTGCTTTCATGAACCAGGTAGACACAGCTCCATATTGGATTTCAATATAACCACAAAAGTTAAACATCTACTTTTAGCCAACTTTAATTTGAACAAGTTTAATCCTAACATTTACTAATATCAAATATGTGATGGGCACCTGGGTGGCTCAGTCGGTTGAGCAACTGCCTTCAGCTCAGGTCACGATCCTGGAGTCCCCGGATCAAGTCCTCACTGGGCTCCCTCCTCGGCGGGGGGTCTGCTTCTTCCTCTGACCTCTCCACTCTCATGTTCTCTCTCTCTCATTTTCTCTCTCTCTCAAATACATAAGATCTTTAAAATAACATGTGAAATGATCTGGCACTAGTGCGCACTATAAAGTGCATGTTTGGCAGGTGCTGCTTCACTTTCCTCTTTTCTCATAATAAAACAAGGACTCATTGATGAAGTGTTGCAAGGAGAAAGAAAAACCCAAACTCTTGTTTATCAATTAACAATACTTTAGGAAAGATAACACCCCCTTCTTGTTAGTTTAATACTGAAGCATTAAAATCGATATGCCATATACTGGCATTAGGTAAACTACTCTTTGCTAAGAATTATTTTTAGGATGTTACGTCCTTAAAATAACTAGACAACCTGGAAGTGTCGTCAAACAAAAGTGTACATTTAAGAAGAAGCCATGCTGTAACCGTTACAGAAATATCACCTGAAGGCTGTCACTCCCCCGGATATTGTAAATTTTGGCCTTGGTCAAATTAGATCATCAGAAGTCTATAAACTTGTACTATATTGCCTTGTCTTTAACAGAAGTACTTTCTCTGGTGTCAATTTTGAGGTCATGCCCTAATTTTTTATGAACGGACAAAAAAATAATCATATGAAATCCATTTTGTCACTTAATATAGAATATTGTTGAAGAATATCATCATTGAGAGGCCCATACACAACACCTCAGGAAAGGCACTTATATCACAATCCAGCACTGAGAAAAGTTTTTCTTCTTCAGGAAAAGCTTCTCCTTTAATTAAAGTCAAAAATGTTTCAATGATGCTATCCTTACTTTAACATAGCTACTAGGAAACTAAACCTAAAACTATAATTACCATCCAGTTTCCTTTGCACTGAATACTTATATTTTTCTTTACCTTAGTCTTGGTTTTCTATTTATAAATTTTCTGTACTAGTATTTATATGTCTAATTTCATCCACTTTTGGTTTTGCACTGTGTTTATGTTGTATTCTACTAGGTTTTATAAAACAATACAGATGTTGTATAACTGATGAAACATTTAAGCTTTGTGCAGTAAAACTAGTTTGATTAGAATTGTTTAATTTAGTCAGCAAATACATGGATGAGTGAATTCAACTTTCATAGGCTTTTTCTATATGCTTTACTCTGAATTATGTTTTATTTATGCTTTGGTATAAAGTACAAAATTAATACCATAAAACATCAACATCTTACCTAGACAATAAGGGGATATTTAATTTTTAATCTCTCTCCTCTACACCTGAGAATATAGAAGTCTAGGTAGAAATCATTTGGACAGTTCTTCCTCTCTAGGGTCCTTAGGTACACCCAATTTCACGTATATTCACACATACACTTTTCGTAGAAATAAAAAGACCTTGTGATATTCCTGATGGACTCTGTAAAAGCTACTAATTCATAATTATTCATCAGGTATTATGCTTACCGTTTGTAATGCTGTATAAATCAGATGAAAGACACTATCCAGTGGGTGACACAGACTATTAAATAAACCAGAGAGGCACCCATAGGGTTCTATGAAAACAAGCAACAGAGCAATGCAGAAGAATATTAAAATGAGTATTCATCCTTCCACTCCAAAGTCAAGGGCAGAAAAGAGAGCTTCCTGCAAAGACACCATGTGCACAGTGCTGCAGTATAAGGTAGCATGGGCCACAGGGCATCACAAGAAGTCTGAAATCATTAGAAGAATGTGCGCACGATGGGTACCATTTGATGGATGAGCCTGGAGAGGTGCTCAGGACTTATCTGTGTTTCATAGCAAACAGTCAGAACTTCTATCGAAGAGAGAGGAAAAATAAACTATCTTTACCATGGGACTATCAATCATAATTGTATTTTAAGAACATTGCTGTATAAAGGGAAAGAGAGATTGAAATTGAATAGGGGTGGGACCAGGAAGATTATTAATGAACAAAATTAATGTCCTAATCACTGACTTGGCAGGAGGCATGAAAATCAAAGATTATACAAGAGGAATGAAGAAAAACAATGGTCTGAATTTGAATGAAAGATGTAGAAAGAATAATATGGGTTGGATTATGCAGTGATTCACTGAGATAAGGAATTTAAAAAGGGAGGAATTTTGGAGGAGTAAAAGATTTCATTTGGGGGTTGTTTGATTTTGAGGAATAAGTAATATACCCAAGTCAAGGTTTTAGCAAACAATTATATACATGGGTCTAAATGTGAGCAAATTGCTGCTCAAGGTACAGGCTTCCAAGTCATTCCTACTTAACTGTGATCAGTTGCCATGGATGTGAATGAGATCATCCAAAGGGAGTATACAGTGAGGAGAGAAAGTGGATTTGAGAGCAGAATCCTATGCACTAGAAGGGTACAGGTAGAAAGAGAAAATATCAGAAGAACCTGATGAACACCAATCTGAGAGCTAGAAAGAAGGTGAGGGGAGAATTGTATCATAGAAACCCAGCTAGGAAAGGGTTTTCAAAAAAGCTATTTTCTTTCTTTTTTAAGATTTATTTATTTATGTGCTTATGGGGGGAGGGGCAAAGGGGGACAAAGAGGAGGAATCTCAAGCAGGGAGCCTGACATGGGGCTCGATCTCACGACCCTGGGATCATGACCTGAGCAGAAACCACAAGTTGGACACTTGTGGTGTCTCTCAATAAAGGTTTGATGGATACTGTCAAATTCTGAAGGCAAATCGGCTAAAATCACACAGGGAAATACCCAATGGTCTAGGAAACTCAATCACAAGGAGTCGTAGAAGTGGAAGGATTCCAGGGAGTAAGTATAGCATGAAGACGTGGATACAGTCCACAGTAACCACCTCCTCAAGACAACCGGCTGTACAAAGGAGATCACATAAGAACAGAAAGGTATGTAGAGCTGGCAGGAAGTGCTGGAGGATTTTCAACTTCTTAATATGATTAGGGAAGAAATTTATGGAAAGATCTTACAGGTCTAGACGAGAGTGGAAAGACTTAATAGAGCACTTAAAGAGGTGACTTGATGTCTCTGAAGAACAGAAGCTTCTGCTGAAGTAGAAGGTAGGCAGGCAACCAATGTGGGAATGCTTTTATGCTTGGGGCTTGTAACAATGGTCACTGAACAATGGTCACTGGAGAGGGGTTAAAGACAAGACTCTTACTAATTTTTATACATGAGGGCCTAAACTTGAAAAGGACTGAGTTGGAAAATAGCAAGCAGGGAGACGGTTACCTGGGAGGGTTTATATGAGGCAAGATACTACAGTTCTAAGTGTAGTAAGATTCAAGGTAAGATTCAAGGACAGGTATCGTTGAATTAAGGAAGCAGCGAGTGTGGCATGATAAAGGCTGAGATGAATCATCTCTGAGCATTTAAGTCACAAGATGATAGCAGATGTATGCATTATTACAAATACTGTGAACCATATTCCAAGATATTCAACAATGTGAAGAAATGCTGGCAAACTATAAGGTTTTGTGCAGAAAAAAAAAAAAAAGACTTTAGAAGTGAGAGCTATAGCTTATGAGTGGGTGTGGGAGCTAACCCAAGAAGCAAGATCCCAAAGTGGAAGCAACAGTCACTAAATCACAGGAGGTAGGAAAAGGTAAGGCCAGGGAATTGGTAACAGCTACACAGGGCACTGAGGACCTAAGGTCTGTGATAGTGTTTGTGTGTTCACAAAGGTTATGAACCCGATGGCCAATTCTGATGACTACTGAAGAGTGATTAGGAGGCCCAATTGAGAAGAGGCTGACGTCAGTATCCCTCACGGCATTGTCCTTGATGTAAGGAGACTGAACTAGTGTGGGTAAGAGAGTGACAAAATGAAAAAGCTGAATGATAAACCCACCCCAGCATTATGGCAAATTGCATCTAGAGGACAATCATCCTGGGGCTACAAATGGGCACTCTCAAAGGTGAGAGGCAGCCTTTGAGTTTGGGTAGGAAGGTACAGGAAGCAGTGTAAGAGAAAACAGAGATCTAAGGGACAGAAAATATTACAGCAAAGAAGCAAGTATGATTAAGGAAAGGGAAAGGACATGGCACTTTGGGGAAAAGAAGAGTGTGAGAAGATACACTTTTCTTTCTTTTTTTAGAAGATTTATTGATTCATTGATTTTAAGATTTTATTTATGTATCTGTCAGAGAGAACACAAGCAGGGGGAGTAGCAGAGGCACGTTGAGCAAGGAGCCCGATGCAGGACTTGATCCCAGGACCTTGGGATCATGACCTAAGCCAAAGGTAGACCCATAACTTACTGAGCCACCCAAGCGTCCCAAAATTTATTTATTTTAGAGAGAGAGAGACCACACCCTGCATGAGCAGGGACAAAGAGGCAAAAGGAGAGGGAGAGAAAGAATCCCAAGCAGACTCCCTGCTGAGCACAGCACCCAATACATGGCCCGATCTCACCACCCAGAGATCATGACCTGAGCAAAAACCAAGAGTCTGGTGTTTAACCTACTGAGCCATGCAGATGCTCTGAGAAGATACATTTTGACTGATCAAATGGTCTGACCGATGATGACCGCTACCTTCCATTTCACAGAAAGTTGAAGAGATGTAACTGAGTTCACATTGCTAACGATTATGGAATTAGCCCCCAAGCACAGACTTACGGTCTGAAATATTAACACGTCTGCTAAATTGCTGCTCTGGTGACAGGCATGAGTCACAGTGGCATCAATTTGCGGAAAAGCTCACAAGAGAGCTCAGAATAAAAGTACTGTACTGTTTTCTGAGACTCCAGAGTAGTATGCCCCCAAATGTTTTTGACCTGAATCTCTGCTAGGGGGAAATTGGATGGATTGCTAAAGACTGTGCAATTAATTAACAACCCAAAACAATTTAGAAATGTCCCTTTGTGTAGGATATTGTAAATATTCTTTGGCTGATGATAATTTAATACCTTTCATGTGTGTATAATTCTACATCTGTATCTTCATGTCTATTTCTGTACCCTCCAGCTACCTACCTAGCAACACTTCTATAAGTTTGACACTGCTTTGCCTTCCGCTAACATCAATGGGGGTTTGGGGGAGTGGTCTTTTATGCAAAATTTGTGGCTCCATTTCTTTATCAAATCTCCTCCACTCTTCTGTGTTCCTCTTCCTTTTCATGCCACGAAACTACTCTCGACAGTTTCTTCTCAATTCTAGAACTTCCTCATCTTACTGTCTTCCCCACATTTTCTTTGCAGGCTTCTTTTAATCTCATGAAGAATATCACTTTTGTGCACCGTACAACTTGTCAATTCTGCATTATAGCTGCTATTCGATCATAGATAAAGGGAAGGGGGAGTGTGAATTTTTGGCCTCTTACCCTTATGACTGAAACTTTCAATCCATCTTTCAGAAAATCTTTTCATTTTGAAGACATGCGCTCTGGGAATGTGTCCCCATGAAACCATCCAAGCCTTCAGAACATGGTACCTCTTGATGCTCGATTCTAAAACATCTATCAGGAAGTAGGGCCATGATCCCAGGGGCATTTTCTTTTAAGTACAAGACTGACGAAAAGTCTTTTACCTTACTGCTCTTTATGTTATGGTTATATTAATAAAAAGAAACCCTGTTTGTTCCCTGAAAGAGGTTACTGGAAAATAATGAGATACCAATTTCTTTTTTTTTTTTCCCTTTAGTATTATTCAACAAGTGGATTGAAAAGTCATTTATTTAACAATGTGAATGTGAAAGAAGCATAATGTAATTCAGCCAAACATATAAGAAAATATAGAGAAATGAGGAAATATGAAAATCATAATTTCAAACCTTTCCCTCTCTAAGACACATGGTTTGTATGATCTCACATAGATAGGTGATATGCAATTTTCTTTCTAGAATCTAATGTTCTCATTTTGGAAAACTATTATTTTGAAATGAAGCATTTTCTGCTTTTCCCTTAAAGTATGATATAGAAACATGATCATTAATTAGACTCAGCTACCTTATATAATTTAAAGCTTAGTTTTATTGATTAGCTTAAAGAAATTTATTGGAATGTGACATATTTATAAATTAAGACAAAGATGATGCATATATTCTTTACTGATTTTAAAATACAAGACATCTCTTAATTTAATAAAATTAAAGAATACAGGCTCTCAAACTTCCCCCACTAGATGTAGTATTAAATCAGTGAAATAAAAGAGATGGCAATAGAAAAAAACTTTTGTTGCCATTTGAAATATGTTTCAATATATCACATTTATCTTGTATCTATCTAGAATTTAATGATTAGGAACTTATTTATGTAGAATTTGGCTTGAAACTTGAAAGACACCTTAAAACATAATTGTTAATTATGTTCATTTTTAGAATCAAATGTCTCATACCCTCTGAAAGTTTAGTAAACTTCATAAAATGGTAGTAGAGACCAAGAAATAGAAAGTCTCCATTAAAATGTATCATGGAACTTGAAATATATTTGTGTTACTAATGTTAGCATGCCTCTCATCCTCTCAGTCAACTGTGACATTGTAGATAATGGAGTCCTTGACATTGCTGACAGTATTTCCAGGTAGAAACTTGCTTGAGATGAGGATTCTTCCCAGGGACTTTTTTTTTGGGGGGGGGGGGGTGGCCACAAAGGGCATGTTGCCTGGTGGAATATTCCCCCTCAAAATTAACAGCTAATAATACGAATGAAGGTCTCAGCAGAATATATCAAGCAGATTTTCCTGGCATTAGGCCAAGGAATCTTTCAAGGATTTTGTGGAGTTTCTTCAGAAAAAAAATTTAGAAAAATAAAATAAAAAAAGAGAGACATAGGCACAAAATTTTTAATAATCTAGCAGAATCATGATCTGGATTTTTTTTAAAAAGCAAACTGACAAACCAAAGCATAATACAAAACAAAACAAAAATAAAATACGAGTAAGAAGCTTTATTTTACATAATACAGAAACTATGCATACACTCGGATGTGAGTGTATGCCATCGGGAAAACATCAGCACCCCCACCCCCGGGCCGCCATGTGCACTTAATCCATTTAAACAAAACTGAAGAGGTTTAGTGTTGGCTTAGGGAGGTGTCACTTAGGTTTTGGGCTCAGTTCCTACCACCCCATAAATTAGTGAGGTGTGGCTAGAGTTCCGAATATCTGCCTGGATATATGCCTCCTATCTTTAGAAGTTCTTAGGAAAGGCAACTGCCCCATGATGTTCAATAACTGGGGATCCAAGAACTGGGGTTCAGACAAACCAATGAATTACACATTCCTCACCACAGTGTGAAACAAACTCACCTTTCCAGGTTCATTCTCATGACTGGTCTGCTATGAGCTCTAGTCAAAGCTTGCATATTTCCATTTCCCTTTGTGTTTTGTTTTAGTTCTCTAAGTATATGTTATAGCTTACATTTGGAATACGCTTTCCCTGTCATCTCTGTCAATTTACATATTCTTCAAAGATCTCCTCAAATCTCTGCTATGCCTCTAAGCCATAGTATGTCCCCTGTCTTGGCCTGTCGCCCTGTGCCTACCCCCAAAAGTCTATAGCAGGTCACGTCACCTCTTTTTACTACTTGCCTCAACAGCAGTTTGGTTCAACTTTTTAAAAGCCTTCCACCCCAGCTGTCTCTGCCGTCTCCAGCCATCTGGCCTCTCCCGACTGTTCCCACAGCTTCTCTCCTCAAGGCCTCCACTTGCTATGTTCTGGCCGTGGGCTGCACGCTCTCCCACTGTTCACACACTCTGCCGTGAACTGAGTGACACGGGAGGAGATGGGAATAGGAGAAAAGGCACGACTACAACAAGTCTGGTGGGAAGGAGTTCCAGCAGTCATGATCTCAGTCATCTTCCACAAGAGGGTGTTAAGTTCTGTGATCTCTTCAGACATGGAGGATAAAAGTTTTGTTTTTTTTTTTCTTTTTTTTCTTTTATTATTTTTTTTAACTTTGAACCTGTTTGCAGAGCAGCATGCTATTTTTCGGTTAGAGGCTCTGGAGAGTCTGATGGAAATTGTGACATCCTCCACACCTCAGCACGGTGACCTATTTCTAGTGTCAGTGTGGGAACTGGAACCTGATGCAAGAATTTTTTTTTTTTTTTTTTTTTTTTTTTTATTTCCTGGATTGCTCTGCCATCCAGGACAACTTGACCAACTGTAATAACAGTGTTCTAAATAAAGCTCGAATGCCTGCACTAATTCTCCAGAACGCTTCTTGATTTATGTGGTGTTTACTAAGCAAAACGGATATAGCACTGAGCTAAGATTTGTAAACCTGGTATAAAGTAAATATGTATTTGAGATTAAAATTCAATCGAGGAGGAAAAGACAAATGCATTAAATGCTTTAGCAATTAAGATTTATTGAGCAGTTGTGTGTAGAACCAGAACAAAAATCTATGGATAAAGATACAAATAAGGTATCATGCCCTACCTCCAAGATGCTCAGGGACCAGTAATAGGAGAGTCATATATTAACAAATTATGACACACTGTCATAAATAGTATAATGGAAAGTGTTCCACTGACTTCATTGTAAATGAGCTTACAATACATTACAACATATTATCTGAACCAAAACAGAAGACTGAGGCCTCAAGAACATTTAAAAGATCTTTACAGTATGCCTTTAACACCAGAGTTAAGGCAGCTTCATTGAGGAAAATCATCACCCTGCAGCAGGAAATTTTATAGAAGCCAGTTAGAGTCAAAGGTACAAATCAAAACTAGAGCAAAGGCATTGAATCTCTAGCATAGAGTCTGGAGTGAAAACACAGATGGCCCTCCTCAACTAGTCCAATAAAGCCATGCTTGATTAATGCCCAGAGACTGGATTAGGGATCTGCCCATAAAATAGCCCTTTGGGAATACAGTTGAGAGGGGAACAGCTTATTAGGTCCACATAGAAACTCAAAGGGGCTAAAGGCCAACTGTGCATCCTACTGGACAAAGTATGGCTTAAATATAAATCTCTGTACTTACAAATGAACCAGCTGATTTTGCACAGGCATCTGACATCAAAAATATTCTGCATTCAAAAATAACAAATTCATGAAAAAGATTTAACACGTAAAACAGAAGAAAACTAGGAAAAATCTCCTTTTTGTCCACAAAAAATATGAGCCATAGCTTTTAGGAAAATGGAAGAGCATGCCAAAGAGAGAAAGGTGGCTTTGAGAGAGGCTGGCATGGAAAGAGAGTAGACCTGAAATAAGACTAGAACACAGGAAATCCAAAATCCAAAGTAAAAGAGGATTTTTCCTTGACTTCTACTATGTTTAAGACTGCCATTATTTTTCCTTTTCTCTTTTTGTGCCTGATTATTTTTGCCTGTTATTTTTTTTTTTTTAAGATTTTATTTATTTACTTGACAGAGAGAGAGAGAGATCACAAGTAGGCAGAGAGGCAGGCAGACAGAGAGAGAGGAGGAAGCAGGCTCTCTGCTGAGCAGAGAGCCCGATGTGGGGCTCAATCCCAGGACCCTGGGATCATGACCTGAGCCGAACACAGTGCCTTAACCCTCTGAGCCACCTAGGTGTCCCTTATTTTATTTATTTAAAAAATAACGTTAGCTGTCTAAATTTAAAAATTATCAAAAATTCATCTTTAAAGAATTAAAAATAAATATATAAATATATATAACTAAATATATGCATAGATATGAAGAAAATATCATTTTCCTTAGGGATTTAAAAGAACTACATAAATACAAATTTATTATTTGTTAATTTTCTCCAAAAAACATACAAATTTGATGGAGCATTTTTTTAGCTTTTGATTTAAAATATTAAATTTAATCTGGAAGAATAAATATTGAAAATCATCTAAAAAATGCTACAATAAGCTGAGGTAGGTTTGTAATGACAGCAATTAAACAGTGTTGTACAAATACAAGAATAGACAAATTGATTAATTTTTTCCAAGACAGTTTTTGAGATTTCAAGTCAATAGAAAAGAAATTCCTATGCAGCAGATAATGCTGAAAGCAGGGTAACTAGTTAACGAGCTGGAAAAATAAAGTAGTTTCACACTGCAGAATAATTTCATTTAGACCCAAAAGAATACCCAAAGAAACACCTAAAAGAAACACCCAAAAGAAAATATAGATAGATATTTATCTGACCTTGAGGTAGAAAACACATTCAGACTAAAATCCAAGAAGAACCCAAAGAGGAAAATACTGACCACTTTGGTTTCATATAAATTGTAAAGTTCTATAATATCATTCACAATAAAATAAAAAGATATGTTGCTAACCAGACAAAAATTTGCAAGATATTTTATAAAACAAAAGATGTACAGAAGAATTTGGGCTATCAGTAGGAAAATTTCTTTAAATGGATAAAGTCCATGAATAGCAACAAAAGTATAAAATACTAGAGCAGAGGAATTTTATAGATTGAAAGACTAAAGTAGTTGTTTTAGGATAAGTTATCTGAGATCATATCTTTCTTCACTAGTTCATATACATTTATTTTTTTAATTTATATTTATTTAGATATAATTGACATATAACATTGTATAAATTTAAGGTGTACACATAAGTGTTAACTCAAACTACAGTGGTCATCACATATATATGTATTTATATGTGTATATATATGTATATGTAAGTTATCATATATATATATATATATATATATATATATATATATGATGACCTCTGTGGTGTGAGTTAACACTTAGGTCATGTCACATAATTATCAGGGTTTTGTGTGTGTGTGTATGTTTGTATGTGGTGGAAAAAATTAAGATCTAGTCTCTTAGCAACTTTGAAGTTTATAATACAGTCTTGTTGTTTATAGCCATTCTGTGCATTATATGTTCAGGACTTATTTATCTACTGGTTCCAATGTATCCTTAAACATCATCTCCCTAATGCTCCCACCCTCCAGCCCACAATAACCACCATTCCATACTCTGTTTTTACGAATTTGGCATTTTTCAATTTCACATATTAGAGAGATCATAAAACATTTGTCTTTCTCGGTCTGACTTATCTCACACAGCCTAATGCCCTCAAGGTCCATCTATGTTGTCCCAAATGACAGAATTTCCCTCTTTCTCAGGGTTGCATAATATTCCATTGTATGTAAATACATATCACACCTTTATCCATTCATCTGTCTATAGACACAGGTCAATTCTATATATTGGCTCTTGTAAATAATGTTGCAATGAACGTGAAAGGGCAGATATCTTTTTGATTTCCTGTTTTCATTTCTTTTGGAAATATACCCAGGAGTGAAACTGCTGAATCATAAGGTAGTTCTACTTTTTAAAGTTTTGAGAAACCTCCATACTATTTTTCATAGTGGCTGCACCATTCTGCCTTCCCATCAACAATGCACAAGGGTTCCCTTTTCTCCACATCCTTACCAACATTTGTTATCTCTTGTCTTCTTGATGATAGCCATTCTGATGTGGGAGGTGATACACACACTTCACAGAGTCTATATAAGCTCAACAATTGACAGGGACTAGAAAAACGAGCAAAAATGATATTAGCAGTTTAGTGGGGAGACTGACATGTGAAGAAAAAAATTCCCATAAGAGGCGAGTACGGTAATGCAAGTCCTTATAAATTGACAGGTGAAAAGTGAAGCGGGACTATATTCACTTGGGAGCATTGAGAAAGACGTTGTGCTCAATAGAGCATTTGAGCAGACACCCGAGAGGAAGACCAAGGAGGATAAATAACACTGAAGAGAGTTTTCAAGGTAGAGAAAATGACTTCTGTACAATCAGAAAAGCATGAGGTTTATGTGGTTTTAAAAAGTATGTTGTATTCAGATAATAATACAATTAACTCTTAGACTCCTGCATTTTTTATGGAGGTTATGGAGAGACATCTGCTTCAAAGCTCATTCAGATAGTTGGCCAAATTCAGTTCCCCGTGTTTATAGAAAGCACCTCCCCACTTTATTGTCTGTCAGCTGGGGGTCATCTCTGCTCCTAGAGACTACCTACATTCCTTGTCATGGTTTCCATGTCTACTACCCAGCAACCACACTACTCATCTCTATGACTTTCCCATCTGCCCTATCTCTCAGACACGGACTAGAGAAAGCTCCCAGCTTTTAAGAGCTCATGTTACTACATTGGGCTAATCAAAATAATCCAAGATAATGTCCTTATCTTAAGATTTTTAACGTAATTATAACGGCAGAGTCTCTTTTGTCACGAAATGCAACGTATCCAAAGGTTGCAAGCATGGAATACCTTTGGGGTCTTTATTCTGCTACCAGATTAATCAAGAGTATAAATAGGGGGGCAGGGAAGGATTTTATGGGGGAAAAGAATGAGTTCTATTTTGAACATGTTGAGTTTGAAATGCCTGTGGGAATTCTGGGTGGATATGTTTTGAAAGCAGTTTTATATACAGATTTGGCAGTTCTGGATAAAAGTCAAGCTGATAGTATAATTTGGCAGTCATCATCTTATAAATTGTAAATGAAGCCATTATTATATATGAGAGGTTTAGTATTTTGCCCAGGAGGAGATTTCAAGTCAGTTTATAAAGTTAATATACTGTGGTGCTCTCAATAGTAGGATCATGTTTTATTCACTTAGGCATTAGCCTGGAATCAAATTCTTATATTTGTTGAATGAATAAATGAATGAGTGAATGAATGAATGAAAACTACAAATACTTGTCCTCTAGGACTCCATCTTATTTTATAGCTCTGTGTGTTGGTGTTCGCACGTGTGTGTATGTGTTTGATATAGTTCAGAGGTTTTAAAAACACTTACTATAAAAACAGAAAATACGTTCATCGGAGGAACACTTTAATTCAGACAAATTTAAGCATTTTTGATAAATAAAGGGATAAAAGGCACTCTTAGATTTTAAAAAGTATTATTTCATAGAAGAAGTACTGCAACAATGAACTCATTATTTCATTCACTCTTAAGATAATAGTAAGTCAACTGTACATAATTTATTCAAAGCATGTTCTTCAAAGCATGTTCTTCTAAACTTCTACATTTCTAAACTACCAGGATTGGTGCACAGGAGCACACACACACTTAAACACACATTTTAATGTTATTTTAATTTAGTTAATCCACTCAGACACCTGAACAAAAACTACACGTTTTTGATTAGAGAGACCATCCATCTATTTTCTTCTCTCCTTGAATCCATTGAGGAGAAAACACTTCACTAATGGTATTATTTTTTAAAAAACTGGTGACAGCTTTCCTCTATGTTGATGTTTTACGTGGTTTTTAGAAAATCAATTATGTCTAATCTTTTTTAAGTTTTTTTTTTGTTCCCAAAGACTATTTTTTAGGGTAGTCTTAGGTTTGAAACAAAGTTAACAGAATGGTACAGAGGTTTCACAGAAACTTCTCCCCTCCCCAGCAACACACATACCCATGCCGAGCTTCCTCCCCTAGCCATGTCCCCCACCAGAGTGGGGGACAACTGATGAACCTATACTGACACATGATAACTACCCCAAGTCCAGAGTTTACACCAGTGTTCACTCTTACTGTTGTACATTTTGAAAGTTTAGACAAATGTACCACATGTATCCATTCATATAATAGAATACAGAGTATTTTCACTGCACTAAAAATCCTCTGTGTTCTGCCAATTCATCCCTCCCCTCTCCCCAACCCTTGCAAACAGTGATCTTTTTATTGTCTCCAGAGTTTTGCCTTTCCCAAAATGTCATATAGTTGAAATTACAGTATGCAGAATTTCCAGGTTGGCTTCTTTTACTTAACAATGTGAAGTTAAGTTTTCTCCATGTCTTTTCCTGGCTTGATAGCTCATTCTTGACAGTGCAGAATGATAGTCTATTGTGTTGATGTACCACAGTTTACTCATCCATTCTCCTATTGAAAGACACATTGGTTGCTTCCAAGATTCAGCCATTATGAATTGCCTAATTTTTTTAAAGACTTAAAAAATAGTCTGAGGTAATTATATTTAAATAGGTCTACTCAACACAATGAGAAAGTATCTGGAAAATGATAATTACAAATAAGTAGAGCGATCCATTTACAGCACAAATAATTAATGTAAGGAATGGAAGAAGAAGATTATATGTCATTATAAATCTCACAGACACTAAGAATGGTTAAGGGAATATTAATAACAAAAACAGCAGTGCATTTCAAAATAAAATATAACTCAAAAAAAAAGTAAAGTATGAATAGTCTCATATGTATTAACTAAATCAAATCCACACTGAAAAACCTTCTCGTCAAGAAAATTTCTGGCTCATATGGTTTTACCACGATTATACCATCCACTTTAAGGATGATGCAACACCAATTTTATACAAATTCTAACAGAGAATTACAAAAAATTACAAAAAAGGAGAAAATAATAGCCTCAGGCCAACATCATCTCTGTATGGAAAAACCCAAGACATTACAAGAAAGATAGCTACAATCTTCATCAGAAATGTAGTTGTTAAGATCCTAGATAAAATATTAGAAAAGTGACTTCAATGGTACATCAAAAGTGTCATCAGTGGGAGTGACATCAGCAGATATAGTAGAAAAAAGATTCATGAAAATTTTCTCTTCCATCAAAGAAATGGGAGCTTGGCAAAATTGTCAAAATCCAATTTTCAGAGCTTTGGAAATGGTTTATAACAATCTGAAAAGTTGTTTTTTGTTTTTGTTTTTTTTTTCCTTTTCCAAGAAGAACAACTGAATCTCAGTAAGAACAGTGAGCTTTCTGGTGATTTTTGTGATTGATATATGCATGAGACTGAATGCCATGCTCATGTTCAGGGCTCTGCTTATATGCCCACGGAGACCTGAGGAGGACTCCTCTCTTACTTCTGATGAATCTCGGGAACTACACAAGCAAGAAGTGAATGGAAACTAGTGGCCACTTATGACAATGAATACATTGTTTATAGAGTTATGGAATTCGTTTCAGACAGTCATTAATAAACAAACAGCAACACAACAACAAACATCAACAAGCAGAGAAAAACCCTAGGGAAGGACAAATTTGATTTTGAGTTGCAACATTGTATACTTTAATAGGTCCAGTTTTCAATAAAACAATACAGCACATGCAAAGAAACATGAAAGCACTGTCCATACACACAACAGTGAACAGTTATTAGAACTATCCCTGAGGAGGCTGAGATGTTCAGTTTATTAGACAAAAACTTTAAAAATTCACAAGAGGGGCTCAATAGCCAATTTCAATGAACAAAAGAAAGAATCAGAAAACTTGAAGATGGGGCGCCTGGGTGGCTCAGTGGGTTAAGCCTCTGTCTTTGGCTCAGGTCATGATCTCAGGGTCCTATGATCAAGTCCCGAGTTGGGCTCTCTGCTCAGCAGGGAGCCTGTTTCCCCAGCTCTCTCTGCCTGCCTCTCTGCCTACTTGTGATCTCTGTCTGTCAAATAAATAAAAACCTTTATTTAAAAAAAAAAAAAAAAAAGGAAAGAAAGAAAAGAAAACTTGAAGATAACCCATCAAGATTATCCATTGTGAAGAACAGAAAATAAAAAGAATAGAAAAAGTCATAGCAAAAGCTTAACTGTCCATTAAAAAAAAAAGAAAAAGAAAGAAATATGAAGAGAACAAACTAAATCCAAAACAAGCAAAAGAAAGGAAATAATCACGGTTACAGTGGAATAAAGGAATTAGTGAGTAGGAAAGCAAAAGAGAAGAATCGATGAAGCCAAAGTTCGTTATTTGGAAACACAAACAAAGACACCCCCCAAACCTTTAGTTATAGTGACCAAAAATAAAAGAAAGAAGACTCAAATGACTAAAACAAGGAAAAAAATGGGAGCATCACTATCCACCTCATAGACACAAGAAGAATGTAAGAAAATCTATGGGGCACCTGGGTGACTCAGTTAGTCGAGCATCTGACTTCAGCTCAGGGCATGATCCTAGGGTCCTGGGATCAAGTCCTTGCTCAGCGGGAAGCCTGCTTCTCCCTCTCCCTCTGCCGCTCCCTCTGGTTGTTCTCTCTCGCTCTCTCTACACACACACACACACACACACACACACACACACACGTGTCAAATAAATAAATAAAAACTCTTAAAAAAAATCTAGAAAATACTACAAACATTTATAGGCCAAAAAATTAGATGACCTACATAAAATGAACAACTTCCTACAAAGTCACAAACTACCAAACTGATTCAAGGAGAAATGTAAAATCTAAATGGATCTATAGTAAGTAAAGAGATTGAATTAGTAATCAACATGTTTTCTCTAAAGAAAAAGCCAAATGGCCCAAAAACTAGATGGCTACCCTGGTAAGTTCTACCAAATGTTAAAAGAAAAATCATCTCTAATCCTTCACAAACACCACCAAAAAATAGACAGGGAAAGAAAACATTCCAGCTCATCCTATGAAGTCTGATACCAAAATGGTGGCAAAGATATTAAAAGAAAGAAAAACTATCCACCAAATATCTCTTATGATTAGAGAAACAAAAATCTGTAAAAAAAAAAAAAAAACTATCAAATCAAATGCAAGAACATATAAAAAGGATTATATATCATAAGTGTGAGTGATTTATTCCAGGAACTAAAATAAATAAAATATTTCCATTTGAAACCACACTTAAAAGAATGATAAAAGAATAAATTTAAACCAACAAAGTATAAAATTTGTACAAATGAAAACTACAAAGCATCACTTAAAGAAATTAAATGGAAAAACATGTCATGTTCATGGATCTGAGGGCTCAATATCACTAAAATGGCAATATACCCCAAAGCATTCTTCAGATTCACTCCCTCTTATCAAAATTTTAGTTGACTCATTTGCAGAAATTGACAAATTGTTCCTAATATTCATATGAAAATGTAAGTGTGATAAGAGAATAATGGTTCCCCAAAAGATGTTCAGGTCCCAGAACCTGGGAAGAGTTTAGTTTACATGACTAAAGAAACTTAAATATGATTACATTGAGGAATTTCAGTTCAAGTAAATTATCATGGATGACCTGGGTTGGCCCAATGCAATCCTTATAAATGAAAGAGGAAGGCATGAGTAGTAGAACCAGAGAAACAAATAGGATGATGGAAGATACTAGACTGATGCAAGGAAGATACTGGACTGACTAATGGTAAGTTGGACCACAAGCTAAGGAAGGCAGAGCCCCTCTAGAAACTGGAAAATGCAAGGAAACACATTCCTATCCAGATACTCCAGAAGGAATGCAGCCTTGCTGCTGACACCTTAACTTTAGGCCATTACCTTCAGCACTGTAAAATCATAAATTTATGGTGAGTTGATATATCAGCACTAGGAAACTAATATAGCCAAGGACCCAGAATAGCCTAACTAATCTTGAAAAGCAGCAAAAAATTTGAAAGATTCATACTTCCAGATTTCCAACTTTCTACATAGCTAATATAATTTTATCAATGTGGTGCTGACTTAAAGATAGACATAGAGGTCAATGGAATAAAACTGAGTATTCAGAAATAAACCATTATATTTATAGCTAACTGATTCTTGACAAGGGAGGCAAGACAATTCAACAGGGAAATAATAGCCTTTTCAACAAATAGTGCTGAGAAAATTGTATACACAAATGCAAAAGGATGAAGTTAGATTCCGACCTCATCTCATATACAAAAAGTAAGTCAAAGTGGATCAAAACCTAGGTGTAAGAGCTAAAAGTATAAAAGTCTTATAAGAAAAGATAAGTAAAAATCTTGACAACCTTGGATTAGACCAGGGCTTCTTAAAGTGACACCAAATTATAAGCAACAAAAAATGAAATGTTCTATGCATAAAATAAACCAGCAAGAAAGTGAAAAGACAACTCATAGAATGGGAGGAAATGTTTACAAATCATATATCCCATAAAGGACTTGTATTCAGAATATGCATACAACTCTTAGAGCTAAGTAATGACAAATGAGAAAGGGATTTGAGGAGATAGTTCTCCAAAGAAGATACACAAACGTTCAAAAAGCACATGGAAAGACGTTCAATATTGTTAGCCAGGAGGGAAAAGCAAACCAAAATTATAATGCGCCACCATTTACCACTCACTAGGGTGGCAATATGGAGACAATCCCTCATGTATTTCTGGTGGGAATGGTACAGCCACTTTGGAAAACAGTTTTGCATTTCCTCACCAAAGTTAAACTTAGAGTGACCAAATGTCCCAGCGATTTCACTCTTGCGTATATACCCAAGAGAATGGAAGACATATGTCTACTTGAAACTTGTACACAAATGTCTGTAACACCTTTATCCATAATAGCCAAAAACCAGAAACTGCCCAAACATCCATCAACTGAACGGATAAACCAGCGGCATGTCCACGTTTTATCAACCATAATAAGGAATGAACAACGTGCTGCACCAGGAATGGAACTTGAAGACATTTTGAAGTGAATAAAACCAGACACAGAATGTATTGTGTGACTCTGCTTAAACAGGATGTTCAGAAACAGCAAATCCATAGAAACGGATAGTAGACCAATCATTGCTGGGGGCTGGGGAGAGGAGTTAATAGGACCTTACTCATAGGAGGTACAGAATTTGGTGTTTTTCAGTGATAAAACTGTTCTGGAATTTGTGGAGATCATTACATCATTTTATGAATATACTAATCACTGAATTGTATACTCTTAAATGGTGAACTTTATGGTATGTGAATTATAGCTCAATAAAAAACTATAATAAATGAAAAACAACAGGTTTATTCCAATAATACAAGATTATTTTAACCTCATAAAATCAGTGTAATTTATAGTATTAACTGTTTGAAAGAGATAATCTTATCTCGAATGAAGGACAAAATTGTATTTTTTTAAATGTACAAATGAGGAATAGAACAGAATTTCTTTAACCTGATTAGAGATAGTCATAAACACCTAAAACAAATGTCATAATTAATAAGGAGGTATTGAAAGCTTTCCTTCCAAGATCAAAACAAGACAAGATTCCCCAGCCAGTTCAATAAAAGAAAAATTAAAAAGTGCCTAAGTATTGGCAAAAAAAAGAAATACACTAGTCATTATTTGCAAATTGCATTGTATGCACAGAAAAAATTAAATGTTAGAATTAATAAGTAAATGTAGCTAGCAAGATCACTGGTTGCGATATCTGCATATAAAAATCTAAGGAAACTTATTTCCTTAAACTAGCAATAACCAATTAGAAAATAAAATTCTATATATATGATCAATGTTTTGTTAACTTCATAAAATTGATTAGAAAGTTTTCCTTTTTTGTATGTTCTGGAAAGTCTGAATAATTTTTCAAATTATTTAAATAATGTTAAATGTACCTCTCCAATAATAACAACAACAACAAAATACTCAAGTTGCTTGGGATTGTGGATATCTGTAGAGGTATTAGGACTATCTCATTATTGAAGACCATTTTTAGATATAAATCACAGACTACTAAGAATGTCTTTGATTCCCTAAGTATTCTTTTTTTATTTAGCAAAAATTGACAAATTTCTTATATCTTACTTTTTAAAACATAACACAGGCTTATTTAAAAATTTGCAATTAATGCAGACAAGTAAAAAGTAGAAAATGAAGATAATCTACCAGTCTCATTTTAACAATAACCACTTATGACATTTTGGTATATAGCCTTACGTACAGGTATGGATGTGCACACATGTGGCTCTGTATATAGATATGGATATATAGATATAGATATAGATATATTTGTAAATGTCAACTAGCCAACAGATTTATATCTATATCTATATCTATATATCTCCCTGATATATTTCTCCCCTGATATATATATATCCTATTTCTCCCCTGATACATGTATCAGGGGAGAAATACATAGGCAAATAGAAACAGAGACTGATATCAAATACAGTAGGCATTATACTTTGTAAACTCTTTTTGTCTTTGAAGTTAGACAACTTACAGAACTTAATAGACATAGTAACCAGAAACCCTAGAGTTATTTCCATATTTTCACATTTCTGAGATGACATATTTTACCAGTAAACATTCATCATGATCAACTACACATGTTGCTTGGAGTTCTTTCCTCCAGCTGCCATGTTAGGTTGCAATAATGATTGACAAGTGTTTGCATACTGTTTGGGAATTTAGTATTTGTTATGTCGGATTTCTTCTGTTCTTAGGACAGATGACTTGGAAATAAAGATTTTGTTTTCCTGCAACTGGATGGGGCACATGTACCAGCATTAAAGCATTACAATTAGCAGATCCCCAGCTTGAATTCTTAAGCAATCCTTATAAATACTACCCTTTTTCTTAATACTGTCTTCTGTTCTCATTCAGTTTCAACAGAGAACACTCAGGAATTTAAACCACACTGCTTCCT
Organism: Lontra canadensis; assembly: GCF_010015895.1. Taxonomy (NCBI): domain Eukaryota; kingdom Metazoa; phylum Chordata; class Mammalia; order Carnivora; family Mustelidae; genus Lontra; species Lontra canadensis. The sequence goes on from NW_022631020.1 coordinate 6,482,098, forward strand.
CATTTAAATAGATAACTTGCCCCTCAAAAACTGACTTCAAGTTTAATGTTAGAAATGGGGCTAATAGTTACGAATATTTTAAGTAACAGACTATGGGTTTTTTGCAATGTTTTAACAGGAAATTTAAATAGAAAGATTTGGTTCTCGTGATTTTCCCCAATAGTGATTACAAATAGTCTCCTCTTTCTTTACTATCTTTGAATGGCATATTTCATTTCACATATCCTTTACTTGCTGCCAGAACCCTAATATTGCTAAGGGAGAAAGCTTACCTAGTGAAGTGTTTGTAAATGTCAACTAGCCAACAGATATTTGGAAGCCTATGAATGTTCAACTTTCTAACATTTGATTAAAGTCATCTGGAATTAATGTTCTCCTCTTTCTCCTCTTCTTACTTCCAAAAAAAAAAAAATTGTACAGAAGTTGATACAAAGTGTATTAAGTAAAGCTGGTATTTAACCCTCTTGCATTGATGTAGGAATTACATGCACATAAAAAAGGGGGGGCATTTTTATAGTAATCTGTACACTTGCTGTCAAGTTACTCTTTGATATATCTGCAATTTTCCAATGAAACACATCTTATTTATCTTGGATTAGAAGCAAGCTCATGCATGTCTAGCAGGATTCATTTGTCACTAAAGAAGCACTATCCTGAAACAAATCACATGTCCCTCAAAGAAAGTCTGCTTGTTTTCATTTTATTTTCTCAGCCTGATTAGTTAACATTTGTGAAAATGAGTAATTTGAAAGATGATACTGAAAACTACATAGCGTTGGCCCACCCCTCTCTCAGAAGAGGGGCTAATTTTCCTCTGAGGCCTCAGGACTGTGACATAGGGAAATGGAGAACGGGGAAGGGGACATATTAACTCTGGAAACCTCTACTCTGGATAAGCTGCTGGTCCATGGAATAAGAAAGACAATAGATGGGGCTCCTGGATGGCTCAGTGGGTTAAGCCTCTGCCTTCAGCTTGGGTCATGGTCTCAGGGTCCTGGGATCGAGCCCCCAATCGGGCTCTCCACTCAGTGGGGAGTCTGCTTCCCCCTCTCTCTCTGCCTGCCTTTCTGCCTACTTGTCATCTCTCTCTCTGTCAAATAAATAAATAAAATCTTGAAAAAAAAAAGGGCGGGGGAGAAAGAAAGAAAGCCAATAGATACCATGAGTGACCACCACCTTATAGGTTGCTTTGCCCTTCTCTGGGATCCATTTCTATTTTCTTTTGTTTCTCTTTCCGGGTTTGTTCTATCAAAACCGAATGTAAAAATTCTGGGTAAATCATCAACATCCTCTCACATTCAGCCATACACAAACCCCCAATCCCACCATCTAACATTCATTGAGCAGGTATTTACAAAATCCCTTCTTGATACAAATCACTTCATAGGGCCAACTGGACATAGAGCAATTAGCACAGCCTAGGACTAGATTAGCATATGGCAGCCCTTAGCCTCTAACATTACAGAGTAACTTCTATTTTCACGTCCTTGAGTACTCTGTCCTTCCCAGGTCCAAAACTTTCCAGGTTTATCACGCCATCTTTTCCCCTTAAGCTTCTGCCTCCATTTTTCAATTTCTATCTGTTCTATAAAAATTCCCCTTCAAAAGAAAAACTAATCTTCCACTAAAAGTGGAATATTTTTTTTAATTTTATTGGCTAATTACTTAAAATTCAAACTCTTTAGCCCATACTTAAAATCCTGTCTTCTCAACTCTTACATATTCAGTTACTGATATCCAAAATGATCATACAGCTACAGTCTTGCAAATTATTCACTACAATTGACAGTATGAATATGTAAAATACCAAGTATCTTAAAAAATAACTAGCTTACACTAGTTCCTTCAAAAAGCAATTAATAAAATGTATACTTTTAACAAATATTTCTGAACATCCATATATCAATAACCAAACTTGTTAGCTGGAAACATAGAAGAGATCAAAGATCTGGTCAACTGACCCAATGTATAATTTTGAAAATGTAAATTTAATTTGTTCCAGATAAATGACCTCTCAAAAAATAACCCATTAATAAAGAACGTTGTCAGGGAAGTAAAAGTTATTAGGGGACTTGAGGAGCCAAAGCATATGTTTGATTTAAACCTAGGAGATACAGAATGATAAGAAGAAATCAGGTTGGAGCTAAATATCCGTGAATATTAAGGTTATTCTCTCTTGGTTTGGAGTGCTCATTTACACACCAATATACAGCTTTAGGAATTTAGGGACTCATTAACTTAGCTAAACATGGAATTTAGCTTTTTTTTTTTTTTTTCCTTAAAAAGCTTTTTTTTTTCTTTTAAGGAAAAAAACCTAATTATTTATTTACTATTTTTATATCCAAGTACAGTCTTCTTATTACTCACTAAGGACAAATCTTTACCAATCACCCTTGCAGTCAGGGAAATAATTTCATTTAAACATCCCCTGAAAGCAATTATTTATGGGCTCCACAGAAACTGGGGTAAACTTTTTGTGGCCCCATTTATGTTGTGGAGATTAGAGATCACTTATAAAATAATACAACTCATAACTATTTGGTTACTACATTAACAGAAAAATCAAGCAAAAGTAAAGCAATGATCCCAATCACATAACAGAAATACCTTGTTGTAATGTAACTGTAATTTTCAGTTGCTCTCAAAAGTGTTATTTCGATATTTAACAACATCACTGATTTGAGAGGCTCTTTCTCTGCATCATCAAAATTTTATGAACCAAAATTATCAACACAATTGGTTTTATTGAGAATTGCTTTGGTTGCTGTTCTCTGAACAGACTGTTTTAAATCTATGATAAACACTGTAATATACTGGAAGAAGTTTTTCTTGAGGCATTTTCTACTTGACACTATGTGTCCTATCTTTCAGCAATGTACAGCAAGTTATTTTGCTGTAATTTCTGTAGCACAGTGGTCTCTGGGGTTTCCTTTAAAATCTCCAAGCTTCTCACATTTCACATTTCTCTAGAGCAGCGTTTCTCAACCTTTCTGGCAGTCCTGATGTCCAGCTGCATCTCAGACCAATTACATCAAAAACTCTAGGGGTGGAACCCTGACATCAGTAATTTTTAAAACTCCCAGGTGGTTCCAATGTGCAGTCATGGTTGAAAAACACGATTTAGAGTGAGAAATGACCTCGGGCTATCCCACAACTTTTCTATTAATAGTTCAACATATTACAAGTGGCAAATGGCATTGGTGAAGGTTTATAGTAATATAATAGAGCCATTGGTTTTATTCCAATTCTGCTGAGGTATTTTTGTAAAACCTCTGTGTTTATGTTCCTGTAACTTGGAGTTTGAGCCATCAAATTCTGATAAGGAATCTGCTAAATTTAGACCAGAGCTGGAGCATGATTTTTCTTGATTTAAAAATGGCAACTCTTACTAATATTCAGCCATTTAATTATTTCCCCAAAAAATCAATTTTGAACAAAAGTGCCACTCTTAAATAATTAAAATTTTAGTAACTTTGAGGTTAGTAATAAGCTGTCGATGCCATTTATTTAGATCAATTTATTAATGCACAGAATTCCCAAGAACATCATTCTCATCAGTAGCTTCTTTATATGAATTTTTATATATTAAACTTTGTATGTTAAATTTATGGTATCTGAAACCCTTCATGAAATATCATTAATGTTTTTAACTTTTTAGTGAAGAAAAACCTTTTTAATTGTTCATTCTAATGATTCCAAAGAAAATCATATTTTTGTTTTGAACACACCTTTAAAGTTCATCTCCAAGCTCTTTTAACTTATTTATTTTAAATTTGCTGCAGAGTTGATTTTCAAACCTCTCAGTTTATTTTCAATAATCTCTCTCTCAGGGGTGCCTGGGTGGCTCAGTGGGTTAAAGCCTCTGCTTTTGGCTCAGGTCATGATCCCAGGGTACTGGGATTGAGCCCCATATCAGGCTCTCTGCTCAGCAGGGAGCTTGCTTCCTCCTCTCTCTCTGCCTGCCTCTCTGCCTACTTGTGATCTCTGTCTCTCAAATAAATAAATAAAATCTTTAAAAAAAAGTGATAAAAAAATCTCTCTCTCAGACCCAAACATGGTAGGAATAATAAGATACCTTTCATTCATCAATAATAAGGAAGCTTTTTTTTTATAAGGTTTCACTCTATGTTTTATCCTTCCCACAGCCCTTTCAATAGGCAACAAGTTTATTTGATTTGGACAACCATTTGGTCATTTTCTTTAATGGGACCTAACAAACTGTGACATTTGAAATTAAAAAAAAAACAAAAACACGAAACTTTCATTTGGAAATTTAAGTGACTATGGAATGCAACTTATAACAATGTTATTATTAATGATGTAAACCCAACTGTTTTGGGGATTGCAGTGAATCTCATGACACTGAATAAGTACTATGACATTTACCCATTAATCAACTTAAGAAATTGATTTGAAGAAAGAGCCTTTGGTCCCAGGTTGCTGGGAATTATAATGCAAATTTGGCATCTCTCACTTTCCCTGCCAATTCATGAAGTGGTAGCATGGAGGGCAAATCTCACCTCTGATAGGCAGTCTTTCTGAATCTGCTTGCCCAAATCAAAGTGATCCACTCTCTGGCTGTTTCTCCTTCCTGTAAATACGTACATAATAGAGGTTCTACCACTTAATGACACATTTTCTCGACTTCCTCCCCATATCTCTCTGTGATAATTTGACCTGATTCATAACTGTATCTCTAGCAACTAGGGGCTCTCACCTGGTGTTCAATAAATGTTTGCTAAATGAAGGGTGAGGAATGTGTATCACACAGATTAAGCATTTGTTAAAATGCAGCAAATTGCCTGTTTAAGATCTGTGCATTTCACTGCATGTAAATTGTACTTCAACTACAAAGAATAAAAGAAATCTTTTCATTCCCCTTGGAACACGATTTCAGAGTCAGATGGCAAACCATTATGGAATTGGAGAGTTCCTCCTTCATCACAAATAGGTTAAAATGCATCTTGATAATCCACATTGTTTTCTGGACTCGAAAGTTTACTATTTTACAAAATCAACTCACCCACAAATTTGCCACCAACATGGATATTCAAATAATGTGCAAACACACACGTTAAATTCAAGAAAGATGTCTTAAATACTAACAGCTTCATTGAAATAAAATTGAACTTTTCTATAGTAATCATTTTGTAGGATTAGGCATATTTGGTTATTACTACACTAAAACATGAAAACATCCTCTAATAGTCAAACTTTATTGAAAAGAAACCCTCTCATTTACTTCTACAAATGTTTGAAAAAATTTAGAGTTATATATAAGTAATCGAATATAAAAATTGGATATGGACTAAACCAATGCAAATGAGCAGAGACATTATTTAATCAGCTAGTCCCACCAACAGGTCCTAAAAGTATATTATGCACACGTGAACACCTACCACTATATTATCAGTTATTCAGTCAACAGTTATTAATTCATAACAAAAATGCTCTACAGAATGGCCAGAATATAAACTCCAATCAATAAACCAAAAAAAAGAATACACAATGCTTCCTTTCCTAATCATTTTAGCCTTCTTTCTTTGACTTCATTGCTTGATCTTTAGGAGATAAGAAAGCATGTAAAGTGAAAAAAAAATTAAAATATAAAAACAGAAGCATGGCTTCATCAACATCAAAACTTGAAAACATGTTAAGACATAATGATAAATTCTTGCTGTTCTTAGCAACATAGAATAGATACTAGAATAAAAAAAGACCTTGGAGTCTAGCATATCATTTGTTTGTTTAAGAGGAACTTTTCTCCTTAATGAAATATTATGCAACATGTCATATAAACAAATTAAAAGAAGTAAACGACTAAAAGTCGCTTTTCACTTTTAGTAATAAATCCTGAGGGATAGCTATAGAAAACTGAGACCAGAATAAAATGTAGTCCTTACTGACACAGCAAAACTGTCCCATTCTCCAAGAAGGTATGACTGTCCTTTGCTCACAGAATTAGTTTACAGGGGAGCATACTGAATGGTTTTGCTTAAGTTGTATGCTTTTATCTAATTATAAAGAAAAATACAATTTCTAGATTATATTAAAACTATAGGAGTGATTATTAGCTCTAAAAATTTAATTTTGTGAATTGATTTTATTCCCTTTAAATACAAATAGTCCTATTTTGCATTGCAGTTTGAATTTTTTTCCAACAAGTGCATAAAATTGTTGCGTATGCAAATGTGCCATACCTTTTAGTATTGCTTATGTACTTTGCAAATGAAGTGTCTAAAACAAATTCTATAACTCAATTTCTGGTTTTGTTGTAAACCAAACTCTACTTAATAGCTTGGCACACCTGATTTGACTTGGCATTTTCAAAACTGATTTATTGCACACTCTGAAAAGCCTGTTAGTTCTAATCTTGCAAATGCAATAGGTTCCTCTTGCCATGATAATTATTATGCAGCTGATAGGTATGTTATGTCTTCCCCCAGTTTATATAATTGTGATTTATCAGCCATTTCCAGGAGAAATCACATCTCCAAAGCAATAGGTTCTGCCACGTCCTATGGACTAAAGTGTTATGCATTATCTGAAGAGAAGCCTGGTTACAAAGAGGGACCAATAAGAACTTAGCCTGTTCCAAGCCCTGGAGTAATTCCTGGGGAGAAACTGAGATATCCTTTATGCTTTGCAGTAGGTCTGGTCAATGTCTTAGAATTCAAACACAATTAACCTAGAGTTTGCAGTTTGCCTCTACTGCTTTCAAATCGCTGCAAGCAATAGGCTACACATGATCGACTTCTAAAATATTTTTAAAATATGCCAAATAATTAAGTAGGGTTGGTGACAAGTTAAGGTATACTGAATTAATGAAATAGCACAATTTTTCTTCTTTCTTCAATAATTTCCATTCTCAAATTGTAACTCATTCTTTTAAAATTGGCAATGGCAACCTGACAAGCATTGTTTGTAATTATGTATGGATTTTTTAAATCCAAATTTCAGTGACTTCTGCTCCTTCGTGATAAAATTGTATCACTCTGCCATTCTCAATGGCTCCTTCATGGCCATGTGAGAAAGTTATCCTTAGATAGATGTCTCCTTTTCTGTACTATGAAGTAACAAAAAGAGCTTTGAGAATTCTTTGTTTTGTTATTGATAAGAACCCAAATTAAGGTACAGTTAGAGAGGCTCTGAAAAACACATCAAGATATTTTTTTCTCTGAGTTTTCTCTGAAGTGACAAAAAGTAAACCAATGGAAAATCAAGTTAAAGAAAACCATAGTTCTTTATACTCCATGTTTAGGATAGCTAAAATTATTTTAATATTTACTTTAAATTTTAAAGCTAGAATGACTTAGGTTCAACACAAAGGGCAACTACTATCACTACAACAACTACATTTGAATCAATAATTCATGTATTTACAAGTCCATAAAAATCTATCAGTTCTTTCTTATTTTACTATTGCAGGTATATTCAATTCTTAATAAAGGGCAGAATATGATAGAATTGGAGAATATAAAATTGGAGAATTGAGACCTGAAAAATCATTCAAAAATTATTTTTATGGATTGATCCATCAATCTATTAATCTATCAATCTATCAACCTATTCACTATCTACCTACAGCAAATATATTTATAATATTAAAATGATAAAATTCCCCCCAAAAATGAAATCTAAGATAAATGTGAGAAATTCCTATGTGTAAAAGTGGGCACTTTATTTATTTATTTATTTTTAAGATTTTATTTATTTATTTGACAGAGAGAGATCACAAGTAGGCAGAGAGGCAGGCAGAGAGAGAGGGGAGGAACCAGGCTCCCTGTGGAGCAGAGAGCCTGATGCGGGGCTTGATCCCAGGACCCTGGGATCATGACCTGAGCCGAGGGCAGAGGCCTTAACCCATTGAGCCACCCAGGTACCCCACTTTATTTAAATAAGTCTTTATATCCTTATGCAAAAGAGGGTAATGTATTTTATATATACTTTAGTAGTAAACAAATTTATAGTTAAGAAGACATCCATCCAAATATTATTTATAACAATGAAAATATGAAAAAATCTTAACAATCTGTCATGGCTGCATAAATGGATGTATACCTTTTTAAATGAAAACTACAGTTGTTATAAAAGGTATTATATACAGACATGGGAAAATCTCAACCGTATACTATTGTGTGAATAAAGTTTCAAGTAAAAACACATATGTGTATGTCCTTCTATATAAAATAATATTAGAGCACAGGCATTCAGAGAGATATGTCTATACATATGTCTTTAACTTAAAAACAATAGTTTGCCTTTGGGGACCTTGATTTGTACTGATGTTTCTTTTTAGCCAAAGTGGTAAAAGCACTGATGATCTTTCTGCAATGACTTTGAATCTCCTTGTTTACCCTCCAGATGTACCTCATTATTGAGACTATTTTTTGTGGTCTTCTCATCTGAGGCATTTTAAGATGATATAAATGCAAACATATTCTGAGATGTTATAGCCAAATAATAAGTAATCCTTGCATGATTACCCTTTACTTCTGAATAGTGAAAGAGTAGAATGCAGTTTAGTAAAAAACACATGCACCAAAGGTCAAGTGTTCTTACATAAAATATAAGGTTTTATGAGAAGGGAATAAAAAAAAATTCAGAGGTTCATGAACAAAAATGAAGAAGGGCTAGGTAATTAGAAAACATGATAGAGCACAAGACATTGCAAAGTCCCAGAGTCCAGAGTTTGCTAATTGGGATAACAGAAGCCCTGAACATTTGTTTCCATCCCTGAAGTGAAGAAAGAATAAGAATCTAAAAACTCAACCTAGAGTAAACTATGGACTTTGGGTGATAATGACATTTCAATGTAAGCTCATTGATTGTAACAAGTGTGCTATTTGGTGCTAGACACTGATAGTGAAGAAGAAGGTATATGGAAACTCTCTGTACTTTCCACTCAATTTTTTTTTTCTGTGAACCTAAAACAACTCTAAATAATGAAGTTTAAAAATTAAAACAAAAACAAACAAACAAAAACTAAAGGTCCTCTGCTAACTGCTAAAACCAATGTATTAGATGTCTTCTGGCCATCCCAGAGGACCCTAACCAAGATTCTCTTGTCACATGGAGGGAGTGGTCCAAGAGGGGTGTAATGGAAACCATGAATCTCTTGACACCCAGACATGAAATCCCTTGGCATCATTTCTACTCCAATCCATTTGAAAAAGCCAGTCACAGAGCCGGCCCAGGTTCAGAGAAAGAGGCAATGAACTTCCCACCTCAATAGGAAGTATGAGAAAGAACTGGTGGTCAACTTTAAATCAAACATGGGACAAGATCTCAATAAGACACTTGGAAAAAGCATCAATTTATACTAGGTAATTGAGGTTAATCAAATTAGGAACTGTTTTATTAGATTCGATCTAGCATTATACCTCTTCATTTGCGTTGGAAAGGGTATGAACTCAAGAACATTGTCATCATTTTAGAATAAAGTAACTAAATTGCCATATTTTATGTCTTAAAACTACGTAAATCATGGTAATGGAATAAAAGAACAAGCAAATGAAAATTAGCAACTCAAAATTCATGCATCATTCTAATTTAATTTGCATGGCATGGGACCACTAGCTTTTTTAAAAAAATTAAACATATTGTTATATATCGAGGTGCCCGGGTGGCTCAGTCGGTTAAGCATCTGACTCTTGATTTCAGCTCAGGTCATGATCTCAGGGTTGTGAGATGGAGACCTGCATCTGGGCTCTATGCTCAGCAGGGAGACTGCCTCAGATTCTCTTCTTCTCCCTCTGCCTCTCCACCCACCTATACACTCTCTCTCTCTAAAATAAATAAATATTTTAAAATATTATTATATAGTTATATTAAAATATATTACAGGAAATTTACAGATAAAGGATTGTAGAACAAATAATAAAAAGAGAAAGCAGAACACTACTGTAGTAAAGCGAATGATGTTTTCTCTCTCTCCACAGATTTCCATATTCGAATCCCCAAAACTCCATGAGTATGTTACCTTACATGGCAAAAAGGGACTTTGCAGATGTGATTAAGAATTTTGAAGTGAGGGGCGCCTGGGTGGCTCAGTAGGTTAAAGCTTCTGCCTTCGGCTCCAGTCATGATCTCAGGGTCCTGGGATGGAGCCCCGCATCGGGCTCTCTGCTCAGCGGGGAGCCTGCTTCCCTCTCTCTGCCTGCCTCTCTGCCTACTTGTGATCTGTCTGTCCAATAAATAAATAAAATCTTTTAAAAAAATTTTTTTTGAAGTGAGAACATGAACCTGGTTTATCTACATGGGCCCAATGTAACCCTCCCCAAAACCCCGGCCATGGGTCTTTATAAGTCCGGGGAGGAAAAAGGTAGGAGTCTAAGGGTCAGAGGAGTAGTGATGATGGAAGCAGAGTTGGCATTGTTGTGGTCAGGAACAAAGGAAAGTAGGGAGCCTCTAGAAGCTGGAAAAGGCTGCAACAGACAACCTTTGTCCAGAGAGCCTGTTGTCCCTTGAGACAACAGGAGGAACACAACCTGTAATGGTAGCCCCAGAAGACTTATTTCAGATTTCTGGCCTCCAGAACTGTCATACTACATGAAGCTACTAGATTTGCCCTAATTTGGTGCAGCAGCAGTAGAAAGCTTGTAAAACTATCAAAAAAAAAAATTAAAACGGAAGTTATAATTGTTTCCCTTAAATGATAGCTAACAACCAATAAGTCATTTAGAAAAATTTAAAAACTAATTTGTATGGTACAGTGCTTAACTACGTTGGTGTTATCTGATGAGGTCATCTAGGATTTAGGAACTGATTTTTAAGTAATAAAGTTGGTTGAAGGCATGTAAAATATGCTTTAGAAAAGATGTGTCCAAAATACATAATTCCCTTCTGGAGCATTTTATTAAATCAACTTTCACATTTTGGAAACACACATACTCAATGGTAAATTAAATATAACCTGTGTCCAAGTATACCTATGTATAAATTGACCTAAGTATAAATAAATACATTTTAAATAAATCAAACCTGAATAAAATAAAATATGTATTCTAACCTATGCATTAAGACAAGGAAGAAATTTCCAGTTTGTGAGTTCAGCGTTCTCTCCCATCTGATAGTTGGCAACTTCTAATTTGTGGGGTGTGTGTGTGTGTGTGTGTGCGCGTGCACGCATGCCTGTTAACACACTCCCTCTGTTCTCCTAAATAACTGGTATGCACCAGAGAATTTAGGGAAGGAATGGGGAGGAAGAAAAGCATTTCTTTGTAGATCTATGGAATTAACTTACCATTAAAAAAAATGTGAGTGCTCACTTCCGCAGCACATATACTAAAATTGGAATGACACAGAGGTTAGCATGACCCCCGCACAAGAAACTGGACATGCAAATATGTGAGGCATCCCACAGTTTAGAAAAAAAAGAAAGTAAAACGTGAATTGAACATGTCATAATTTTACCATCTTCATTGATGGGAAACCTAAATACATTTCATTTCATTAAAATGAAATGGAGAAAGAACAAATATGCAGAGCCAAGAAATGTGAGACCTAATCAGTTTCTATCATAAACTAACTGGCCATCACTGGGTCTATTTCTACACATGATAAAACAGAATGCCTCGCATGCCCAATGCCATCAGCCTGCCACTGTTCCGTTTCCCGTCTTAATTAGAATGGGAGCTCCAATATTAACGTATTTTCAATTTATGCTAATGAACAAGGTCACTTTCCTCCTGAAAGCCTGTTTAATTCTCTACAGTTTACAGAAGCAAATCAAACTTGTTAACTCATCTTTACAAATTCCTTCCTGTCTTACCTTGTATTTCCAATTCTCCAGATATTTCTGTGAAGAGCAAAAAGGCACAGCCAGGAACCATGTTCTTAGCATCCTCTACACCTCCTGGCCTGGCCCACCTCATCCATTTCGGCCCGAGTCTCTTTGGTAAGGGGTTCAGAGGATACAGGTATAAAATCTGGATGTTCCCCATATCCCATAAAACTTAACTGCTGTTGGGGCATGTCTGAGGATGTAGATTAATTAGGGAGTTTTGCAGTCTGGACTCCGTTTGTAGATGTGTACCAGCCATGACTTCAGGGTTCAACGTATGAACCCTGGGGAGTCTCGCTTTCCTGATCTGTAAAAGTAGGAGAGTGCTGGCAGCATTTACCCCATGCGGACCCTGTGTAGATAAAGGAACACAGTGTTTGTAGGGTACTTGACACAGTCTTTAGACACGAGGGCACTTACATATCAGCAGGTCCTATAGTTATTTGGAAAAAAATGGTTTGTAAAAAGGGAGCTATAATCCCCAAGGAGATGTAAGAGGGTCTTTGTTCTTCTAACAGAAAAGAGGTATATTAGCAGGCAAAGTAAAAATCTAGGAAAATATAGCTCACTTATGCCAAGTTATTTTAGCATAGGCCATAAAGAGTTTCTCTTTGGTTTTAGATGTACTTGCTGAGCCACAAGAATCAGAAGTGAGAAGGATAAATTCATTCCAGCATTCCCTATTTGGACGTACCTGTGTGGTACCTGAGCTCTCTCTGAGCCAGTTGTAATACCTACGGGTTGTCTCATTAACTGAGTTGATAGAATCTTTGACACACATTCATCTACAGGAAAATAAAAAAAAAAAAAAAGAGAGTGGGAAAGGAAACAGAGACGCCTATTCTACCACAGCTCCAGAGTAGGACTTAAGCCTGCGTTAGGGAAGTCTGACAATCACAGTGATTTGTAGAAGGAGAGACCGAGTGAGTGATAAAGGGAAGAGGGCATGATGCTCTTGTGGGTTGTATCACAGAAGAAAGGAGAAGATGTCTCCTGATTCTGCAAAGGGACATGTAGCCTGGGTGGGACTGTTCTTCATTTATGGCCATGGTGTCAGCACCTCCTTGATGAAGCACAGCCTGGTGTCTTGCTCTGTTCCCTTGCCTCCCTTCTCAATAGTCAGTCTCCGCCAGACCTGAGCCTTCTGGATGCCTAATTGTGAGCAAATGTTTTCTGTTTTGTGTTTTTTTGAAGATTTTATTTATTTATTTGACAGACAGAGATCACAAGTAGGCAGAGAGGCAGGCAGAGAGAGGGGGTGGGGAAGCAGGCTCCCTGCTGACCAGATAGTCTGATGCGGGGCTCGATCCCAGGACCCTGAGATCATGACCTGAGCCGAAGGCAGAGGCTTAACCCACTGAGCCACCCAGGCGCCCCTGTGAGCAAATGTTCTAACACACGAATAGAGTATTTATGAGTATACCTGGGTAAGCTGAAAGCAAACAAACATTCACATTTCAGCAAAACACAATGCCTCCCTCCATCTCCTACATGGGAGTGAGGACTTTACCACAAATGTGGATCATGACCTGGGGAGATCCCAATGATCTCCTACGGCAGTCCACTGCCACGTCCCCTTTCCAGCCACACCGGGATGCTTGCCGTCATCAAGCTGGATATGCTCCTGACTAAGAACCTTTACAATTCCCTCTGCTGGAGATGCTGGTCTCTCAGACAGCATATGGCTAACTTCTTCAAACACCACTAGCTCAGGAAGGCCTCTCCTGAGCACCCTGTATAAAACTGGGACCTCTAGCTTCCTTGACCCTCCATATTTTTTAGCCTGAAATACAGGCCACTTTTACATGCATTAGATAAGCTGCCTTTCTCTCTCCAAAGGCAGAGGCATGTGTTTTTTGTTGATGAAACCGAGAACACAGCGTGGCACATTGTAAGTATACATTACGTCTTTGTGAAATGAGTATTTGTTGAATGAGTTAGCGTTCGGGATGTTTTTTGGTCAACCAGAAAAAGTCTAAATAACATTCACTTCAAAATTGCTCAGGGCAACAGGGAAGCAAGAAGTAAATTTTGTTGTCCATATTAAACTACTTAAAATATTTAAATTTTTGGTATCTCAAGGAATTTCCTTCGGCTTTATGGAAAATTCACGAATCCAGAATATTCTGTGACTGCACCAACCAAAATATGGCTCATTCAATTCTGTCTACATATATTAATCTAGAGATAAAATTTGCATCTTTACTCTTCTACAAATGTCTAAATGACTCCTTTTGAACCTCACGATTTTAAGAATATAAACCTTTTAATAATCAATTACCACAACCAATTAGTTCACAATCATTGAAATATACATTTGGGACTAGGGCTCATTTCAAATCTCAAAATACAAAGTCACTTAATTCAGAACTCCATCTGTGCCCCAGTCTCTGGAGTCTGACAAACAGTCTCCAAATTGTCTTCTGAGTTTTCATCAAAACAAGACACCAGTTTGGAATCTATTTTAACGTGACTTGCACTATATGGGGACTCACATTGCATCTGCTTTGATTTTTCTCTAATGAAAGTTCCTAGTTGTTCTGTGTCAGAAAGGATGTAAGTATTCCCTAGAAACAGCGCTGTTATTTAGAATGCAACAATAGAGAAAATCGAAGCCCCGGATCTTATATTTCCTATTCATAAAATTGTAATTGGCCTTTTTATGTCTGTGCTACCCTTGAGACACAGGGAATTAATTTTATGTCCATGAACATATATAGGATACCCATAAAACTCAGAATAGTTCAAATTCTCATCCCCCAACAAGAATTAGAAATAAAATCAAAGCATATTTTTCTTTAATCTTGGGGATTCTGTATAGTTTAATGTGAGCTCTTGAGATGATATTAAATTGCAGTTATTGTAAATAATGGGCAAAGGAAGAACTATGGTACAATGTTTGCAATAGCATCGTAAATAGAGAACAAATACCCCCCACCCAAATTTACATTTCACTTGCAGCATGAAGCAAACTCCTTGCAGATACCAAATGTTTATACTCTCCTTTGTCATAGTTGCTACAAGTACAAACTTTGTTAGCTCACTAGGTTCAAAGACTGGTTTCACTACTCATATGACCTAGGTATGGCTTAGACTTGCTAATATACAGCAGACCTCATTTTACTATATCAATAGAGATTAAAACCCCTACATTAAAACTTGGGGAAGGGTGAGCCCTAAGCTAATTAATATACATAAAATACCAGCATGATTTCTGATTCACAGTAAACGCTCAATAAACTGACTCCAAGCGAAGGCCCGTTAAACAGAATAAACCCAATAGTATTAGCTCACAAAGAGGTGACAGTTCTAGGGGCAGAAAATTGCCTTATCATTTGTCAGAAAAAAAAAAAAATTCTTATTGATACAGATTAATGCAGAGTAATATAATTTGTATATATTTCCAGATATGCATGCATAGATTTTTTTTTTTTTAGAAATAAGATTACAGGGGCGCCTGGATGGCTCAGTGGTTAAAGCCTCTGCCTTCGGCTCAGGTCATGATCTCAGGGTCCTGGTATTGAGTCCCTCATCAGGCTCTCTGCTCAGCAGGAAGCCTGCCTCCTCCTGTCTCTCTCTGCCTGCCTCTCTGCCTACTTGTGATCTGTCTGTCAAATAAATTAAAAAAAAAAATCTTAAAAAAAAAAAAAGAAATACGATTACAACAATCTGAATAGCATCTCAAAAAACAAAAAGGAAGAAAGAGGGGACAATAAAGAACCAAACAAGAAAGAAGAGAAAGAAAAGGAAAGAGAGAAAGAGAGAGAGGGAGGGGAAGAAAGGAGGGAGGGAGGGAGGGGTAGAGGGAAGGAGAGAGAAGGAATAGAACAGGTGCAGGAGCTCTGTTAAACCAGCCCTATCAGGAATCTTCTCTTTCCACATCTCCCTTTTTATATGTATGGTCTGGAGGAGAGCAGTCTTGGAGCTGTGGAACAGACTCTTCTTTAAGTGTTCTTTTTGTTAATTTCTACACGACAGGGGCCTGCTCTATCCATCTATCTATCTCTATCTATCTTTTACCTTCACTCTGTAATCCTAATGCTAATCAAGGCTGAAATTAAAAGACTCCATCCAAACAATTTGTTTCATGTCATTAGCCTAAGAGGCTGAAGTCACTAGTGCAAAAGTCGCTTTCCATCTTTCCATGTCTCAACAATCTCTGTGGAGCTTAAGAACCATGGTGCAATGGACCGATGCTGTTCAAAGTGTGGCCTCCAGAAGGGCAGGCTGGGGATCACCAGGGACCCGGTTAGAAATGGGGACTCCCATTCCCACCTCCAGCAAATGCTGAAGCCGAATCTGTACTCTACCAAGTTTCCTAGGAGATTCGTAGGTATATTAAAGTTTGAGAAGAATGGTAATAAAGGATTATTAATAATGATGCCTTTAATTCCCCAACTGTGCTCCTTAAAAAAATTAGTATCTTCCAAAATGTTTTCTACAAAAATGAGTTCTATAATCAAATGTATTTTAAAAAATATGAAATTAAATCAAGTTAAGCTAATTTCCTTTCAGCAACTTCTTGGAGTCACTATTATCCTCTAACGCGTGCAGTAAAAATGGCATGTGCGGGATTTCTCCAAGCTATTTGATCATGAAGCCATGTTTTCTTTGTGTGATCCTTTAAATATTTCTAAAAACACTGGGTTTTGAATAGCACAGTTTGGAAAAAGATGTCCTAATTTTTGTAGAAATGGTCAAGTCATAGTTCACAAACTCCACTTAAAACATTAGGAAAAATATTTGTTTGAGATTTAAAATTAAATATTGGAAAAATTATTTGTGTAATGTATCTAATTCTCTGAATGTTAAATTGGAAAACAGGCGATGTTTGCCTCTGCCTCCCCACTGCCATCGCCAAGCCCGTTACCCCCCTTCTTCTGCCTTTTGGACTCAGGGGCGTGGCACTGACTCAACTGAATCTCAACAATTTTTGCTTTGTTCAGTCTCAAGAGTTCTCCCTCCTCTTGCCCCTTATCAAAATAAGAGTCTTCATCATCTTCCTCCTAAAGTAGACACCACCATAAAAGCAATCTGTTAAAGCCATCTTCTGATAACTGATACCTGAAATTGTCTAAATATGCTATTCCTTTTAGTTTGTTTGTTTGTTTTTTAATAGAGAAGATCTAGGCTTTAAATTACCTTTTCCCAATGTCAAAAAAATAAAAAATAAAAAAGC
The DNA here is from genome assembly GCF_010015895.1 of Lontra canadensis. Taxonomy (NCBI): domain Eukaryota; kingdom Metazoa; phylum Chordata; class Mammalia; order Carnivora; family Mustelidae; genus Lontra; species Lontra canadensis. The sequence continues at coordinate 6,499,062 of NW_022631020.1, forward strand.
TGTATTTGTTGCTATAATTCAAGTGCACTATCTAAAATCCTCCCTGTGAATATCACACACATGGATTCTGATATCCAGACAGCTGGAATTAACAACAGTCAGGTACGAAGAACTCACCAAACTTGCAAACATAAACACATTAGTACACGCTCCTCATTTCCTATTATAATCTTACTTTCAACAGGGGCCCCATTTCTTTCTCACTTACTTTATTATTTAAAAGCTTTTGTAATGTTTTTCTATCATTTTCCATGTTCCAGGAAGACAGGTGTTATGACATAAAGTTTCATGGCCAGCTTTCTCTACTTTCCACTTAGAATTTATCAGGGATAATGCATACAAAAAAATGCAAGCTAATACTGAATTTCTTTCCAAATTCTTTCAGATTTAATATATTCTGGCTAAAAAAAAAATCTTTTTTAGACTGCTTTTTCTCTTCACTTCTATCATAAAAATGGAGGCTGGCTGTTCTTTTTATAGATTTTTTTGGTCATAATGAAATAAAGGTAATTAAGATTTCAATCTAGTTTTATCTAGCACCCAAAACTGTAATTATCTCATTACATTCAATATTGCCTTTAGAGGCAATTCATGGTTAAAACACTACAAAATGTCATTTTATGTAATATCAGTAGTTTCACTCATTTTGGACTATGTCCCTACCCAGCATTTCGTAAAGGAACCATTAATCATCATTACAGTTAATTCCCCCAAGAAAACAACTAAGAAGAATTGAGAATATGAAAAAAGCTCAATGGTACATAAACACCTATAATTCCTGCTTCCCTTGTGGCTTTTTATTTGGAGCTGAGATTTTAAAGCAATGCTAGTTTACTCTCTTCCCATCCTTATTTATTCAACAAATATTCATTTAATGGATATTAAATGCTAGGCTCTATTCCAGACTGTGGGGATTTAGGAAAATTTTTAAAAAATAAACATATATTATAAGGTCACGAAATGATAAACGCTAAAAGGAAAAATAAAGTCATTTAAACAAACAGAAAATGACTTGGGTACAGGAGCAGAGGGTTATCTTCCTGGACCATGAAAAATAATATAAAATAAATAATATGTAGATTTATACAGATATAAATATATAGATATATACAGATATATTTGGTAAGCTGCATATTAGGTATATATTTTTGATCAGATTATTCCAGTTAGACTGTCAATTTAGGTAAAAATCATGGCTCTGTTTCAGCTGTTCTCAAAATGTTTATCAGTGAGGTATGCTTCTATGAATTTTTTATATGGCCCATATTTTTCAGGCCATACCAAAACTTCTCTTGAAATTTGCTAAAAATTTGCATAGCTATTTTCATTTGACATGATAAGAGAAGAAAAAAGAAACTTTATCTAAGTCATATAGAAAGAAATCTATTCCAACTGAACTGTATTTTAATTGAAAGTCTAGATTATGTTGACAATTATCACGATGTTATTTTCTGTTTTCTTTTTAAGGAAAAAAAATTAAATGACCCCCAGAAATATATGGTGAGATTCTTTTTGTCATTTATTTTGTCAATATAGTCACCAAACCACTGGTCAACTGAATAATGAAACTGAGGGAAAAAAAAAAAAAACCATTATGAGCTGCTTTATATCAGAGGAAAAATACTTGATTTAACTGCATGGGAAAATTTTTAATTACTTATTCAGGCAAATATTATATTGCCAGATCAAGTTTTTTAAAGTGAACATGAGAAAGATCATGGATTATTGTTTTAAGAATTGAAAAAGTCGGTGTATAAAACAGAAACCCTGCTAAGTAAAAAAACACTATGTGTTTTCAAAACTTACAACAAATGTACTAGCAATGGATGTGTTGGCCTTCTGGAGAGATACACATGTAGACAATTCGAGCATGTAAGGAGCCTTTTTGCCCTCTTGGCTGACTTTTAATACTGTCTTCTGAAACCATGTCTTCCAACCTCTTTGTATTTTAACTCCTCTTTGATGGGATGTATCAAAAGATTTTTATAAACATCTAAGACTTTCACGGTTTAGTCAAGCCTCAATTTTGAATATACAGTTAATATAATCAAATAGCACAGTTATAACAAAATACATCTTATTTACAATAATAAGTGCATATTTAATAGCATATTATGACCATAATCAGAGTACATAAATATTATTATACAAATCATCCCGTCTGACGCTACAAGGAGCCTTCCTTGCTGAACCCTGCTGAACCCTGCCCACACTGGAGACTTGGTGCACCTTGCCTGGATCCTGGTTGATATTTTCAGCTCTACATCCCCTCAACCAGCTCTCACCAAAACCACTAGGAGGAGGAACACCCAAAAGGGGAAAAATTTAGAGATTGTGGCTTCTGCCACAGAACTATTGGATATGGACATAAACAGAATGTTGGAAAGGGAATTCAGGGTAACAACTCTCCAGGCAATGGCTAGGTTGGAGAATACTATTAGTGGCAACATAGAGTATCTAAGGGTGGAAAAGAGGGCTGATCTGGCAGTACTAAAAAATGCTATCAATGAGATCACATCTAATCTAAATACTCTAACAGCTAGGGTAACAGAGGCTGAAGATAGAATTAGTGATCTAGAACACAAACTGATAGAAAACAAGGATCAGGGGAAGCCATGAAAACAGAATTAGGGAAATAAATGACACCATGAAATGTTCCAACATCAGAATTACTGGGATTCCTGAGGATCCATAGAGAAGACTAGAAGATATAGTTGAATAAATTCTGGATGAAAATTTCCCTAATCTGGGGAATGGAACAAGTGTTCATGTCCTAGAGGCAGAAAGGACAACTCCAAGATCAATGAGTCTAGAAAGATCTATACACACACACACACACACACACACACACATACACACACAAAAGACCTCCAGACACTTAATTGCGATATTTATGAATCATAATTTCAGACAGGAGGTCTTAAGGGCAGCTAGGGGGAAGAGATTCCTTACATACAGAGGAAGGACCATCAGAATAACATCAGATCTGTCCACAGAAACCTGGCAAACCAGAACAGACTGGCAAGATATATTCAGGGCACTAAATGAGAAGATCATGAAACCAAGAATACCTTATCAACCAAGGCTGACATGCAAAATGGATGGAAAGATAAAGAGCTTCCAAGACTGGCAAGGTTTAAAAAAGTATGTGACCACCAAGCTAGCATTACAAGAAATATTAAAGGGGGTTCTATAAAAGAAGAAAGAACCCAAGAGGGACATAGAATAGAAATTTACAGACAATCTATAGAAACAAGGACTTCACAGGCAACATGATGTCAATAAAAGCTTATCTTTCAATAATCACTCAACATGAAATACCTAAATGCTCCCATAAAATGGCACAGGGTTGCAGACTGGATAAAATGACAGGACCCATCCATATCCTGTCTACAAGAGACACATTTGGAACCTAAAGATACATCCAGACTGAAAGAGAAGGGATGGAAAACCATCTTTCATGCCAACAGGCCTCAAAAGAAAGCTGGGGTAGTGATTCTTATATCAGATAAATTAGATTTTAAGCTAAAGACTGTAGTCTGAGATAAAGAAGGACACTACATCATTCGTAAAGCATCTGTCCGCCCAGAAGATCTAATAATTGAAAATATTTATGCCCCCAATATGGGAGCAGCCAAGTACATTAGCCAACTGTTAATCAAAATAAAGAGTCATATTGATAAGAATACATTAATTGTAGGGGATCTTTACTTGCCACTCTCAGTAATAGACAGATCGTCTAAACAGAAAATCAACAAAGACACAAGAGCTTTGAATGACACATTGGGCCAGATGGACCTCATAGATCTATACACAACATTCCACCCTAAAACAACAGAATACTCATTCTTCTTGAGTGCACATGGAACTTTCTCCAGAATAGACCACATACTGGATCACAAATCAGGGCTCAAATGATACCAAAAGATTGAGATTTTTCCTTGCATATTCTCAGACCACAATGCTTTGAAACTGGAACACAACCACAAGAAAAAGTTGGAAGGAATTCAAACACTTGGAAGCTACAGACCATCCTGCTTAAGAATGTTTGGGGGGTGCCTGGGTGGCTCAGTGGGTTAGAGCCTCTGTTTTCGGCTCAGATCATGATCTCGGGGTCCTGGGATGGAGCCCGCATTGGGCTCTCTGCTCAGTAGGGAGCCTGCTTCCCGCTCTCTCTCTGCCTGCCTCTCTGCCTACTTGTGATGGCAAAGGTGGTCCTAAGGGGGAATACATAGCCATCCAAGCCTCACTCAAAAAAAATGAAAAATCCCAAATATACCGGCTCTCTTTATACCTCACAGAACTGGAAATCAACAACAAATTAAGCCAACCCCATGCACAAGAAGGTAAATAATCAAGATTAGAGCAGAGATCAATGAGTTAGAAACTAGAGATACAGTAGAACACATCAAAAAAACTAGAAGCTGGTTCTTTGAAAGAATCAATAAGATTGATAAACCACTGGCCACTAATCCAAAAGAAAAGAGAGAGGACCCAAATTCATAGAATTATGAATGAAAAGGGAGAGATCACAACTAGCACCAAGGAAATACAAACAATCATCAGAAATTATTATCAACAGCTATATGCCAATAAGTTAAGCAACCTAGAAGAAACGGATACATTCCTGGAAACCTATAAACTTCCAAGACTGAAACAGGAAGAAACTGGCAACCTGATTAGTAACAAGATTGAAGGAGTGATCAAAAACCTCCCAAAATACAAGAGCCCAGGACCTGACAGATTCCCTGCGGAATTCTACCAAAAATTCAACCTGTTCTCCTGAAACTGTTTCAAAAAATAGAAACAGAAGGAAAACTTCTAGACTCTATGAAGCCAGCATTACCTTGATCCTCAAACCAGGCAAACACCCCATCAAAAAGGAGAATTTCAGACCAATATCCCTGATGAATACAGATGCCAAGATTCTCAACAAGATCCTAGTTATTAGGATCCAACAGTATATTAAAAAGATTATCCACCATGATCTGGGAGATTTATCCCTGAGATGCAAGGGTGGTTCAACATTTGCAAATCAATCAATGTGATAGAACAAATCAGTAAGAGAAGAGAGAAGAACTACATGGTCCTCTCAATTGATGCAGAAAAGGCATTTGACAAAATACAGCATCCGTTCCTGATTAAAACTCTTCAGAGTATAGGGATAGAAGGAAAATTCCTCAACTTCATAAAATCTATCCATGAAAAACCCATACCAAAAATCTTCCTCAGTGGGGAAAAGCTGACAGGCTTCCCATTTAGATCACGAACAGGACAAGGATGCCCACTCTTGCTGCTCTTGTTCAACATAGTAATAGAAGTCCTAGCAACAGCAATCAGACAACAAAAAGAAATAAAAGGTATTCAAATTGGCAATGAAGAAGTCAAACTCTCTCTCTTCACAGATGACATGATACTTTATATGGAAAACCCAAAAGACTCCACCCCCAAACTACTAGAACTCATACAGTGATTCGGTAATGTGGCAGGATACAGAATCAATGCACAGAAATCAGTTGTTTTCTTATACACTAACAATGAAAATATAGAAAGGGAAATGAGAAAATCTATTCCATTTACTATAGCACCAAGAACCATAAGATAACCTGGGAATAAACCTAACCAAAGAGGTAAAAGATCTGTACTCAAGGAACTACAGAACATTCATGAAAGAAACTGAAAAGACACAAAAAGATGGAAAAGCATTCCATGCTCATGGATCAGAAGAATAAACATTGTTAAAATGTCTATACTGCCCAGAGCAATCTATACTTTCAATGCCATCACAATCAAAATTCCACTGGTATTTTTCAAAGTGCTGGAACAATCCTTAAATTTGTATGGAACCAGAAAAACCCCAAATTGCTAACAAAATTTTGAAAAAGAAAAACAAAGCTGGGAGCATCACATTGCCTGATTTCAACCTTTACTACAAAGCTGTGATCACCAAGACAGCATGGTACTGGCACAAAAACAGACACATAGACCTGTGGAACAGAGTACAGAGTCCAGATATGGACCATCAATTCTATGGTCAAGACAAAGCAGGAAAAAATATCCAGTGGAAAAAAGATAGTCTCTTCAATAAATGGTGCTGGGAAAATTGGACAGCTTTTTACAGAAGAATATACATTCTTCATACAATTCTCTTACACCATACACAATGAAATGGATAAAAGACCTCAATGGGAGGCAGGAATTTATCAAAATCCTAGAGGACAACATAGGCAGTAACCTCTTTGACATCTGCCATAGCAAATTCTTTCAAGACACATTTCCAAAGGCAGAGGAAACAAAAGCAAAATTGAACTTTTAGGACTTCATCAAGATAAAAGCTTCTGCACAGCAAAGGAAACAGTCAACAAAACAAAGAGGCAACCCTCTTTGGGTTTGAGAGAAGATATTCACAAATGACACTACAGACAAAGGGATGATATCCAAGATCTATAAAGAACTCCTCAAATTCAACACACACAAAAGAGATAATCATATCAATAAAAGGGCAGAAGACATGAACAGATACTTCTCCAAAGAAGACATACAAATGGTTAACAGACACACGAAAAAATGTTCATCATCATTAGCCATCAGGGAGATTGAAATCAAAACCCACATAGGTATACCAACTTACACCAGTTAGAATGGCCCAAATTAACATGACAGGAAACAACAAGTGTGGAGAAAAGGGAACCCTCTTGCACTGTTGGTGGATGCAAGCTGGTGCAGCCACTTTGGAAAACAGTGTGGAGATTCCTCAAGAAATTAAAAATAGAGCTTCCCTATGACCCTGCAATTGCACTACTGGGTATTTACCCCAAAGATACAGATGTAGTGAAAAGAAGGGCCATCTGGACCCCAGTGTTCATAGCAGCAATGGCCACAATCACCAAACTGTGGAAAGAACCAAGATGCCCTTCAACAGATGATGGATGAAGAAGATATGGTCCATATATATAACGGAATATTACACCTCCATCAGAAAAGATGAATACCCTGTGCTATGGTGAGTGCTGTGAAATGTGTAAACCTGGCGATTCACAGACCTGTACCCCTGGGGGGAAAAATATATGTTTATAAAAAATAAAATTTAAAAAAAATTTGTAAAAACTAAAAAAAAAAAAAAAAAAAAAGATGAATACCCAAATTGTGGATCAACATGGACGGGATGGGAAGGGATTATGCTGAGTGAAATAAGTCAAGCAGAGGTTTCACTTACTTGTGGAACATAAGGAATAACATGGAGGACATTAGGAGAAGGAAAGGAAAAGTGAGTTGGGGAAATCGGAGGAAGAGACGAAACATGAGAGATTGTGGCCTCTGAGAAACAAGCTGAGGGTTTGGGAAGGGAGGGGGTGGGGGATGGGTGAGCCTGGTTGTGGGTATTATGGAGGGCACATATTGCATGGAGCACTGGGTGTGGTGTATAAACAATGAATCTTGGAACACTGAAAAAATAAAATTAAACTTAAAAATATTATTATATACTACAAATAAAATATTATATAGTATATATAATTCAGCAACAAAAACCCTGTCAGATGTGTTATGATTATTTCAATTTCACTTATGAGGAAAATAAGTCTGAATCTTGATCATTTGGCTCCATCTCCCCACTTTCGTGGTACAATGTTATCCATTAGCTAAGGCCTTTACTATATTCATCTGGGTTTCTGCGAAATAAATTGAGTTATAACTCAATTAATGGTTCCTAAGAAAATATCATTCTATCACATTTTCTGTGAAAAATAAAAGCAGAAAGAAAAGAGCAGTACCGTTTTAGACATTTGTTTTAAAATCCCTTTGTGAGCATACAGATAGATACAGATCTCTAGCTATGTAATATACATGACTCTACAGCTCTAATTCTGTATCTTTTTCACCTGTAGTTCAGATTTATGTATCAGACTTCCTTCATGCCTTGCTTTGTTTCCAGTAGGCTGCCATCACAGTCTTCCTTCTATCATATCACTGTGTTTCAAACTTAAACCTCACTGAGCGACTCGGAACATTTATCAGAACCCTTCCCTTCTGGCCATGTCACTGATTACTCTTAATAACTGGCTTCAGGATCTTGGTCAAATCACTCAACCTCTTTATGTCTCAGTTTCCTGCCCACCAAAGAACTTAAATTAGCAAATTCTGTTGTAGTTTCAAAATTCCATGATTCAAAAGTTGATCTTGATTATTTACTATGTACCACTAGTGCACTGTGTTCAATATTAAGGGAGGAGTCTTTTTAAAAAAAAAAACTCAATATCACAATACCATATCCCTTAATGTTTACTGAACAAATGTTAACTAAAAACGAGAGCTACTGGTTAAAATATGGGTTAAAAGATTTAAAATACGACTACTGGAGAAAATATCTGTATATACAAACAAGCACTTTATTGGCTTCGTGGCTTTATAAAGGTTGGAAGACACTGGAACAACAATAATAATACAAGTCATTGCATCATGTGTCACAAAATATATGGAAGATATAATACTCTCCTGACTATGATAGCAAATAGGGGAAAACTGTAAGAGGCAAAGAGAAAGTAAAAAAAAAAAAAAAAAAGAAAAGAAAAGAAAAAAGTACAATTGAAGAAGAAATCCATCATTATTTTAAGATTCTAGCTGCATTTTCATGATCAGCAACCACTTCCCTGATGATGGCTGACAATATTTTTATGCTCTCCTGGGGACTCAGATATGACACAATTTAATTAATGTTGTTTTTAGGATATATTCTGCTATAAAAGAAGAAAATGATTCAGGATTATCTGAACTAAATTTGCTGTAACTGTGTAGTTCTTAGCATAGGTTTATTCTCCTTCTCTTCATTCTGGGTTCATGTCAAATCAAACTAAATGGAACCAAGAAAAGGAAAAAGGATCTATGGTATCACTGTAGGTTCTTATTTGGAAATTAAATCCCCTTTGCACTAAGGAGGTAAATGTAAAGTCACTTAACTCCATTGCTTTAATGAGATAAGAACAGACCTCACAAGCACCTTTGAAAATTACTCCTCATTGTTTTATAAAAAACATCAGTGATTTAAAAACATTAAGTGAGCATCTTATAGGCATTTCAGGAAATCTGTGAAAAAATATACACACACAGTTATTAAAATGACAGCAGTCTGCTTGCTGTTATGGGCAGCTTAGAAGTAGTACCAAAGTGTATTTTTTTCTTCCTTTGTAATGATGAAAAATCCTATCTCTCTTAAATCTGTGGTTTTTTTTTTTTTTTTGCAAGTATTTGGGACGCATAACATCTTTACATTTGAAGCATTTTTTATAAAATGCATAACTGTGTGACTAATCAGCAGAATTAACTGGAAGGACTCAAAAAACTTTTAGGGTGGGAGTTGCTGCCTCCTCCCTGGCACTCAGTAGCTTCGTCCTTTAGTAGGAGAGATCTGATCGGGGAAATGGTAGAAGTCTGGTATCTATTTCCTCAAGAGGTTGGATTGGGACGGTTAATAACCTAAACTTAGATGCTCATGTGTTGTTTCTCCTTCTTGGTCAATCTACCCCTCTTAGACCCTGGTTTTAGAAACTATCTGCCTGTGAGTCCTATGCATTCTGCTGGCCAATCTTGCATTTCTCATGCAGTAAACCAAAAAGAACAATCTCTGCCTTCTGCAGTAAAGTTTTCAGTTATTCAGCTGCTCTCTTGGTAATATTTTTGTACAAATTCTATGGAGGGAAGAAGAAAAAGGAAAAAAAGATTTGGTTTGAAGCCCAAGCTCTATTTTCTAAACCAGCTCTGCATCTATGATAAAGCAGACAATTTCCTCTCTTTCTAACTCTTGCTATTTATTTCCAGATAGGTTCCAAATCATAAGGGAATGACATGGGGTGGTTAGTTAACCAAACCAAATACTGTGAGTGATGCTAGTGGTCATGCTAAAATTGCTCTCACTCGCCCTTTCAAGCTGAGCAAACCTAGATCTTTCATTTCTGCTAGAAACAGATATCTTGAAAGGTTTTCTTTCTAAATCTCTCTTTGAAAGATGCTAGACCTCAACACAGCAAGATCTGGGTGAATTATGAGGATAAAGTCTTTATTATGATCCATTTGGTTAGTATATGTACTCCTCGTGCTGTATTTCAAAGTTCGTTAAAGGCTGGAAATCATACATCTGGTTGATATTGGATGCTGGAGTTTAACACTCTCCGTAGCTACGCTAACAATGGTCCCACTTTCTGGGATGGGCAGCAAAAACTACAATTCCCAGGATCCCTTGCAGCTGGGGCTTCAGATATAATTTAGATTCCATCAATTAGATATCCTTGTGGAAGACCTCCATTCAGAACTGAATCACTTGATAAGGAAAAACAAACTTTTTGGGCTGGAGAAGTTGCTATCAAGCATCCAGATTATGCGGTGTCCCGACCACTTTTTGAGATGACAGCTGTGGTGGCAGCTTCTGATTTTGTAAACTGCCAGTCACATAGAGGCAGTTGTACCCATGCAGACCAGTTGTACTCAGCATGGGACTATGCCAGAAGCTTACTGTACAATCTTGTTTCTGTAACCCTATAATTAATCTGTGAGATAGCTTTATCCCTTCAATAAACAGGTTATTCTTAAACACATAAAGTATATTCCCTTGCATGTAGTTAAAAACCTTGGCTAATGCATCAGTGAAAACAATTCAGGGTCGAAATAAAATTTAAGGTAAATCACAGATTATAAAATATAGAATAAGCTTGCACAGGAAATATTGTATAGGATAGACTTTTTTAAAAATACACTAAGAATTATGGGGAAGTTGAAGTCAAGGGAACCAACCACATTATGTTATGCATTGAGAATTACCATTCCAGTTGAAGAAGTCACATTGTAAGCACACAGCCTGAAGAAAAAGGGAACATTAACGTAATCTGATTTAAATGACACACCTACCCTATAGGACTCAATGGTCACCTGCTGGAAAAGAAATACATTATTGTCATCAGCTACTCATCTGTAGAATCATTCCTAGGTATTTCTCAAAAGTTTAATTCCTGGTTCACTCCTACTCTGTCCATTAGAATGCCTAACTTGTAATTTCTATACACTTGCACATAATCTTTTCCAATACCCTATATTCTTAGTTTTGTAAATTCTTCCATTCCAGGATATCTATCTCAATCATTCCCTCCAGTGTCGACTCTTAGGCCCTGCCATTACAACTCACTGGAACATATGCCTGGAACCATGTGATATACACAATCGCAATGTAATGTAATGAGTCTCTTTCACCAATGGACACCTCTAAAATCTCTGGCACATGACCTCCAAGTCATTTGTGCCATCATCTTTCTCTGTCCCTTGATACACTGCCTTCTTTCTTTACCCAAATTCCACGGTCTGTCATAGTCACTCTTGCATACCATCCCTACCTTCTTTACCCCCCTCACTTTTTCCAGCTTGCTTGGCATCACTACAACTCTGATCTAATCCTGCTCTTTCCCTATTCCATGACCAGACCACATAACTGAATATGACTAATCCCACTTTAAATTCACAATTCTCAAAGACCTATATGAATAATTATCCCATCCTCCCTCTTTTTTGGACACTACCTCTTCTAATATATTTTTTCATTTTCTCTCTACCCACTTCTGAAATTCCCGTTATGTTGGTATGCTTAATGGTCTCCCACATATATCTGATATTGTTCATTTTTCTTCATACCTTTTTCCCTCTTTGTTTTCCAGACTGCATTATTGCAATTGATTTTCAAATTTGCAGATTATTTTTTCTAATAAAATTTATGGCTAGGTCTTTTTACCACATTTTTCATGTCTGTTATCGTGTTTTTCAACTTGTTTTCCATTTTTTAAAATAATTTTGTTCTCTGTTATTTATTCAAATAATTTTTGTTTCTTTACTGATAATTGTGTATTCAATAAAACATTGTCATCATATATTCCTTTAATTTTTTTAAGGATTTTATTTATTTATTTGACAGACAGAGATCACAAGAAGGCAGAGAGGCAGGCAGAGAGAGAAAGAGAGGGAGGCAGGTTCCCTGTTGAGCAGAGAACCCAATGTGGGGCTTGATCCCAGAAATCTGGGATCATGACCTGTGTGGAAGGTAGAGGCTTTAACCCACTGAGCCACCCAGGTGCCCCATGTTCTTTAATTTTTTAAGCATGGTTCTTCTATTTCTTTGTAATATTTGTAATATATTTTGTATATAAAATAAAATATAATATATTTGTAATAGTTGCTTTGAACTCTCTGTTAAACCCAGCCAGTGGTCCCTCTCCATGGCGGTTTCTATCACTGATTTTCCCCTTGTATATGGGTCACACTTTGCTGTTTCTTTACTTGTCTCATTTTCTTGGAAAATCAGCCATTTTAAATAATAGATTATGAAAATATGGTTAAACCTCCCCCTCACCACAGTGTTCCTTGTTGTTGTCTGCTTGGCCACTTGTTCTTCTGTCATTGTATTTTGGGAAGGGGGGTGGATTAATGATTTGGCTAAGCTAATCCTGCAAAATCAATTTCCCCAGCAGTGTGCAGATTCTAAAATATGCTCCTGGTTATGTAGTTTTCTACTTGTTTTTATCTTTTAGCCTGGCTCTTTAGGGGCCACTCCTGGATTAATTCATATTATTATTATTAAGTCACTCATGGGTGAAAGGTGGTACTTAAGCCCCCTTCACAAGTTAGATTGTTGCCCTCTACTGAATGGACGGACGGATGGATGGACAGACGGATGGATGAATAATAGATGGATGTCTTGAAGTGGCTTCACAGTTCAGAGCATTACTTTTTTTTTTTTTTTTTTTTTTTTGCTCTTCTTTCTGTAAAGGGTAGTAGATTGCTAATTCCCTTTCTTGATAGCCAAGGAATCTGGCTCTGGCTAAAACCCTATATGTGAAACTTAAGGCCAAGAATAAGCAATTAAAAGACTTCACCTGGCAAGTCTCATGGAGGTATATTGCCCTCTGCCCACCAAATGTGCAGGAGCCAATTCAGGTCAGGCTGGAAGGGAAGTTGCTATCCTGGACTCAGGACCCCTGGCTGGCATCTTCTGTGTATAACTACATTCCTAGTCCAGCTGCCTCCATTCGGAGCAGTCTTTATGGGGTGGCCTTCCCCACTGTCCCTGCCCAGACCTCTTCACTGTGGGGAGGAGTGGAAACCTTCGAGACATTTTGTTCTACACTGACTCAATTCTCAGTACTTCTCCACTCCTATGCTTCCCCCTCCCCCTGCCCTCCTGCCCCAGGGTTCATAGAAGGGCAGGAACTTCTTGTTCAAAGCTCCCTTGATAATGAGATGATACCACCCCCCATTTGTGCAGATATGTCTGACTCTCATCCAGGGCCATTCCATGGGAAAAAGATGAAACATGCTGGGAGCCGATACCTTCTTTCCGGCCTCTTGTTTTTGCTGCTATAACGAGTGAATAAAGCTTTCATCATTATTGTCATTTTGACTTGTCTTAACCACCTACTTCAACATCTGGCAGCTCAGCTCATGACATCATTTCTGAGTGGATGCAGCACTAGGCTTCCAAACAGTTTTCCAGAATTTTCCAGAGCGTGACTTTCTTTTTAAGCCTGGCTTCTTAGGAGTCGCCCCTAGGCCAGTCGCTCATTGTTTAGTGTTTTGTCAGAAGTTGTGTTTAAACCTTGAGACTCCCGCCCTTTGTTGATGGGTCCGTGTGAGTCTTGGGAAAGTGCTTCGTGGTCTGCCTCCTAGCACGTTCAGCCTGTTCCTGAGGCAGTGCAGCCTAGAGTATGCTCAAAGTCTTCCTGCCCCAGGAATGAACTGTGATCTCCAGAGGGCTCTTCTGGTTTCCTGTCATTTGCCTTGTATAATGGTGCTAAAGGCCTCATCTTAACGCCTCTTGAGGAAAGCAGTTTCTGTTGTTTAAAACACCCCCACTGTGGTATTTTGTTATGGCAGCTCTAGGATAGCAAACTATAATACAAGCATCAATTCTGACTGATTTTATTGAAGGTTGGTAGAATTTCTTGAATTAATATTTCTGGACTATTTGTGCTCTGCTGAGGGCCAAAGCCAGGCAGCCCCAAGATAGGCCACTTTGGCATGAAGATTATTTTGAATTAAAAAGCAATCAAAACCCAACAGATTCAGGAAAAGCTCTTTACCTACTCCACACCCTCCTAAAATAACTTAGGAAGAGGACCTGCTCCAGGAAGAGAGCTGTCATCATAGACAACTAACTACACTATACTGTGACCGGTGTAGTGTAGGGAAAGAGGAACCTGTTTGATCCAATCCTTTCTGTCCCATTGTTTCTGAGTGGCCCAGCAAATACGTGTTTACCAAACATTTACTCTTTTTCATTCTTCCTGTGAATTGCATTCCTTCCCTCTGTAGACCCAGACCTCTTACCCTCCTCTCCTTAGTTCAGAAAGGTGTATGAACCTCATTTTGCCTGACTGTCTCTGGAATTTCCATGTCCATGAGGATTCCCCATACACATACTATTAAATTTGAGTTTTCTCCTCTTAATCTGTCTCATGTCAATCTGATTCTTATCCTGTCGAGAAGGACCTTGAAGGAAGTAGGAATTCTTGCTCCCCGATCGCTATTAGAACAATCTATAGAGACTATAAATGATTGTTAGCTCTTTTACTATTATTTTATAGCTTTCAACAATTGTGTTGCTGATATACAGAGGAGAAGGAATTCTGAACTCACTTCAGGGATGGCTCTCTACTCTCTCTACCAGCATCTGGTCCCCATTCTCTCCTGATAATTCCCACTGGCACATCAACTTGCTGTTACTTTCCCTTTCTGAAAAACACACACACACAAAAATGAAGCAAAACAAAATATGTAAAGCAATAACAACAAAAAACTCATCTTGATCCTCTTCCTCTATGAGCTTGCATCCAATTTCTTGCTCCCTTTCGGCAAAAATTGTCCAAAAATTTGACCGGACTTACAGTGTGCAATTTTTGTCTTTCTTGTCTTGTCTTTCTGCCCTAAACCCAATCCTAAAACTTCACTCCCACACACCTCCTAAACTGCTCTGATCAAGTTCCCCATTATTTCCTTGTTGTTAAATAGTCAATTGCAGACATCTTCTTGAGTGAACTGCTAGCAAGATCTTACATAACTGATCATGTTTTCCTCAGATGCCCTTTCCTCATTTGACGTCAAGAAAAACACACTCACTGAGCTTTCCTCCTACCTCTTTACTTGTTCCTTCTCAGCTTAACATCCTTGCTTCTCTACTTTTCACATTCCTTTTCATGTTAGAGTCCCTAGCTATGCTGTCATGTTCTCCTCACTGCTCTAGGTATACTCCGGCCCCTGGGAACCTCTTCTTTTTCAAGAATTTCTCTTTAGATGTACGATAAACACTGTAGTTTTATCATGAACCAATTTGCCAACCCACAACCTGTCCCACCATCGCATCCCATCTCTCTTGGTGCCAATTTCCCCAGTACTGGTGCTCAAACCAAAAATTTGGACTGAACCTAAATTCTTTTTTTTTTTTTTGTCTTGTGTCCTATAGCCAGTCTAAAAGAAGTCTCTCTTGTCACTATTTTTTTCAGTATATCTGGAAGCCAATCACTTGTTCATATACCTCCTGCCTCCTGCCACTGCCTTTCACCTGAGTAACAGCAATTATCTTTTTTTTTTAATTTCTTTTCAGCATAACAGAATTCATTGTTTATGCACCACACCCAGTGCTCCATGCAATGCATGCCCTCCATAATACCCACCACCTAGCTCCCCCAACCTCCCACCCCCCCATCCCTTCAAAACCGTCAGATTGTTTTTCAGAGTCCATAGTCTCTCACGGTTCATCTCCCCCTCCAATTTCCCTCAACTCCCCTCTCCTCTCCATCTCACCATGTCCTCCATGTTATTTGTTATGCTCCACAAATAAGTGAAACCATATGATAATTGACTCTCTCTGTTTGACTTATTTCACTCAGCATAATCTCTTCCAGTCCCGTCCATGTTGATACAAAGGTTGGGTATTCATCCTTTCTGATGGAGGCATAATACTCCATAGTGTATATGGACCACATCTTCCTTATCCATTCGTCCGTTGAAGGGCATCTTGGTTCTTTCCACAGTTTGGTGACTGTGGCCATTGCTGCTATAAACATTGGGGTACAGATGGCCCTTCTTTTCACTACATCTGTATCTTTGGGGTAAATACCCAGTAGTGCAATTGCAGGGTCATAGGGAAGCTCTATTTTTAATTTCTTAAGGAATCTCCACACTGTTCTCCAAAGTGGCTGTACCAACTTGCATTCCCACCAACAGTCCAAGAGGGTTCCCCTTTCTCCACATCCTCTCCAACACACATTGTTTCCTCTCTTGCTAATTTTGGCCATTCTAACTGGTGTAAGGTGGTATCTCAATGTGGTTTTAACTTGAATCTCCCTGATGGCTAGTGATGATGAACATTTTTTCATGTGTCTGTTAGCCATTTGTATGTCTTCGTTGGAGAACTGTCTGTTCATGTCTTCTGCACATTTTTTGACATGATTATCTGTTTTGTGTGTGTTGAGTTTGAGAAGCAATTATCTTTTAATCCCTTAATCCTCAACCCTCGCCACTCCCACTGGTAGACTGTTCATAGCAAAGCAGCCAGAGTAATCAGTAGAAAAGGTAAGGAGGACGCTTCCTCTCCTAAAAATCTGCTCCAAGTCTTCCAGTGGCTGCCCATGTCACTCAGAGTAAAATTCCAAGTCCTTCAAAGACCCGTAAAGCCATAGAGGATCTGTTTCTTCACCACCCATCCCACCTATGAATTCTGACTTCTCTCCTAACCCTGCCTCAGCCACACGGCCTCCTGACACTTTCTTAAACCTTCAAGACATATCGCAGCCTTTCCCCCATTGCTGTAGATGTTCCCTCTTCTCTGGGTTCTCTTTCCCAAGTGTCAGCATGCTAGCCTCTCCATTTCTTTAAATATTGCTTGCATCTCACCTGCTCAATAAAGACTTTCCAATATTTAATATTGCAACTTGCCACAATGTCTGCTC
Source organism: Lontra canadensis (assembly GCF_010015895.1). Taxonomy (NCBI): domain Eukaryota; kingdom Metazoa; phylum Chordata; class Mammalia; order Carnivora; family Mustelidae; genus Lontra; species Lontra canadensis. Next base: position 6,516,038 of record NW_022631020.1, read on the forward strand.
TGGACAATCTCAGTATCATCTTTCTTTTTCCATGTCTTGCAAATTCATAGTTCTTGTCATAGTTATTGCCATAGTTCAATTCATAGTTCTTATAAACAATATAGTTTATATATTCACTATGTTCACTGTACTGTCAAAGAATGCAATCTCCAGGACAGCAGAGATTTCTGTTTTGTTCACTGATGTAGCCCTCAAACACCTAAAAAGTGCTTGATCCAACATAGGTGCTCAATAAATATTTGTTGAATAAAGGACAAGAAAATGAATTAATCATATGTAGGACTGGGAAGCCAAACTTAAGTTCGGCTTCTATTTAGAAAATATTAATGATATCCCACCAGAAATAGAAATGCCAGTCAGCATCTTTATCATCATCTACCCTTTAGTTTGATTGTCTGCCTTATTTCAACAAGCAGGTATGAGATTAGAGATGGTTCATTTCAGATAACAAAATAGAATTTTCAGGTAGAAGAAGTGTTTATATAGCATTTAATCACATTTCATGGATAAAGCATAGGGACCCTAAATAAAGCTCACTTGGTCACACTTAGCAAAACAAGACTGTAAGTCTTGACTTGATTTGCTATCTGTACTCCTACATAAGCAGAAAGGAAATCTTTAAGAATATCAGAATTCCAAATTGGACCCATTAGCAAATGCTTTTGCAAATCTTTCATTTCAGGAAAATATCATAGTAAATATTATTTTTATTTGTTTTAGATCTTAATTTATACAACTCTGATTTATGCAATTATGTTCCAAGTATATCACAAATAAGTACTCTGTCACATTATACGCTATTAATACTGTCTAAGTACGTATGTACTCAAAAATACCACTTGCCTCAAGTAGGAAAAATTATTGCTGATGTACTGTCTCATCTGTAAAGTTTATTCAAAAGCATTTGCCAGGAAATATTATGGCTTGACCAAGTCCTAAATGCCATAGACAGATATATGAGTTATGTATGTTTCTTGCGCTCTACAATCTCATCATGAAATATAGAAAGACAGATATACAAAGAGAAAAAAAATCACAATAAAATATAGTATGTCTTTTCTCAGTTTGAGTCGCTCCTATCATGCATACACATAAAAACAGAATCTGGAAAAACTATCTGGATGCCAATGCACTGAATTCTGTTACCCAGGAAGCAAACTCTGAGATGGAGATCAACATGCGGCACGTTTCTTAGGACAATGCTCCAGCATCATCCAGTGGCAGGGCAGGCGAGGTAGGAGGTGGGGGAAGTCAAGCTGCAATGGCATCTCAGTCGATGTTTCAACTAACCAACGGCCATTTCTGAAGCTTACATGACCGTTCAGAATTGTCCTGAACCCTGTATCACCAAGTAAATCCATCATTCCATGGGGTCTACCCTGGGAAGGGGCCTTCAGTGGGACGGCTGTCTTTAGCCAAGGCAATCCCTTCGGGGCGGGGAGGGAGTTGCCTGGCCCAGTTAGCTGTGACGAAGGTAATAGATAAAACATGTCATACTACGCCTGGAAAGGAATCCCTAAGAAAGGGGAGGTAGGTATAAGAGGCCTAACGAGGCATCTCAAATAATGTCCATGACCCTGGCCTGCACATTACGTGGCTGATTTCATCTGCTCGGGCTGCCATTACACAATGCTGCACACAGGGCAGCTTAAAAGACACAAGGTTCATTTTCCACCCTTAAGGCTCTGCTAGGAGGAACCCTGCCCCCAAGTCTTCAGCAGATGGGGCTATGACACCAAGGCAGTGGCCCTGATGATCTCTAAATTGCCTTTGAGGTTATTCCTCTCTTTTCAACAAGAATAATACACTTACAGTGTAACAGTTTTATTGTGGTCCATCTTGTAGAATCCAAGCAGTCCAACAGCCTTCTCTCATTTCATCCCACTTTCTCTGACCCCTTCAGTCCAAACTGGTAGTGTCTCTGCAGGTGTAATCCCATCTCAATTCCCAGACTCTATTTAGATGTCTGGTTAACACCATGGATAACCTCATAATGAAGTGATTCTCCAATCACAACTTTGATGTTCTTGCCAGAAGAAGTTTCCTCACTTTCTGCAATATAGATAGGTTGACGATTTTCCAAATCTTCAAGTTCTTGTTCCCCTTAAGGACTCCTTCTTCAATTCAACTCTCTTCTCTTGCATTTTACCACAAGCAGTCAGTAGGAACCAAGACATTCCTCCCAACACTTGGCTTGTAAAAGTCTTCTCGGCTACATAAGCAATTTTATCACTCCCAATTTCTATTTTCCATAAAATACCTGAATGCAGTTTAGGCAAGTTCTTTGCTACTTACAAGATCACCTTTCATCTTCCTAATAACATGTTCCTCATTTCCATCCGAGACCTCACCGTAAAGACCTTTAACATCCATATTTCTACTAACATTCTGTGCATGGTTATTTATGTATTCTCTAAGAGGATGGAGGCTTTCGCTCTAGCTCTCCTCTTTTTTCTCTGTGTACTCACCAGAATCAGTCTTAGTTTCATTATTTCTAACATGCACCTCAAAACTCCCCCAACCACTACCCAGTACCCGGTCAAAAATCTGCTTCTATATTTTTAGATACTTGTTACAGTAGCAACCCACTTCTTGGTACTAAAAGCTATATTATTCTACTCAGGCTGCCATGGCACAATACCAGAAAGTAGGCTTACACAACAGAAAGTTATTTTCTCACAGTTCTATGTGTTAAAAGTCTGAGAAATTGGGGTGATTAGCATGAATGGATCCTGGTGAGAGCTCTCTTTCTGGCTTGCGGATGGCTACCTCCTTGCTATGTCCTCACAAGACAGAGGGATAGGGAGAGAGAGAGTTCTGGTGTCTCTTCTTCCCTTTTAAGGCACCAGCCCTATCAGAGTAGGGCCATACTGTCATGACCTCATTTAACTGTTATCACCTCCTCACAGGTTTTCTCTTCAAAGACAGCCGCTTTGGGGATTAGGCTTTGATGGGATGAATTTGTGGAGTGGGGGGCAGACCAAATTCAGCAAGAGCCTACCTCATAATTCAACCCCGTCACACTGATTGGATTTAAGATGACCCAGAAGAAGAGGATTGCTTGGGTAGTAAGAGGAGGAAATAGCAGACAGAAAGAGAGTGGAATGGAAGAACAAAACAGGCTACTGACTACTGGTGTTTCTCTTGGATGACTACAGCTGAGTCTTCTGGAGGAGGGTAGCCTGCAGGAAAACAAGACTGAACAGATGCTATACAGACATGGATAAATTTAAGGCAATCTTTTTCCAGATCGTCGATTTCTCTGTATGCATGCTTTCCAAAAATTCACTTGGCTACGAATGTGTCTGTGTTTTCAGAATTCTCCTTTCTCCAACTCCTCTTTTAAAATATCCTTTTCCCTTCTTTACAAAAGAAAGGCAAACCTGTCACCATCTTCTACAATTCATTACCCTGGATTGTAAAACTGCTAAGAGTGAGACCCACGGGAGCAAAACATCACAGAAACATCCACACTTTATCTAGGGATGCTTTGAACCATCTACCTTAGAGTTAGAATTCAGTTAACCTCGTGGCTAATACAAGGAGGTTCATTAACTTATTTATTTGAACCAAAAAAAATGAAATGGGACCTTTTCTGATGTAAGATCATCTAATTGGCAGTTGAGTTTGACAATGAAGGTTGATTTCCCTGACACTGTTTGTACACTGAAAGAGCTAAACTGCAGTTCTAATGTTTTGATGAAAATCGTGGATACAATGGAAGTATCCAGACAGTAGCTTCTTTGCAAATATTTAAATTTGTAATAAATATTAAGGTGTCGATATCAAATGAAAGGAGGGGATGCATAAAGTTTCAAAAATTATTTTAGGAGTTGCCATGTACCCATGAACTATCTTTTAATCTCTGAAGGATGTTTGCATGGTTTCCTCATCTTATCTATTTCCTTATGAGCAATACATCCCTAACACTAGAGGTAACGTGACCTTTCTTTTCAATATGGTAGTGGGTAACACAGGTTTGTATGTTGCATGTTTAATGGTGGCAGAAAAAGAGAGCCCAATAACCACATTCCCATCATAGGAATAACCTGACATCAGGGTCCTAGTACTCAGACGACTTTAGGTAGAACTTTCTGTTCCATGGACAGAGCTTGGGAGGATGATTATTCTCCTCACACTTTGACTCCTTGTTCTTTGCCTTTTCTGAGGGTATCTCCTTCTTCCTCTCTCCTTCGTATAGATGTTTCTAGAAATCGGTCTTGAACTATTGCTCTTTATACTAAATAGGTCATTCCACTTAATCTCCATCTGGGTTAGCGATCGCCAGATATGCGTTTGCAAAATAGACTTTGTCCCTAAATATCAGACATCCCTAAGATGAATGCCCCAAAGCACGTGCAAAATCACTGTGCCTAAACGGAACTTATAACTTTCTTTCCTAAGGTTTTTCTTCTTTGTACTCTGTATTTGCTTAGTATTTCTAATTTCTCCCCTTTTTCAAATGTGTGAATTTGAAATCTGGAAGTCTTTCTTGAATCCTCCCTCCTCATCACTGTATCCCATTTAATTAGGCATAAAATCCTGTCAATTTGCATATAATATAGTTGCCATATCCTTACCCTCATGGTTTCCTAGTTAAGGTACTCCTTATCCCTCTGCTGAAATACAATAGCTTCTTCCAGTGCTCTTGACATCATATTCGCTCTGAGACAATCTATCTAAAACTTCAATATTCTTCTGGAGCGCTAATGCTTAAGACTGTATGTATCTCCATTTGGTACTTACATTTTTAAAATGTGCATCTATATCATTAAAAATGTTTACATAAATACCCCCAGTATATTGTATTCACATGTAACGCATACAACAGATACCAAAAATAGAAATTTTTAAAGAACATTAGAAATTAAAATAAATGACATTTCTCATATTTTCTTCCCAGATTTAAAATGGTCCCGTCAACATAAATACCAACAATAATTCTAATCCTTCCTTTCCATTCTTTACTGAATCATGTTAAGCACCTGTTGCTATTTGCATCCTTCATTTTAAATACCACTACCTTCCAGTATAAAACCCAAACTTTGTTTTTAGCATAATATACAGGGTACTCCACGATTTGGGTCTTCACTAGATTTCTAGTCATAGTGAATTTATTGAGAATCCCTGCCGATGTGGCTGTTATCTTTACTAAATGGGAATTCATCCACGGAAGAAAGTATGGTATTTCCAAAGACTAAAACATAGTGGGTGTTTAAAGCGATGTTTGTTGGATGAATGTCAAATGCTTTCTCTGTATGCACCTTCCCTTTATAATTGTATTGTCTAACAATCTAACAATCCATTCTATTATTAGAAGAAATATTTATAATTATATTGCTTCTAAAAAAAATCTTTAAAAAAAAAAAGGTGAGGGGGTGCACCCGGGTGGCTCAGCGGGTTAAAGCCTCTGCCTTCGGCTCAGGTCATGATCCCAGGGTCCTGGGATCGAGCCCCGCATCGCACTCTCCACTCAGCAGGATGCTTGCTTCTCTTCCTCTCTCTCTGCCTGCCTCTCTGCCTACTTATGATCTCTGTCTGTTAAATAAATTTTTTAAAAATTTTTATAATTATGTTGCTTCTGATGATGTAAACTCTGTTATTTCATTAAAATAATAATTGCAAGAAGTGAATTTAGGTTTTAGAAATAGAGTCCTCTGATTCTGTTTAATAACAAAGGATGGTAGTTAGGAGGCTAATAAAACTTCTAGTAACAAATGGCCAGTGACAGATAATGAGATTGTGGGTCTCACACTGTTTTGGGTAAAGTATTCTAGTTGATCAATAGTTTGGTTTTTTTTTTTTTAAAGATTTTATTTATTTTATTTGACAGATAGAGATCACAAGTAGGCAGAGAGGCAGGCAGAGAGAGAGAGAGGAGGAAGCAGGCTCCCTGCCGAGCAGAGAGCCCAATGCGGGGCTCGATCCCAGGACCCTGGGACCATGACCCGAGCCGAAGGCAGAGGCTTTAACCCACTGAGCCACCCAGGTGCCCCTAGTTGATCAATAGTTTGATTCCTTTGGATACTGAGGAGGTAGACTTAGTGTTTAACCTTGTGGACACCAGAGTCAGACTACATTTGCTTAGCTCTTATTTTACCACTGACTGTGTCCCAGGTCAAATTTTTTAACACAACCATGCTTCTGTTTCTTCACACCAAAAACGGGGACAAGCAGAATACCAATCTCCTAGAATCTCTGGGAGAATTAAGTGACATTAGACAGGTAAGTATTCGCAATAGTCCAATTTAACATATAAATACATATAAAGGATTTACAATAGGGACAGAAAATGCTAAGTGATTAATCCACGTCAGCTAGTGAATACATACAACATACAAGAAATAAAATAAGTTGGATTTTAAGCATCCAACTCTTTTTTTTTTTTTTAAGATTTTTTTCATCTATTTATTTGACAGAGAGAGAGATCACAAGTAGGCAGAGAGGCAGGCAGAGAGAGAAGGGGAAGCAGGCTCTCCACTATGCATAGAGCCCAACGCAGGGTTTGATCCCAGGACATTGAGATCATCACCTGAGTCGAAGGCAGAGGTTTAACCCACTGAGCCTCCCAGGTGCCCCTTAAGTTGGATTTTAAATCAATTTCTCTTTTGAAAAACAAAATGTCAGAATGCACATACCGGGGATAAAAGACCTGTATTTTAATATACTGAATATTAGAAAATGAGAGATTTTACAACTCCTATCACAGGAAGGATTTATATTTTCCATTTAATTTTCATGTAAGGTCATGGTTCATGCTATGAGCTTTTTAATAATTGGCTTATAGATTACCAAGATTCAGGTAATCTTTGGTTGAATACACATTTATTAAGGACTCTTTCTGTGTTGGGAAGACACTGTTCTAAGTCCTAGCAATTCAGTAAAGAATCAAAGTTTCATACCTTATGGAGTTTACAGTAAACAAATAAATATATACCATAATCTCGGGAAATAATACAGGCTTTGAAGAAATTAAATCAGCAATAATGTATGGAAACAATGAGGCGGACCTGCATGGGGTCATTTTTAATAAAGAAGTCAGGGAAGACTTCCTAGAGAGACAACTTTAAAAACAGCAACAACAATAAAACTTGGAATAGAGTGGGAATGCCTGTTTCATGAATGTCTGAGGGAAGCAGTTTTACCAGCAGAGGGAGTAGCAAGTGCAAAGGCCCTCTGGTAGAAATACACTTGGTAAATTGGAGGATTAGCAAGAAATCCAGTGAGATTGTAATTAAGCAAGATGTGTGTTCATTCATATGTATATACAACCACGTATGTGCGCACGCACACACCATGAAGGGGGTAGAAGACGAGGTCAGAGAAGGAACAGCCAGAATATAAAAGTCCTTATAGAAAAGGGAGTCTGATTACATGTTGAGCATCATGGGAAGTCATTGGAACAACTGAGCAGAGAACATGAACTAGGCTATAATTCAGGATATACCATTATGACTGGGAAAAGGTCAAAAAGGAGGCAAGAAGGTAATTTGATAGGCAACCACAGTGTTCTGTGTGAGAGATGGCAGAGAAATAGACTAGAGCATCATCAGAAGAAATCTGGCTCGGGTTGCCATGACAATGCACCATAGATTGGATCTGTTGCAACAACAGACATCTATTTCTTTGCAGTTCTATCCTAGAAGTCTAATATCAGGGTGCCAGTATGGTCAGGTTCTAACGAACTTTTTTCCTGGCTTGCATCTGGATGGATGCCTTTTCACTGTGTCCTCACATGGAAGAGGAAAGAAACCGATCTCTTCTTCTAAAGACCATCATGAGGGCCCTGCCCTTATAACTCAACACAACCCTAATTACCTTCTAACAGCCTCCTCTCTCAAGAGCATCGCGGTAAGGGTTAGGGTTTCCTCATATGAATTTGAGGTGGGGACATGAAAATATTCAGTGCACAGCAGAAAAGTTGGAGAGATGCAACTTTTGCATCTGCAAAAGTTTTGCATTTTGCATTTTTGCATGTTGCATTTTGCAACAAAAGTTGCAAATACACTGAAGGTACTTTTTGATGAACCAAGAAAAGGAAAGGAGCCTAATGGATCTTTGGCTAACAAAGCTTCGGTCTGAGCACCTGTAGAAATACTCATGCAATAAATGGAGATGCTTAAGACTGATGTAAAAGGAGGTTTTGCAGAAAATCAAGAAGTGTGCTTGAGACACGGTAAGTTTGTTTCCACTTGGACATCCAATTTGAGAGAGAAGTAGGCAGAAGCAAAAGAGCTGGTAAAAAGCGTGGAGAACAAATGAAGTTGAAAGTAAAATCTACTGTACAGTAAGACTAAGAGTTATTTTTATTTTCTTCTCACACCTTGACACCTTGACTCAAATAGCATGAAATCAGCTTCTATTTTTATCATAGATGACCTTTCCAGTGTTCATAAGAGAAACCAAGAAAGCCTAGTCAATTCTATAGTATTTGATAAAACCTGAATAAGAATGCGCTATTTATTTTGGCCGATAACAAGACATCAAAGTACCTTTTGTAAATGCAGGATGGTTCCTGTGTCATGCTGTCCCCTAACATAAGATCTGGGTCCAGCCAAGTAAGTTTCACTTGGTTTGCACCAAATTTACAAGGAACATGAAACAAATAAATGCCAATTCTGTAAAACCATTAAAATGTCAGATCCACAGCAACAGAATGTTTGATGTATAAGCAGTCAGAGATGAGAAGGCCTTGCTTAATCAAAAACTTCCTGTTAATCAAGACTAATAGAGGACAGAGTAATAAATAATCTCTGATATAGCAAAGCAGTCACATTTAAATGGAAGATAGATTTTACATATGGTTGATGCGATAGAACTATCAAGCTAACAAGAGCCCTTGGGGCCAGTTTGAATATTCATTAATCAGCCCTACTTTGGATTTAACTTAGAATGAAACTGTCAATGAACAAATGGGCTTTTGTAGAAAAGGTGATAAACAAAATCCAATGAATTGGCAAATTGCAAAGTCTTGAAAGAGAATAAATGCTGTAAGATTAAGAACTGAATAGAAGACTTGAGCTCAGCTCTCTGCAGGGAACACAAAAGCTCCTCACTAAATCAGGTAGCTTTGGAGAACATTGTTTTATAATGTTTTTTTCAGAAAGAAACATCTGCCATGGTAAGGATGTATTTTAAGAAAAAAATTTGAAGAAGGCTTAAACTTTTTAATTCTCTTATTTTCTACAGCACATTGAAAAGACAGGCTTCTAAATAAATGGATTATTTTTCAGTTCAAGAATCGCTAATCTCATTTCCTGGATGAGATGATTTATCCAAAATGTTCGAATAGGTGGTTTTTCTCTATAGGTAGAGCAGTAAGAACCACAATCAATGCAAAGGGGCAGACTGGCACGATCAGAAGTTGGGGTGGTGATCCCAACTGAAATGTCTATGGGGACAGATTAAGTTATCAAATGATCAAACACCTGTGTACAAAAACAAAACAAAAAACCAAGATGCTATCTATACCGACACTTTACCACAGCGTTCAATGGAAACTGACACTCTTGGTGACAGGCAGTGTGACAGGGGAGTTGGCCAGGAGGAAAGCTCCAAGTCCCATTCCCTAGCTGAAGGGGAGCAGGTTCTTGTCATCTGGGAAGAAGGGTTCACTTTGGACTCCTCTCTCAAATGTTGGAATACAAGAGCCTCCTGGATTTTTGAAAGGAGATTTCCCAACTCTGTGAATGTTGGTCACAAATTAAAAAGTATTTAAACGTGGGATGCCTGGGTGACTCAGTTGGTTAAGTGTCGGCCTTCAGCGCATGATCCCAGGATCCTGGGATGGAGCCCGTCAGGCTCCTTGCTCAGAGGGGAGCCTGCTTCTCCCTCTGCCTGCCTTCTCCCTTTTTGTGCTCTCTCTCTCCCTGAAAAATAAATAAGTTCTTAAAAAAAAAAAGTATTTAAATGCTGCATAAGCCTCTATTTTGTGTGTCAAACCATAATTCTTGACTGAATTCAGCTGAGTGGGTTTCTAGGGTTTTTTTTAACACACAGATTTAGGGGATAAAATTTACCATAACGCAATAAGAAAACTGTCATGTATGCATGTGTACTGAGATATAGTATACACAGGCTTTTGCTTGTATCATATGATCTGATATATAAAACTGACCGAAGCAAATAATAATTACCTAAGTACTTATAGATTCATAAAATGTTAGACTTTCAATAGATCTTCAGTTTAATAGAGCTTAAGGTTTACTATTATGTGAATTTTTCTTTAAAAAAAAGTATGTTTCTGGGGCACCTGGGTAGCTCAGTAAATAAGGGTCTGCCTTTGGCTCAGGTCAGGATCCCAGGCTCCCTGTTCAGTGGGCATCCTGCTTCTCTTTCTCCAACCCCAGTCTTGCTCTTTGTCACTACATCCCTCTCTCAAATAAATAAATAAAATCTTTTTAAAAAGAATAAAATAAAATAAATGTTTTATCATAAAAAATGTGCAAATAGTGTTGGGGTTAATGTCGAACATAAAATCAGCCATAATACCGGGCTTGCTAAAATGTAACACGGAGGCCTCTGGGTACCGTGGAAGGTTTGGGGTGGGGCGTGGGCCTTTGGAATGCAGAGGCCTGCTTGACCACTCTGCCTTAGGAATGTCATGGGGCGGGGGGGTCGCCTTCCCCCAAGCTTTTGTGGCCCAAACAGCAGCCCTGAGGTTGAAGAGATGTATGCATTGTCCCTTAGGCTATATGTAGCAGGACTCCTGGAATATACAGATTAGCATATCATATCTTATCTTTCCCATAAACAGATCCTCCTAGTTTCAGTAAGACCCCTTGTCACACCTCACATGCTTGGGAAACAGTGATAAGGATTTGTGATTATCCTGAAGCACCAATAGAAGGAGGAGCAAAGAAGAGCAAAGGGTCTTGGTCTCTGAGCATTGACTCCCTTGCCTTCTCTCTTTCACAGCAAAGTTTGGTACATCCATCCATTAGTACAGGGGTTGCTATCCATTCCCAGCAAATTGGACATTCAATAAAAGTGTATAACTTAGCATAATAAGCATCAAGTGAACATAGCTCAGCCCAAGAAACAGTATTTATCTGTACTCCAAAAGCCCCCAAATTAATCGATTCCTTATAAAAACCCCTGTTCTCAGACTAGTACATAAGAATTTTCTTGACATTATTATAATTTTATAATTCCTGGTTTGCTTTTTATTTTGCAGTATATGTATCCATCCTTAACACAGTTTAGTCTTATCATATAAAAATAATTTTTAAATGATGTACTGTGTATATTTTTTCCTTATTTTGTTAGCTTAGCATTAAATATACTAGAATTATTCATGCTCAGTGGTTGGTTTGTGGGGGTCTTTGGGGGGACAGTATCATTTCTCTACCTTCTTTGCTATATAATATTCCATTTAATGAATATACCATGAATTATTTGTTCATTTATATGGTAATGGGCATTTGGGTGGTTTCAGATTTTTAGTTATTATAAAACAATCCTCTTCTTTTTCAAATGAAGAAATCAAGGCCAGTGGTCACAGCAATTAGCAACAGGCTGTGGTAAACGTCCGTTCATGTTTTTTAAGTAAGTGATGTTTCCACCCCTCTGGTGTGTGTCCTAGGCAATTTCTGCTGAAACGAATGTGGACTCAGCCCCTATCGCATCAAGCTCGTCCTTCAGAGTGAGGTAGGGAATCCACTCCACTTCAAACGTCAGGAAGCTATTTCCGCTATACACTTATTAAATATACTATTCAAAATCTTGTTTTATTTATATTGCCCATTGAAAAATCTGGTAGGAATGGGAGAGAAGCTAGAGTGCCAAACATTTACAAGCTTTAAATACTGTTTAAAAATGAGATTGAATATATCATGTACCTACTTTTTCAACCTCCAGTTAAGTAAACCATAATATTCAGCAGCTATCTTTCCTCTTCCGATGTTCTGGAGCACAAAGGCAAAGTCCAAGTTGGAGTTAGGTCCTGAGGAATCAAAGAGAAGCAGATGGTTGATTCCTCAGGAACAACATACCTGGTTAAAAGAGAAAAAGTTCTGGAAGCTAAGCCTGAGGAAGCACAACATGGAAGGGTTGAATAAGAAGTGGCCAGAGCAGTAAGAAGGAAAGCAATAGACCACAGTGTCACAGATGCTAAGAGAAGAGAATGTGCCAAAAGTCAAGAAATAGGCCAAAAGCTGTTGAGAGGCCATGAAAATGGAATATCGAGAACATCTACTAGGCTTAGTAGAGAGGTTACTGGTGACACCTCAGTAAGAATGGTTTTGGTGGAATGACGGGGCAGACAGCTGCGTGCAGAGGACTATGGAATAAGGGCAAGGATGACAGAAGTTGGAGATGATTCTTACAGATGACAGTTTCAGGAATTTGGGGGAACAATGAGATGGTGGAAGCTGAACCTAGATGAGTGGGCAAGAGAGGAAAGAAGGGGGATATATTTATTTGTTGGTAATTTGGAAAAGAGTTTAAAGCTACCAAGAAAGGGGTAGAATATAAAACGAGTTAGAGATGGGACTAAGGAACAGTAAGGTCTCACCTCAACTATGGCAATCCAAGGGAAAAGAAGGGGCGCCTGGGTGGCTCAGTTGGTTGAGCATCTGCCTTTGGCTCAGGTCATGATCCCAGTGTCCTGGGATCAAGCTCCACATAGGGCTCCCTTCTCAGTGAGGAGTCTGCTTCTCCCTCTCTCTCTGCCTCTCCCCCTGCTTGTGCTTTCCCTTTGGCTTACTTCCTTTCTCAAATAAATAAATAAAATCTTATTTAAAAAAAAAAAAAAGAGAGAGAGAGAGAAAGAGGATGGTAGAGGAAATGGATGGAGTCCCCACCAGATGGTTTCATTTATCTCTAGTCTTATGTTAAAACTGTATTTTTTATTCTGGTGAAATCTTGAAAAACATCCTCAACTGATACATTTGTTTTCTTTCTGTTCAATATTTTTGCTGTTGTCCTGCCATTCAATTAGCAAAGGATATTATATACTTGCTATACGATATGTAAATTGAATGTATTTCTAATCTTAGTTAAGTTTCTCAGGAGGTATGGTGCATTTTCGGCTCTGTGATATGGTTTACAATCTCTATCTTCCAACCAATTTTCTAGCATTTTTTCTTTTAATTTCCTTCAGTAAACAATAAACTTGTGGTTAATTTTCTAAAGACTGTACAAGGGTGTTGGAAGCTGTCACATTTGATACTTAATGTGAGGGAGATTGGCATACCTCATCTGTTTTACTATATCTCTGAGGAAACTTCAAGTTGATGTTTGAGATTGTATCAGTCAGGATCCGTCTAGAAATTACAGACTACAAAATACCCTAAGTGTCTAAAGTGAAGGGAATTTATTCCAGAGAACTGGTTACACAGGTGAAGAAAAACTGAGAAACGAACCAGCAGGCAGGGAGTCCACATCCAGATGAACGGTTGAAGTAGTGCTTTCTCCCGTACAATGGAGAAACAGACACAGGAGATAGCATTACCAAGGTTTGGGGGCTGGGTCACCCACAGAAAGCTGAAAATTCTGAGCCTCCAGAAGAAACAGGAGCCCTGGAGGGGATTAGATGACAGATACACTCAGGGCATTGGAAGTGAGAGAAAGAAAGAGCCTGCCTTTTCCTTTCCTCCTTCCAACAGGAGCCTGGATTATGAAGCCTGTGGATGACTGGCCCCTCCCTCCATGACACAGAGTAGGGCAGAAGGTCAGAAATGAGCCAGACAGCATAGGCCCAGAATATCTCTAACAGGTTCCTTGCATACTATAACGTGGTATATGCTAGATAATTTCAGAAAAACATCAGTTTTGAGAACGAGGTGAATTGCTAAGGGAAAAAATTCCATACCTAGGATATGCCTATTAGTTCAGAGGCCCAAGCCAGGGTATCTCCTCCTTTCTTCCTCCCCGCCACCCCCAAGTTGCCTTCGCTGTGTGATGATTTTCAAATGCCTGGGCAGATCTAAGTCACAATTCCCTGAGGAAATCAGATAAATATGTAGATTTCTGGATCACAGGAGGAAGTTTTCGGTGAAACTCAGAAGTCTGAATTGAAAGGAAACAAAACAACAAAAAAGGTAATTTCAATGAAGAGTTGTATTAGTGAATCCATGTGCAGAGAACAGATATAATCATATTGGGACACATTCTACCATATATCAATTGCTCACCACCAGCATCATGGCATGTGACTCTAGACTTCTCCCTGGCTCTGCTGAGAGCTTTCTTACATTCTAAATGCTGGGGCCCAAGTCAGCTCTTGCTGGAGAACTTAACAGTGTTTTTACTCTAGCAGTTTGCAAACTAAATCATTTTGTTTTCATTTTTCATCTCACCCCACTCTCACCAGATAGTCACAGGGGTTCCTGAAGTGACGAGACTGTATTCTGTGTGAACAATGTTTTAAGGTAGAAATCTTGGGTATTACAAAACAAACAAACAAACCATATCAAGCAAATATTAGGCTGAAGCCCAGAGCCAAATAAAGCACATAGTAAATGCTACAGTGAAGTATCCCAGAATAGATACATTTTAGATTCGACTTCCAAGGAAACCCACTCGATGTTACTTGTACTGTAACGAGTAAGTAGGCATTATTAGTTTGGGAGATACTCACCTGAAGTTAAAAGAATAGTACTGAGCCTACCAGCAAATCAAGCACAAGTTTGTCCTTCCCCCATAGAAGTACAACACTGTAGCACAAGTGTAAATGATTTAGCAGATAGCATTTGAGTCCAATTACTGAGCCCCATATGCTATATGATATTTAAACAGCTGGACCTGCTGTTTCTATATTAAACTATTTCCTTATAACAGCTTTATGATTTATAGTAGTGCTACTGATTTAGTGTGACATAAGAAGTTCGTTTTTTTTTCCCCTACTGAGATTTTTTTTTCCCCCAAAAGACGAACAGGTATAAGATATTTTTTAAATGTTAATCATCATACGGTGTTTGGTTTTTAAACACGGCTTTTAAGAGCAGGTCAGCTAAGCATCTCTGGTTATCATTAAGTACCGGCCCACAGTAAATAGCTGTTTTCCTCCCATATCGGCATCTATCATCATTGACATCGATTATTTTTTGCTAAAATCCGTATTTCAAAAGTAATTCAGAGAATGTCTTTAACTACAGTTTCAATTGTTCTTAGCTGTGTCCATTTTGACGCCAAATATTTTGAATACTGGTGTCTCAGGTGAGAGGGGATCAGGGATATTGGTATTTTCGGGAGGAAGGAAAGCTAAGCATTTTTCTGAACAACAACCCTTGCTGCGTACGGCTGGGTCTTCTTCAGCCCTTACTGCTGAGGTCCGCAAGCCCAGTCACCTCCAGGATTCGTTCATCAGTTTGTCAAACGGAATGGGTAGGTTTAGTGTCTGTGTCCTGTGAAATTGTGGAAATTCCCTTGGGAAAAATCTGTACAGTCACAGGTATGTTTAAAGATGAGTTACCTGTAATGAGATCAGTCCTTTAAACTGTTAAATAGTTATAATCATCTATAATAACCACCAACCTTACAGAGACATTTTGAGAACGAAATTAAATAATCTGAAGAAATGTTTGTGAAATGATTACACTTTAAAGCACTATACGAGGTGTGGGTTTAAGATGCCATGATTAATTTCTTTTTCTTTCTTTCTTTTTTTTTTAAGATTTTATTTATTTATTTGTGAGAGAGAGAGCACAAGTAGGAGGAGTAGCAGGCAGAGGGAGAAGCAGGCTCTGCTCTGAGCAGGGAGCCCGATGCAGAACTCCATCCCAGGACTCTGGGATCATGACCTGAGCCAAAAGCAGATGCTCCACCAACTGAGCCACACAGGCACCTGCCATGATCAATTTCTAAAGGAATATGCAATTTGCCCTCTATGTTAAAAACAAAAAAAAAAAGGCATATAGAAATAAAAACTATCAGAAAGTTTTCTCTGTCATTTATAACTCTATAACTCTTTTCCCCCACTTTTCACCTAAACGGAAATTTTATGTTTATTAACATTAAAGATAAAAATCCTAGATATGACTCTCAATTCTCTTCACAAGAAACCTTCATGATTTCAACAAAGACCTATTCTATAACTTAATTCTCTTGATGATTTGCAAAATCCTAGCAATTCTGCTCGAGTTACTGAAATGCTAGGAGCCAGCTCTGAAGACTGGCAGGCTATATGCTGATAATCAATTAAATACTTAAAAGATTTTAAATTCTTAGGGTGGTGTGTCAAAAGTGCTACAAACCCATGGAAGTAAAAAACAGATCACTTCACCCCAAGCCATTTGAACCTTTCAGTCATAGAGTTCTGAAGCATGTTAGTATAGGAAATCTTTGTTATAGACAAAGATAGTTTTACTACTTTAGCTCTAAAAATACAGCAACTTAAAAATCTAGTCATCCATATGATATTTGCTATTTATATTGGTTTTCACCAAGAAAACTTTTTCATTAATCCTGATAAAAGTGAACAGTTTTTAAGACAGTATCTTCTCATTAGATCCTGAGATAGGCTTTGGCTATCCTCAGAGCAGACCTGCTTATAGAAAATGAAACATCAATGTAATTTAATTATAAAACAGAAAACCATTTTGTGAGATAGTTGGATCTCATTATCTGTATGGCCCCATAACACTCAGAGCCTGTAGCATCTATGATTATTTAATCAACTGAATATCCATTCAGTTTGATGCTTGACTAAGTAAAACACACACCACACACACCACACACATACAAACTGGAAGAAAATAATTTCACAAGATACTTTTAAGATAATGTCTCTGCTTAGCTCAGTAAAAACAGTGAGAACTCTTTTTTTGCTTAGAGCCTACTCTCTTTTTAAGTCAGTCTGGTTCTAGACAGGACTTTATCATCTCTCATATATATATATATATATATATATATATATATAAAATCACATGTACAAATAGAGAAAAATGTATGTAAAGAAAATGGAAACATTTTACATTATTAATAAATAACTTGCATATATATCATGAATAAAATATTTGCATGGGAATTTTGTTTCTAAAATAACATGTGGTACCTTTTTAGAAAAACAAGGATTAAAAACACTTTAAGAGGGAAAGACAGGTGTATTGGGAAAATATTCTCCATTCCCTCTTGGTTCCTTGGGCCTCGTGCCTTTCTCTGAATGCAATAATTTCTGTTACGATTTTCCACCTCCTGCTCAAAAGTGCTGTGGGAATACTGTGTAAATTTGGGATCATCCAAACCTATCCAAGAACCAGGCGTTTCATTGCAGTATTTACTTTTTAATTTTGTGGCACCAATCTTGGTTCCTACTGTTATGGAACCTGAACTGGATCCTGGCCAAAGAACCAAGAGGCACTGGGAGGATTGGAGGTTTATTTAACGCCGGCGGACTCGGGCTCAGTGGAGAGTAATCTCCCAAGGTCTGAGCCCCCATGGAGATAGTTTATACATTTTTGCTTCCATATCTGTGCCACTCTTTTGGCCTGGCGGGGTGGGGGGACCTGGAATAGCCCTGGGTCCTGGGACTGGAGTTCCCCGCTGGATTAGTCGACCACCTTAGAATACAGATTTCCCTTATCACAACCAGCCCAAGAACCAACAAATTCAAACTGACTTTGGTGCAGCTTTTTCCATGTTCCATGTGCAAATGTATACAGACACACATAATTGTGTGTGTGTGTGTGTGTGTGTGTGTGTGCCAGTATACATACAGATAGACGGATAAAGACATAGACAGACTGGATAGATAGGGATAGTATTAGTTCACCTTATAAACTGCCTGAGGTAGTAGAAGAGAATGGCTTAGTTATGCATTAACACCACATATAACTTCGGTTGTATATAAAGAGATTATCTGTAATAATAAATAAAAGTCAGACAATACCATAGGCAGACTTACACTCCCCTAAGAAGGTGGGAAGTGGCTCATAGATACAAGACCACTCTCTCTGCACACACACTGGGCTTGTGCTGACACACTACCGGATGTGCTAAGCTCCTGATTTCCACATCGTAAGTGAGACTACATGACAGGAAGTCACCTGGCCCCCGGGATGAGCCTCACTGACCACTTCCGATGTGGAATTCTGAGGCAGTGCTACCCTCGCTTGCTTATGAGCTTCAGACAATGGTCTGGACTTTTCTCCATCGGCGGGCCATGAGCAAGAGAAGGGAAGAAAACTGACAAAACTTTTAAGCAGTTCTTTCCCTCCTCTTGAAGTTAGTCACCTTTGTATAAATAAGTTTTTTTCGTTTCTTTCTTTGGAGGTGGGGGTTGGGGGTGGAGGAAAAAAGAACCCCCAAAATCAACTTTAAAAGCCTTTTCTCTGCCTTTTGTCCTTGAGACCTATGTAATCTTGGGAAAATTTTTCAAAAAATTAATTGTTAAGAATCTTAATTAGAATTCATTTTAAAATCAAATACTGCACAAAGAGCAGCTAATGCTGCAGTGCAGACGTCATATTCTGGCCACAAGGGGGCTTATGGAATAAAAGGACCCAAAAAAGGAGGCAAAATAGAGTGAGGACAAAGAAAAGACTAGAGATTAGCTCCTAAATACCTTTATTACTGAAGCTATCATTTTAGAAAGAATATTTGTGATGTATGATGACAGGGAACAGATCTGAGTAAGCATGATGACTTTCAACTCTACTTACAAATTTAATAAAATCCTAAGAGATCGTAAACTGGCAGCTGCTTTGTGAAAATGAAATGCTAATGTTCACAATTATAATTTTTATACCCACAGCCATAAAGCATATAAAGGTATTAGGTTCTTTTCTAATGCAATCGATGTATAATTTATGTATATTACAGCAGATTAAATCATTCCAGGTAAGAGGGAAAAACTCACCGATAAGTATGCATTTGACCATTTGAAATATGCCTAGAATGTACTTAAATAGAAAAACATCTATTTGGAGGAGAGTAAAAGGAATGTTTCACCTGAAGCAAGAATTTTAATAAATATCGCCTTTTAGGGCAGGAAGAGTTGTGACACTATTACTGCATGTTATTGACGTTTTAAACAAATTTAAGGATGAAAACAGTTTCAGATGTTGAGCAAGTTTATTTAGCTCCTATTGGGTTTTGAAAAAGGATTTTGAAGATGTAAATGAGAAAGGAGAGAAGCACCCTATTCTATTATCTTTTCATATAAAACCTTAATATGGGCAGGTGTGTTGTGAGATGGAGAGAGGTTTGGATATGTTGCAAGGAACCCTGAATTCTGCATTCCAGTTGGAGGCATATAATCACAGACAGAGAATCAGAAAGGATTAAGGTATATTTATAAATCTAGGTAGAACAGCAGTGACAATACTGGTGTTTAAAAACCAACAACAGGGGCAAATGGGTATCTCAGTTGGTTAAGCAACTGCCTTTAGCTGGGGTCATGATCCCAGAGTTCCAGGATCAAGTCTCAGGTCAGGCTTCTTCCCATTCTTCGGGAAGTCTGCCTCTCCCTCTGACCTTCCTGCTCTTGTGTTCTCTCTCCCTCTCAAATAAATAAATAAAATCTTGGGGAGAAAAAAAAACCACGTTACAAAAATCAAAAACAGGTGGAATGAAATGAGATCCTATACTGTAAGCTATAGGGTTAATATGAGTGGAAGTGGGTGGGTTCATAGGATCCTGAAACCAAATCAAGAAAGAATAGAAAATGTGTCCTCTTTCTGAAATTAAAATTATTGATTCATTAATTTATCAGGCACTATAACTTGATGCCTATAAGTATGGGGTTTGTAGTCACACTTATAGAGACTTAAATTCTGGCTCCACCATTATGTGATCTTGGGTAAATCATTTCAATTTCTTAAGCCACTTTTTTTTTTAAATCTGTGAAATGGGTATAATTAGGTTATCTCACAGAATGACTATGGGAATTAAATCAATTACATTTTAGAAACACTTCACAAAGTTCCTGGCACTTTGTGCCGGTAAGTCATTCAACTTTATTTACTGGGCAAATACTATAAAGACACATCTTGGGAAAATTTTTCAAAGATTTTATATAAAATGAATGTTATGAATCCAAGACAGTAAGATGGTTTGAGGATATGAGATAAATAGAGCCATTTTTGAAGCAGTGAGTAGTAAGCTAGGTCTGCAACCATTGATCAACACATGACAATTTCAGAGTAAGTTACAAACTACTAATAGGACTGAGAAGCAGGAAGGGCAGACCACAGCCTCCAGGTCATAGGGCAGGCCACACTACTCTTACTTCAGTGTCATCAAAATAATGGGCTCCAAATAGCTACAACAGGCAAATAACTCTTACAGAAATTCCGTAAAGGTGGATTGTTAGTATGCAGGGAAACTCAAGCATTTACTCTTCCTTTTACCACAGAGGAAGATGAGGTCTCGCCCATGTTAAACTGAGTTCAAAAACGAGGAGTGCTTAGTATCTGTAAACTTTGTAACCCTTCCCTTAAGTTGAGGCATTGAGTGCAGAGACCTTTTGCATAAATTATTCCTTAAGAGTAACATAAGGCGCAAGTGAAAAAGGATGTAACACACACTTCCGTTAAGACCCTAACTTGCCCATGCTTGGCTGTGCTAGCCTCTTGCACGTGGGAGAGATGCTGCTCCTAATCTGGATGGCCAACGTGCTTCTATGAATTGTGCATCCTTCTAACCTTGACTAAAATACATTTGTAATTTTCTGTGTGTGTGTGTGTGCACGTGGGCGCACTCAAGGGGGAAAAAATCTATGATTTAATCAAGATATCACAGACACATCAAGCATGAAACCCCAATACTGGCTGAGTAACCAAAAATCACATTAAAATACATGCAATTCTCATCTGCTGAAAATAAAAGCAAGGCAACTTTCTGGTACAAAATGTTCAAATCTGTATAATGCATTACATCTTTCTTTAAGTATTTTATGTACTCTTAGTGAACACATTCTACCATTGCTTTTCCTTATAATAATTTTGTATGGGTTACATTATTTTTCCTAGACAGATGGAGAAATTTATATGTAGAATGAATGATATTTCTATTTGGAAAAATATTTTTAGGATAGTTTTGCTTATCTTCTATTTGTTTTATGGCTTCTTCTGATCACTCAGGATATAATTTGCTTTGAGATAACATCAAAAAGTGGCCCCAGATCCATACCAAAGTTCTCTAAGCAAACTGAGGAAATTGAAAAAGGAAAGTGGACATGTAATTTTTACCTCCAATGTTCAAGAACTTTGAAAATTTAACTCCATAATTCCTTTGCTCACTCAGAAACAATTCTGAGACACTGTGGTTTGCCAGATGCTATATTAGGCACTGGGAAAGTCTAAGTAAAATAAAATACAAGTTAAATTTTACTCAGCATCATATTAACATTCTATGTGAATTCTATGAATTCACAGGACAGTGTCTTATGAAAGTCTATTGCCATTCTTGGCAAAAATAGGCACTAAATTAAAAATTAATTTGAACAAATAGAAGAGCATTCCTCTTCCTTAATTTATTTTGTAATGTAACAAGCAGTGAGTGGTAGTTGAGCACTCACTATTATCATCCATTTATTTGTAAGACCTCATTTGCCCTTATTTATATAAAGGGCATATTCTACAACAGTCAATAAATGAACACAAAGTAATAATTAAATGATTATCTTATAGTCACAGGAATTCACTAACTTTTTAAATTTTTGTTTTATACTTGCACCTTTCTGATTTTGAAAATTCTAGTTAATTTTAAAAATGGAAGAAATGAGGATATAAATTTACAACTTTTTTTTTTTTAGAAAAACCACAGGTCCTTACATGTTATTTTTTAATTATTGATTTCAAAGTATTTATTCAAATATTTTCATAGTGGTTTTCATTTATTCAACACACAATTAAGGATGCCTGGGTAGCTTTGTGGGTTAAGCATCTGCCTTCAGCTCAGGTCATGATCCCAGGGTCCTAGGATGGAGTCCTGCATCAGACTCCTTGCTCAGCAGGGAACCTGCTTCTCCCTCTGCCTGCTGCTCCCCTGCATGTGCTTGCTCACTCTCTTTCTCTTGCTCTCTGACAAATAAATAAATACAATCTTTAAAATAAAAAAAAATAAATAACTGCCTTTAAAAACAAAACAAAACAAAACCAAAAAACACACAGTCACTAAGATCCACGATGTGCCTGTGAATCCAGGTCTAGACAGAGGTGAATAAGTTGTGATATAAAAACCTTGAATCACACTATCAACCTCCACAATCTAAACTTGTAGGTATTTATAGAACGCTCCCCACAAAGACAACAGAATGTATACGATTTTCAGAAACACATGGAGCATTCACTGAGATCAATCCTATACAAGGTCAGTGTCCCCCTGAGGCATTGATATCATACAGAATATGTGGTATGAGTCCAACAAATTGATATAAACTAATTCCAAAGAAAGTACTAGAAAATCCTCAAGTATTTGAAAATAAACAATACTTTTATAATAAAAATAAAGAGGAGTTATATGGAGAATAGAAAACATTCTGAAATGAGTTGATATGCAAAGGCAGCATCAAAATGTGCAGGGAAGCCAAAGGCATGCTTTGAAGGAAATTAATGGAATCACATTACTTTAATAGAAGAGAAGAAGATAGAATGTGTAAGAGCTAATTTTTCATTGCCCAGTACAGAGCTAGTTGATATTCCAAAATGGTTGCATAAAGGTAAAAAGTTTACTAAAATTAATACTTATATTTTAGCTATTTAATATATGCATATGAAAAAATAGTTATATAGATGAAAAACAGCTAAAATCAATGAAAATGAAAATGACTTTTTTATCAGCATGATGTATCATTTGAATTTTAAACCACATGTGTATATTATTTTGAAAAGACCAATGAAAATACTGATTGAAATAAATTAATTCCTCTCTTCCATAAAAAGTAAATGTTTCTATTATTATTAGTTAGAAGGGAGGTGATGACCTGTGCCAGGTACATGGTGTGATGTTAATGAACATTTCCCTATTCCCCTTAAAATATATATTCTAGCCTGGCTATTATGTGGTGTGCAAACAAACAGAAAACCTATCATAGCCCGATATATAAAAGGACTATGAAATTGCTACGAATATTTTTTCTGACATGTAATGTGCACATACTGCAGAATGAACATTTATGGTTTAAGTGTCATATATGCATAAAATTGCACATAGCATAAATATAAATTTACTCTATCTCATTAAATTTGTCAGAAGAAAGTGCTTAAAAAGAAGAATTCACATTGGTTATGTAATATGATTATATTCATTTTATTAAAATATTCATAACATTCAAAACTATGCATGCTACAATATAAAAATGCTGTGTGATGAAACAAAGTTAATTAAGAAATAAGCAGATCATGCAGTCAGCCACTTTAATCATTCTTCAAGCCTATATGCTATGGCACTCATAAATTAATCAATGAACACAGCCCACTATATGTGTGGTGTATGTGTGTGTGTGTCTGTGTGTCTGTGTGTGTGTGTGTCTGTGTGTGTGTGACTCTCTCTTCATTTCCATAATGTGAAATGGTGAAAAGCCCACTGCAAAATGCAGGCATCTTTGATTTACCCTTCTAGATCAAGGAAGTTCTCTGGAAGTAATCTAGAGGATAATGCCTTCCACTAAATTTGACACAAGATCAAGAGTTTACGTGGACATGGATTTGCAGTAGGAGAGACATCATAGCGTGGTGTAAAACAAAGGACCAGCAACGCACTTTTGTGCTAGACACAAAGTTTCAAAACCTCTTCAAGCCAAATGGAAATCGATACCTATTTACTTTTTAAAAACACACAATTTCTTAACCTTAGAAAGTGCTAATTGCTTATCACAGAGGTACAACTTTTCCAGATAAACCCACTAAATTTTGCTTAGGAGAAACAATCTCACATTTCACAGCAACGGGTTTAGACAAAGACTGTTAAAAATGTACACAGGCACACCTCAGAGATACAGCAGCTTTGGTTCCAGATGACCAAAATAAACCAAATATTGCAATCAAGAGGGTCAAATGAATTTTTTTAGTTTCCCGGTACATATAATTATGTTTACACTATACAACAGTAGTCTGTTCAGTACCCAGCAGTATCATGTCTAGACAAACAATGTACATGACTTAAGCTTTCAGCCAGTTGTAATCTTTTTTGCTGGTAGGGGGTCTTGCCTCCCTGTTGATGGCTGCTGACTGATCAGGCTGGTAATTTCTTAAAATAAGACAACAAGGACGCTTGTCACATCTATTGATTCTTCCTTTCACAAGGAAGTTCTCTGTAGCATACAATGCTGGCTGACAGCATCTTACCATAGTACAACTTCTTTTCAAAATTGGAGTCAGTCCTTTCAAACCCTGCTATCAACTTGGTTTACATAACAGTCTAAATCCTTTGTTGTCATTTCAACAATTTTTCTAAGCATCCTCACCATGGGTAGTTGCTGTGTTACAAAACCATTTCCTTTATTCATCCCCTAACTAACATTTTGTCATGAGATCGCAACAATTCAATCACATCTTCAGGCTTCACTTCCAATTCTGGTTCTCTTGCTAATTCCATCACACCTGGAGTTACCCCTCCACTAAAGTTTGTAAAACGTGTAAGATTTGTCAAAACTGTAACATCTGTGACGTGCAATCAAACAGAGCATATGGTAAAAACGCATGCCTGTCCTCCCACCGTTCCTATGTATTTAGTTGCCATTTGTCCACTTGAGTTCTCTTGGTGTATTTTTCCAATTTTAGTACGGATAATTGTTTCAGACTATGTCCTAATTTTGGATACAAAGAAGACAGAATACTATTCTATATTTGCGCCTTTTTTCATGAAAGCCATAAACACTCATAGTTAGAATACACAGAGCCTGGGGGCTACCACATGCCTTTTACAAGGGTGTAAATGGACTAGGCATTTCCCCAAGTGAAAAAATTAGAAAGGAAAATGTCTTTCCTTCAGGTGTAATATGGGTGCTCATTATAGACTTTTGTGAGTGCTTCATAGTTATAAGAAGTGTTTAATATTACTATTCCTAGTTTCTTTGAAAATATACAACGTGTTCATCATTTGAGAGTGATTTTGTTCTTCTATTACCTACAAGTAATTAATTTACTGACATTAAAAAATCTTTCCTAAGAGTGATATAAACTCAGGAACTATTCTAATCTTACTCATTCATTCAACAAATATTTGATTACAAATTAATAATCTAGGCACTATTCTAAGGGTAGGAGATACACAATAGTCAATATTCCTATTTTCTTGGAACTTTTATTCTTGCTAGGAAATATAAATAATCAAATAAGTTACATATGTATAATTTATTTACAATGATAAAGTTACACACACACACACACACACACACACACACACACACACACACATTTACATATAAAGGGCGATATATACCAGAGATAAACATAAGGGTTAGGGGGAGGATAAGGAACAACAACAGGAGGGAGGATAACATTTTTAAAAGTGTGGTATTATGAGACATCACTGAGGATCTGATGTGGGTATAAGGTCAGCAGAGCTTGAGGGTATAAGCCTAGGAAAACCAGAACCAAGAGCGTTCTTGATAGGACGGAGGGAACAACCAAGGCAAAGACACTGTGGTGGGAGAAAACAGGGCAGGGCGGCCTGGTTCGAGTAAGAGTGAGTCCTTATCTTCTAGTTGTAACAGATAAACACAAATAAAAGGCAAAGTTAGATGAGTCTTGATGGTCTCAAGGTTGGTAGTGGTGTGAGTTGGTCACTATTTTGTGAAGAACAAGAAATTTCTGGGGCTAACTCTTCATTCCTCCTGACAGAGGCATGAAAGCCAGTGAGGGGGAATCTCAGACTGCTGGAGGTTTGTTTCCCCTCATAGGATTTTTACATAAAGGAACTTGAGCTACATTTGTGACTCTGTTCTTTCTAATGTAAACTTTGCTTTAAGCCATGACTCTATGATTGTATGAGTAGAGACAGACCTTCGTAGATAAGCAATCATAGTTGCATGGTAAGCTATACTGCCATTACCAAGCACATAAGAATATTCAAAGATTTGAGAAAAGTCAAAACTGCTTTTGCATGGAGGAAATTCTGAGACGCATTCTACAAGAACAAATAGGTTAGCTAAATTATCAGTTTGTTGTTCAAAATTCTAATGATGTTTATGGTGTATACTTCATTAAACCCCTAGTGAGGTGGAAGGAGAGCCTTTAAAAATTTTTTTTTTTAATCCACTTCTGGCAGCAGTAAGCGATGATAGGAGGCTTGTTTTTAATCTTCTCATAGATCAGATTTAATGATTTTAATTTTCTTTCATTCTGTAGTTGTATTGCCTGAATTCTGGGGTGTAATATTTCATCAATATGGATCAAGACTGATCATGACATTGCTTTATTGTTCACAGTAAATGTGAAAGATAGCTGTTCTTTCTTTCTTTTCTTTCTTTTTTCTACTTGTATAATAGTCAAGGAAGGGAAGAAATTTAATTATAGCAAAAATAGTCACAAGATACAAATTGGTGTGCACTACTGAAATCAAGATTAAATACTTAAACCAATGAAAACAAACTTTTCTTCTGATGCATCTATTT
The DNA here is from genome assembly GCF_010015895.1 of Lontra canadensis. Lineage (NCBI taxonomy): Eukaryota > Metazoa > Chordata > Mammalia > Carnivora > Mustelidae > Lontra > Lontra canadensis. The sequence goes on from NW_022631020.1 coordinate 6,542,538, forward strand.
AATGTATGATTTAGCCTTATTGGATTTGAGATACTGACAACCTGTAGTTTGTAAATGTTATGTTTGGATCCAGACTTCTGCATAAAGAGTTGGACTCTTTGTTTCATTGAAGGAAAGAAAAATCCTTACACTGAAAAAAAAAAAAATCTGAATCATGTTGCGAGTGTCCAGTGTAGACTGGAGCAAAATCTAGATGTTTACCTACCATGTCAGACGCAGTAACTTCCTTTGGCCACTTTAAAGGGTGTTAAGTACCTCAAAGATTCCCACTGTTCCATTTCAATGTTCTTAAATGCTCTACTCTTTGTTACTAAGCAAAATAATAGCAGACAACTTTGGTCTACCCAGTGGCTAGATCCTCCTTTTGGAAGGTTAAGGAGCAGGTACAAGGAGGAGCTCTCGGCTCATATTTAACCCATTAGGGAAAGGGCCCATCTTTGCAAGAAATTGTAGCAATTTGTAGAAATTGCAAGAAGCATCAGCCAGCAGAATTGTCTCTGTTTGGGTCCTTTCTAGAAGTTTTTGATTCTCTTTCTTATGTTCCATTGCCATCTCTTTTCTGGTCTACCTTAAATACAGCATTACTTACATGGATTGGTACTTCTATTATTCTTTGAATATGTTTTTACTCTCTTTTTATGTGCTTATTTAGTCTTTCCATTTCCAGTCTTTATCAGATGTTACTGTGACAATTTTTCTCCCCACTCTAGAACACTTAACAAAATGTTCCTCATGTCTATTTTGCTTATCATCTCACCTTGGTATCTTTTTCTCTTGGTGGGATAATGTGGCTTACTGAGTCCTGCACAGTTCTGGTAACTCTGTGTTCTGATCTGAGCTTGGGTATAAAAAGGGGGTATTATAATTCCTTTTGGTGATGAGTACAAAATTTCTGATTGGGAGTCAAGGTGAAGATGAATTACTTTCACAGAAGCAGAATCATGAAGGGAATAACAACAGCAGACCAGTTCACAGACCTCTTGAGTCTTGTGGTACAAAAACATTCCTTTTCAACCCTTCCTGCCTATGTAACTTAGGGGAAAACACAGGTGTCCCCTATCCATAAGTCCCTCAGAGCAGCACATCAGTGTTTTGTCAGTTGCTTGAGTTTTTAGGAAGTATTTGCAAAGACAAAGGCAAGAAAGAAAGGAAGAAAGGAAGGAAGGAAGGAAGGAAGGAAGGAAGGAAGGAAGGAAGGAAGGAAGACCACCTTACCACCTCGATATGTGAACTGAGATTTTAGTGGAGAGGACAGATGCAGGGACAAAGAAAAGTTTATTCTTTTTTGGTCCACTATTAATTTTGGAATGCTATACAATGTTTTCAGCTATCCAAAAATGTAAGACTTACATTCCAAATGCCACAACAGTATGAAATGGATGTCAAAACTAGGAAGGCAAAGATAATTCAAATCAGGTAGGTTAAGTGTTGGAAATGCTTTCACAGAATGGATCTATGTATATATATTAATTTGAGTATGTATATTTTCATACTTTTTTCATGTTTCGATCATGCAGTCCATGTGACTTTAAGGTCATTATAATCCAATGTATATGATGAGCAATTTTGCTAAAATGCCTTTGGTAGGAAAGTATGTATCATTAGAATCCAATCCCTACATGTCTCCATAAATGAATTTTATTTTCAACTGCTCACTATTTCAACTGCAATAAGTAAAAACTGATTGTTTTAAATGACCATAGACTTTCATCAAAAATGTTTTTATTATGGGCATAAAAATAAAATATAATCACATCTAAATTAAGTGGATTTTTATAATACTTTTTAAATTTTAATTTCATTATTATTTACATCAAGTATTAAAAGCTTTTCCTTTCAATTACCACATTGACCATTTATTTTCTAAAAATTTAGTGTATATCAATCTCAGTATTTCATTATTAACATTAATATACTTCCTTTATTCATATCTCCTAGTGGATTCTGACATGTCTTTCAAAAAACTGGCAACACAGGAATTTAGAAAAAAATACAAGAATAATAATAGTGAAGGAAACTACTTAGCTAGTAATAGAATTCTGACATATTAACTGCAATCCCGTATTGAATTATCACCATTGACCTTCAAATAACTCTTGGCACTAGATATTTAAGCACAAAGCCATAGTGCACAATAAACTTCCCAGGGTAAAACAAAATCTTTTTCCTAGTAATACACGTATATAAGTAGTTGATTTTCTCAAGACTACTGCTCTTCCAAGTTACTCACGTGTGTGGGGTCAAGAAATGCTTACAAGGAGGATGAATGTGAATAGGATGATTGACACCCTCACTTCTAATGTCTAGGACTAAAATAAGCAAGCTAGGATGATATGCCTTTAATTCGGGAACTGCAAAGCTGAACATGACCAAACAGAAATCATATTTGGTATCCCAGGAGGACATGTGTGCTAAAAGCATGGTATGTCGAAGGCACTATTCTGGGAGTGGTAAACACTTAACAGAGCTAAGGCAGACCCTTCATAGATTTTGTCTTAACACTGTCGATTCTCACCCATGCCTCCCTGCACAGCTGTCTCAGAGGCCTGCAGACAATATGGGCGATCTGAGAACATTCCAGAATGGCATAGCATAACATTGTTTAGCATTGGATATATTATTCTATATTGATTAAAAATTGTAAAATATGTGGTTCCTCTAAGTTTCAGTGACATGCTAAATAACAGGAAATCATGCCCCTTAACATTCCTGCTACCTACCTATGCCTGAGAGTGTGCTAAACATTTTGCTTTGGTTACAATTGATGGACTTCCCAGAGGATCTGAATTACAGCACATTCCAGTACGGAAATAATACATATTTGAGGTCATATAAGATCTAAGCAAGCACAATGGCACAAAAAATACTGGAAATTCTTATAATTTTTTCAATCAGTGATTGCAATTTTAAGTGTATCAAGCAGTAAAAGTATTATAATGACATTCCGAATCAGATAAGGCTTAAGAAAATGTGAGTCTTACCTAAAGGCTTAAAGAATAATACATTTCTTTTTGAAAATAGTTGAATCTCAAAAATATAAAGCTGGTAGTTATATCTCTTGTGACTTTTTTCTCCAGATATAGTACTAGATTTTAAAAGCTCAAATATGCACATCAGTGAATGCACTTGGCGCCTCAGAAAAACCACACCTTTCATGTAAGCACATGCTTTTGAGAGTAAGAGAAATGAAAATGACTACCCAAGAATAGTAACAGCATACCTAAGTGTGTTCCCACTAGAATGGAACAGATGGTAGTTATTATTGTCTCTAAAACTTTTTATTTATGGATTACATTCTTGAAAACGTTAGGTCTAATTTCATTTTCAAGAATATAAGCTCCTGGAGAATTAAGTCCCTTCATAAAGATCACTGGACAGTTTTCAGTTCATTAAAAATAATTTACATTAGATACAGATTCATGGCCTTTATAAAATCATTTTGAATTTTCCTACTTTGCAGATGCAGAAAGTGGGACTTAAGAAAGATATAATTTGTCCAATGTTGCCCTACTTGAATAAAAGCAGGGCTTTAATCTACATTTTTTGGTTCTATAATCATGTCATTAATTTATACATAAACATAAAATATAATTAAGGTGTTAGGAGTGAAATCTGGCAAACATGATGAGATTCGGAATCTAGGAACATCTCTTCCAGTTAACCAAATAAGGAGGCTGGGATAAGTTTTCACAGTAAATGGATAAAATGGAAGCACATAATTTATTGATTATGTTCTCTGGATATTCATTTTTGTTTTCTTGGCAAAGGTTTCAGTCTACATCTAATCTATTTGAAATGGGAAAACATCACAGATCTCCAAATAAATTAACAACTTTGAACCCAAGGGAAAGATGTAAGCCAACTAAGGAAAATATAATTGCGAAGTAACTTTTTGAAGAAATCAAGGCAGTGAATCCAGACAAGAACCTCTGAACAAAATGATCCTCTATTTCTCTCTCTCCTTGAGGTGAAAGTTGAACTAGTTGAACTGCAATTATGTTCACATTACTTAGTTAATATCTCCTTAAGAGATATTTTTATGTTCTTTGTGAATCTGAATGTGTATGTGTGTAGACCATGTGATATCAGGCACCATGAAATTAGACAGCAATTTCCTGAATTAAGCTTGACCGGTTGGATGTTTAATAGTATTACCAAATAAAATATTATTTTGATGTGCTTGCGAAAAATGAGATTTTTCAGTGTACAAAATTAAATTTGTCTATGATCAAAGATGATAACTATCTCATGAGCAAATACAACTATAAACTGGTACAGAGATAAAGATATAAAGTCTAGGTTAAAGAGAAAGAATTAAATATCACCAAAATTAGAATCTGCCATGCATAGAGGACTAAGGCTATATCTTTTATTGAAGTTCTTGCCAGCTCTAGTAGAAAAGATTCAGGAAAAAGTCTGGCTCTACTTGGGTCATGTGCCCACCCTTGAAATGATCCGTGGGCTTCAGTGTGTGGGGCCTTTTGAATGGGTAGCCCAGTTGTATGTTCACCTTTGTGATGCTTGGAAGGGTAGTCTTCCCTTTTCTCAAGCCGGACCAGCAAAAATTAATATGCTTTCATATAGAATGAGACCTCAGTTATTATCAATATTGCTGTTTTCCTGAAAGTCAAGTAAAATAAACAACTGACACCCTCTCAATAATCAGTCTATACGCAACAAAAGAGAACCAAAAACCTGGGCTACCTGACCGATATATTCGAAAATTATGGGACCATGTGTAAGACAATTTATGTGAGCTACATATGTCACAGAATCCAACTGAAGCCTTCCCCATTCACAGGTGTATCCAATTAGGCTGCCCTGTTGTTGACTGATACATCTGGGCGGTTCCTTGGCTTTTACTATGAATGCTAAACACAACGGAGGTACAGTGAAATTTTCATTCACAAAAACTACACTTTGTCTCACCATTTTTAACAACTATAATTTTAATGAAAGGGAACATTGTAATTCTGGTGGACATGATCCATATTAAATAAGCTTCAGTGGGAAAAAAAAATCTTATTAATTCATGAGTGCAACTCAGTAAGTGGGAAATCTGAAATTTAAATCATGCATTCATTTGCAGCAGACTTATCCATTGCTATCTTTTTATTTTGCTGAACATTTGACCCTCCCAGAAACATCTGAGCTGCTGATCAGTGAAGGGAAATGTCTCAGAGTGATAGCACCGTGAACCTGGGAGACTTTCACATTCCACTTCATCTTTGCTCGGCGTGGGGCACAATGCATTGTGCATCAGAGCTACCAGATAATGATCATTTTCTGAAGCTCAGTATAAAATAAGAGGTAAAACATAGCAAAAAGTTATTAAATATATTAAGAGTTGGTTACAAGAAATGCCACTAGTAATGTAAATTGGAAAGAGACAGGAGAGCAGTCCATCCGCTACTGGATATACGCTTGTCATGTCCCAGCCATTTATTTAGTGTGTACTATGTGCCCGGCCCTGCTCCACATTCTTCACATACGCTACCATTCTTCCTCCGTACAGCCACCCATTCTGCCAGTGAGGAAACTGAGGTTCAGAGAATAAAACCAAATGGCCTATTTGTCTTTGGAAATCTTAAGGCTGTGTTTCAAATCCACATCTCTGACATTTTAAAGACACGGTACTATCCTCTGTTGGCATTCTGCTCACCTTTACTCAAGTTTAAGAATTGCGGATATTTTTGCAACCAATAGCTTAACCTGTAGCTCTCTAGTAGATACATCGGTTGCCCTACATAGAGCTGTCAAGAAATGGGTTTATTTCCTTAGATCTGAAACACCAACCATACAACACCCAAGTATTATCATTTATGTACTCACATCATAGATGGAGATTCATGTTATCTTCACAACTGTTTCAGAAAAGAGATGCTATTTATATTTGAGGTAGTTTTGATTACTACTTCTATAATTTTTTATATATATGTACATATATATATAACTTATTTAAACAATATTAAAAATTCATGTATTATACAAAAAAGCAGAGTGGAGTTATTTTTTTTCCCTGTTTATCTTTGCATTTTCTCTGGCACCTGTCAACCCAATTCAATACCTAAGCTATTAAGTTATATTGATAATACTTGTATATTTTAATATTAATTTTACATTAACAAAAACAATTTATAATCATACAGTGTCTATCATAATGATTGTATATTGGTGATAATATGATTATTGGTATCCTTTGCACAGTGATCATTGCATGCTATTATATATTAATATTTGCTAATAACATTTGCTTATGGAACCAGGGCAAGACCTTTAAACCTCTAAGAGAAAGATAGCATGCCTTTTATATTTAATAAACTAGTCCCACTACCTAGCATATACCACACACTCAAAGGCTTGTAAAACTGTAAGTAATCTTTGAATGCAAGAATTTCCACAAAAGCAATAACCACACATTTGTTTAAAATACATCTCAGTGTTTTAGCTTGTGATTCTAAGTTATTCTACAGGTTTCTTCACTTGGTTACAACATTGCATTAAAAGACAAAGGCAATCTTGTTCATTTTACATACCTAGAGTAGTGGGAATCAGACATGAGATATAGAAACAGAAGTCTATGAATACAGAGGTTATATTTAAATTAACTTATAGAGTATTTCATTAACGAATCCTAAATTCTTTACACATAATCCTGTAAGAACCCACTGAAAAACCTATTTTCTAAAACTGCTTGGATAGGAAGAGGCATGGCCTCTGTGGTTCCAATGTAACAAGTTCTCAGCGGAAGTCACAGAGCCTTGAAGACTGGAGAGAAAAGCAATAAAGAGGAGACTTGACTTCATCTTTTGTTTTGCTCTTAGATTTGTGACATGAATAAGTCTCTGACTTTTCTGAACTTCAGAAGTCCTATTTATATAATGAGCATGATAATACTTGCCTTGTCTATTTCCTAGGATTACTGCAGATCTCAAATGAGAATGCATGTGAGACTACTTCAAATACAGTAAACAATTCCAGCATCAAGGCTTGGACCAAATGCTACTCAAGCAAGGAAACCCATCATCAGTATTCCTCATGAATGGGTATTCCAGATAACAGAGCTTAAACCTTTAATAGAAATGTGTCTCTGGGGGCGCCTGGGTGGCTCAGTCATTAAGTGTCTGCCTTTGGCTCAGATCATGATTCCAGGGTCCTGGGATCAAGCCCCACATCGGGCTCCCTGCTCAGCAGGAAGCCTGCTTCTCCCTCTCCCACTCCCTCTGCTTCTGTTCCCTCTCTCGCTGTGTCTTTCTCTGTCAAAAAAATAAATATTAAAAAAAAAAGAAATGTGTCTCTGAAATGATCTACCATTTACCAGTTCACGTTCCTTATTTTCCTGGCCTACTGAAGATATCTTAATTTTCTGCAACAAATATCAAAGGCATGACCATCAGAAGTTGTGCTAGACATAATACAGGACCCTTGATTTATCTTTCTAGATATCAGGACTTTAGATGGCTGGTGTGCTGTCTCCAGCCTGCCTCTGGCAGCTGCCTTCTCCTAATTTGCTGCTTCTACTCAGCTGTTACTTGAGAATTCAGGGAACCTGGCTAGTTTAGAACCTTGTACAGCCAATAAGCTTAAAGAAAGTATCTGAAGGCGTTTCTGAAAAGTCAAAACAAAAACAAAGATTTCAAGCTGAGGGTCTTCCTGACTTCCACAGGCAGCAAACTTTGGAAAAAGGCAAATTGTAATCTAGAATAAACATTGTTGACAGATTAATACCAGTAATTCTGAGTCTTCTTTCCATGTTTCTCTGATCTTCTGGCCATCTCATATACAAGAACATTCATAAGATTCCAAAATATTCAGCTCTATAAGAAACCATGATGCCTCTGAAATGTTTACTTTAGGAGAAAAAAAAAAAGAATGTTTGATCTTGGGTGGAAATGTGAAGGCTTCCGCCTGTCTTTCAAATGTTACCGTAACAATGGGATTGAAAATATGTACCTAGGGGCGCGCGGTGGCTCCGTTGGTTAAGTGGCTGCCTTGGGCTCAAGTCATGATTCCAGGGTTTTGGGATTAAGCCCCACATCGGGCACCCTGCTTCGTGGGGAGCTTGCTTCTCTCTCTCCCTCTGCCTACAGCGCCCCCTACTTGTGCGCTCGCTCGCTCTTGCTCTCTCTCTCTCTGTGTCAAATAAATAAATGAAATTTTTTATAAAAAATTAAAGAAAAAGAATATATTTATCTAAAAGCTTTTTTTAAAATCTGGTTTATAGTATTGTGAAGAACTAGAAAGTTGGTGATTTCCACTAATTATATAATACAACGACTAACCATAACGAATGGACCAACAACCTCCTGAATTTCAGTCAACAGTGGTTGGAACATTATACTCGATCTCTCTTATTCATCTTCATTTTTCATCAACATAAATTATCATAGGTTTTAGTGAAAAAAACAAAGCAACCAAATGCAAATGGAAAAGCAACATTTCACCAAGAAGTTATTCGAAAAGGAGCCCACGTGAACACTTTCAAACCTTTCTTGAAGAAATGAGAATGTTGTCCGACCTGCCCGAGTTTTCTATCAGCAGTGAATTCATAAAGGTCACCCCTGACAAACGAACAAAATATTCTTCTCACAGCCCTTGTTACAGTAGCAGCCAAGCAGCGTATTCATTTTCATTTTAATTATGTTTGTAAATAGTGGGAGAGGCAGGAAAGAAGCCTGTGCGGACCGCCTGCGGAGCCTCTGTGGGTGTCTGAGGGACTGCAGCAATCGCCCTTGTAGATTTCATTATTTTTCAGTGGATTTTTATTGGGCGGGGGTAATATCGTATTAAAACTCTGTGAGTTATAAAAGTTGTTTAAGGAAACCCATTCCTTTGCCGTAACATCTTCCCACCTGATTATCAGTTCATTTATGCCTTCCCAGCTACCATTTATTCTTAAGACAGTGTAATTTTTGTGTAACCTTGATTGTTATCTAATTTATTTCCCAAGTGACAATTAATCCCTGATATATTGGCCCTAAACAAAACCCCCATTGCTTACTGATGCATTCAGCTACAGTCACCTTGTATCTACCAGAGAATCCATTGACAAAGTAGTCTTGAAAATTAGCTTCGGTTTAAAAATGCTGTAGCAACATCACTGGTTTTTCTAATGCATACCATGTAGGCAACATCAACTGTATAATTGATTATTCTTTACTGTGTTTTCACTCTATGTAAGGCAATGTGATAGATGATATTGAAAATATAGAAAGAAATAATATGCATAAATAACTATTAGCAAAGTAATGATTGAAAATAAAAATATAAGAGAATTACTCTAAAACTTCATAAAAGAGGGAGATGCCCAGAGGAGGAGTCAGGTAAGGCTTGCAAGAGGAAACAGAAGATTTGAGACCTGAAGTGAGCATATGGTTCAAATATATGAAAACATAACACTGGGAAGAGAAAACAGCAAGAACAAAACCAGTAAAACAGACAAGAACAATGCATCTAAAAGGATATTTACAGTTCAGCTTCCCTAAAATGTTTAAGGGTAAAAGAGCAGGGAGTAGGTGAGAGCTTTAGGCTAAGAAAAAATTAGAAGAATACATTTATAAAGGTTTTGACTATTAGGGTAATAAATTTCAGGTTTTCAATTGTGACAATTACCAGAATCAGAGTTCTAGATGTCTAGGACTACACTGAAATGTAACACTGTGGGGGATTTTTGTTGCTATTTGTTTGGGTTTTTTCCCTTTCTTTTTGGTTGTGTCTCCTAAGAATTTTCAGAATGCAACTTTACTAATTTATCTTTAAGGAGGAATACGATATGCTTGTTTTAGTCATTACAAACTGTGCTTCCCTTCTAGGGTTTAAAACATATGTAGAAATACAATGTATGACAAAATAGAACAACAGGCTAAAAGGGATAAGGAAATAAAGTTAAACAGAAAGTTTCTTGAATTGTTGGAGAAGTAGTAAATGGGCTGTTTTAAAATAGACTATAAAAAATCAAGAATGTATGTTGCTACCAAGTTTAACTATAAATAATGAAATAATTTTATATTAAAATAATAACTACAAATGAAACAATGAAATAAATGAAAATAATGATAAAAATGAGTATCTAAAAAGTTAGTTGTTTTTCTCAACTATTCTAATTCTGAAACTACTCAGTTCAACAGAAGTCAGGAAATCATGAACAAAGAATGAAAAGAGAGGAACAAATAGAAAACAAATAGCAAGATAACAGACATAAACCCAAACAATGATTTCTTTAAATGGAAGTGAACCAAATACTTAAGTGAAGAGTCAGATATGGTCACACTGGTTACGGAAAATATGCTGTTTATATTCTAGTAGATAAATGTCACCTATAAGAACATCAAGAGCGTGAAAGTAAATGATGAAGAAATATATACTACGTAAACATTAAATGAATGAAAGCTGCTGTATCAACACTAACGTAGACTTTAAGGAAAGAATATTGCAAGAGATAAATTGGCTGTTTTAATTACAAAAGAGACAATTCAACATAAAGAAAAAAATTTTAAATGTGTATATAACAAATAATGTAACTGCAAAACACAGAAAGCAAACACTGATCTAAGAAAATGGAAGAATAGACAAATACATAATTATAGCTAAAAATTCTAACATACCTTAAATTAAAAAATCAGACAAAAATCAGTAGTGAGAGGTAATTTGTGAGATGTATAATTTGCCAATGTTGCTTAATTTGCCACATTTTAAACTATACAAATGAGTGCACAATACGTATTATTTTAAGTGCACATTTGAACATTCTGCACTACAAAGTAAGTCTCAAAAACATTCAAATTATTAAGATCAGAGAATATGGTCTCTGAACACAAAAAAATTAAACCTGACATCAAAGAGAATTAGAAAATGGCCATTGTTAAATAATTTATAAACTTTTTAATGAAAAGCAAAGGTTAGAAAACTTTCAATCAGAACTCTACAAAGGAGGATATCCAAATGACTAATATGCACATGTTATCAGGGAAATACTAATTAAAACCACAGCTGATACAACCACATGGCAGCCTTTTCATAGGAACAGTGACATAATCACAGACTTGATCTTCATGTTAGATGTTGGGGGTGCCCACATGAGTGATCCAGCCTCTGTCGGCCTTAGGATTACGTGCTCCAAAGCCAAATTATCACCTGAAGTTCAACCCCGTGTCACTGGCTTTCAGCAAGTTATCATCTTCATGGATGGCTACAGAATTCTATCAGATTTACTGATGTTACCATCTTGTTCTTTTATTATTGATTCATGACTGAATTACAGTTAATGGAAATTGATAGAATAATTTTAGTCATAAACTCAATTTTTAAGTTGTCCATATACATGTCCATATAGAGAAACAAAATCTAAAAATATATCTGGAATAAAAAAGCCAATCAAGCAAGTGCAAAGTCATCTCTCTCCTATAGCTTCTTCAAAACAATGTTTAATTCATTCCACCATGGTATTACTACCAGAAAGGACCTAAAAATCGACCCAAGAGAAGTGGTTTTGACAAACACCTTGCTCAGATGAAAGATAATTGTATCAACATGAATTTGGATAGTTACTTTCCCTCAGGTGCTACTTTGGCTGCCCTCATGTGTTCACAGAGACTGATCATGATGACAAAGTGACAGTCTTCCTAAGCATTATAGAGCTCACAAATCCAGATAAAGAGCAGAATACCTGCCTGGCTCATTTTGAAAGAGGGATGAAAATTTTTGATTGATTGGGCATGAATATATTTAACCGCAGGATGGGGTTGGGAATCAAGGAATAATTCCCTCTTCCTATTAAAGATATGGAATGGCAGCTCAATTACGTTCTTGAAATCATTTTCAAAACATGTATTAAAGCTGGGGAGTGCTTCTCATCAAATTCCAAAGTCAAGGGTTCAGTCCTACAACACTGCCATTCCCCCCACTTGAGAAACCAGTCACACACCCAGGCTATCACCTAACAGCTACAAACCAGAAGTTCCAGCGATCCCTTCCAACTCAGGATGCCAGTCACAAGTTCATGTTGTTTTGTGTACTTCTGAAAGACTGGCTATAAACCAGGGATTCCTAATACCCCTTCCTTGGGTTTGATTAATTTGCTATAGTGGCTCACAGAACTTGGGAAGCCCCTAGATTAACAGTTTGTTATGAAAGGATATAACCCAGGAAGAGTCAAATGGAAGAGATGGATAGGTAGAGTCATGGGGAAAGGGCTCAGAGGTTCCCTGGGCTCTCCAGGTGTACCACAGTCCCTAATTGCTAGGAGCTTCCCAACCTGGAAGCTCTCCAAACCCAGCCCTTTGAGCTTTTATTATGAAAGTTTATTACATGATCATGACTGATGAAGCCATTGACCACAGTGATTGGTTCAGCCTCCAGACCTCTCCCCTCCCCAGAGCTCTGGGGTGGGTAAGGGTGGTACTGAAAGTCTCATCTCTCTGATCACGTGGTTGGTTCACCTGGCAACCAGCCCCTAAACTTTTAGAGTTCAAAAGTCACCTCATTAATAGAACAAGAGATGCTTTTGTTGCTCTCATCACTTAGAAAAATGCAAGAGTGTTAGGAGCTCTGTGCCAGCAGCTAGACAAAATCCAACTTATATATCTCATTATAAATCACATATTATAGTAGCCCCATGTAATATCCATAATGACCCGAGACAGAAGGGAGTACTATGACCTCTGCCCAAGATTAGATAAGCCACCCTCTTTTTGAGCTACAGATGGTTAACATATAGTATAATATTGATTTTAGGAGTAGAACTTAGTGATTCATCACTTATATATAACATCCAGTGCTCATCAAACAAGTGCCCTCCTTAATACACATCACTCATTTGGCCCATCCCCTGTCCACCTCCCCTCCAGCAACCCTCAGTTTGTTCTCAAGTTACCAGTTTGTTCTCTAGTTCTTTAGTAAACAGCCACTCATGATTTGCCTCCTCTTTTTTTTTCTTCTTTCTCCTATGTTCATCTGTTTTATTTCTAAAATCCCATAAGTGAGTGAAATCATATGGTATTTGTCTTTTCTCTGACTGAATAATTTCATTTAACATAATACACTCAGGTTTCATCCACATCATTGCAAATGGCAAGATTTCATTCTTTTTGATGGTTGAGTAATATTCCTGTGTGTGTGTGTGTGTGTGTGTGTGTGTGTACACACACACAATACATATATATGTAAGGGCCTATTTAGCCAGAGTGGCCCCACCTCAGTTGAACAGCCATTTTGTTGTTTATGCAGTAAAACTTAAACTGACCCTGCCCCCTCTCCCTCAGGGGAACTTACTTAAAAGCAAGTCTGGGAAACCAGTACCAGGTAACAAAGCCCAAATACAAGGGTGGGTCAGGTCAGGTGGAGATAACAGCCCGAATGCAGGGATGAGTCGGGTCAGGTGGAGACATCCAATCAGTAAAGCTCGCTTTACTGTCTCCCTAGCTACCAAGGAGTGTGGGCCCCACCTTTTGGGCGCCAATCCTGACCAAGGTGATAGGCTAGTTCAAATAGCTACTATGGGGTGAATTGTAATTCAACTGGCCACCCGTGTGTGACCCAGCATGACTGTGCATCTTTCTCTGTGTGTTGCAATCTCATTGGCCACCTGTGTGTGGCCAGGCTCAACCACATGGCCTTTGCTCTATAAAAGTTAGTCTGTGAGGCAGGGAGGGGTCGTCCTCTCTGTAAGAGGTGTGGCCCCGAATGGTCGGTTTGATTCTCGATGCTTGGCACGAAATAAAGCTTTGCTTGACCTTTGCGTTGTATCAGTCTTGCTCCTTTAATCACGGACCCATTATTGGGGGACCCAACGTATACACATATATGTATGTATGTACCACATCTTTATCCATTCATCAACAGATGGACATTTGGGCTTTTTCCATAATTTGGCTATTTCAGCTGGACCAACATGAGCATGGTGCTCTGTGGGATGAGAGCCCAGGGGATGATGTGCTCTACGTGAGAACTTCCCTTAATAAGCTTATTTTATATTCATACCGTATGGTGCTATGGGTATGTCTGTGCTTAAAGGAAATCTTTACCAGAAGCCTATCTCATCTTTAAGATGCTGAAAGAAGGAAAAAGCAGGAACTCTAGGCCTAAATTATTTGAACAATTATCAGAACTGCCTACAACTTATTATTATATCTCATGAGACACTTTCTTGTCCTGACTAGCATCGTGGTAGACTCTAAGATCACCTATCAGTTCTTCCGTTCAAAAACACAATTTTATGTTTATTTCAAATTTCTTTTGCCATTTTTCTATTTTTCTATTCACTTACTTTAAGTCTCCTCACCTAGATTTTCTTTCTTCGTATGCCGGCACAATGCAGCTAACTGTACATCTTCTCATTACAAATAACTTTGTTGCTGCTCCTTGCTTTTTTCAACTGAACAGTACAGCTTCTTGTTTATTATATTTCAGTGTATATGTATGTGCAATATCCATTTTTACCCCCAAAGAGTATTTTTATTTAATTTTTTAAATAACCAGCAGTGTAGCATTGCAAAACCCTTTGCTTTCATGTTTTCCTCTCTCAAGTAGTCCTGAATCCCCTTAACACTCTTGAATATATTTTGGGGATCATTCCCCGGAAATGGAAGCAACTGGTTTAAGAGAATGAGGATGTTCTGTCTCTATGGATATTGCAACATTGTCTTCCAAAGAAATGAGGTGAGTTGCCTTAGGGCAGTCTCCTGAATTACCTCTCTGCCTCCAGGACTGACTTCTCTAATCCACTATTCACAGAGCCGCAGGGTGATTGATCCTTGTGTAGATCTCACCTGCCATCCTCAGTTCCTCATGGATTTTAGATTCAATATCTACAACTTACCAAAGCGACAAAGGGCCCTCCCTAGAAGGACTCCTACCTCTTTCCAATCTCACCTCCCACCAGCTTACTTTTTGTACTTTCGTCTTTTTCTGCCTGATACACCCTATTCCAGTCTCTACTTCTTCTTCACTCTTACCTTTTCCAATCCTTCAATATTCACCTTTGCATTTTCAGCATCTGAACAGTTCTCAGACATAAAAAAGCCATTCGTAATATTTTTGAATGAATGAATGAGTCAAGATTATATCCACCCACAAATTATTATAGCATCTTGGTGCATATCTCTTTCAATGCACTGATAACATTTCATTTTAATCAGTCTGTCTTCTATACTAGTTTTATGGTGATGAGGACTGTACCTAGCACAAAATCAAGTGTCAGTGGGATAAATAAATGATGGAATGAAGTCCATTTCTTCTTCATTTACAGATGAAAAATTCTGAGGCCTGTGGATGTAATGTGTCTTTCCCAGTGACATATACCTAATATAAGTGGCAGAACCAGGCCTAGATGCCATATATACTAATTTTTATTTTCAAAACCTTTCTAGTAAGTATGCTACGGCTTTAAATAATTGCATTTACTTTCTGTTTCACAGTGCTTTATTTCAAATAGAATTTGCACTAAACTTTGGAGGCTGTTTTTCCCCCCAGTCATAGTTCTGCTCTTTAATAAATAGCAAAGCCAGTACCTACACTCTATTCATTTAGCTTCAATTACCTCATCTATAATATCTCTGCTTCACCTACCTGACTATTTCACTGTGAAGGTTAAAAGAAACTGTAGGGGTGTGTCTTGAATGCGGGAAACCTTATATAAGTGATTTCTGATTATCGGTGCCTTGCATAATCATATTCACTAAGACCTTTATGCAAAAACGTTCTGATCACATAAGCATGCATCCAGGCTCTGCTGATTCCAGAGACAACAAACACTGCTACTGCAATAACATTATGCATGTGCCTACAGGAATTTCTAGAAACATGAAGAACCTGGGACAGGGTCTTTGGGCTGATAAATATTTCAGTTAAGTTAAAACAAATAGCTAAAGAATTATGGTTATGTCTGAATTTCTCCATGACTGAGACATGTGAGTTCATCATAGAGTTTGGGGAGGGTTATCACACATTTTGCAATACTAGTGAGGATTATACTCATAATACTCGCAGAAAAGAGACTTCAACAAAAATTGCTAAATTTTCAACAGGGCATTTGAGAAGTGGGAAACAGTGCTTTCAAGTAAACCTAAAATATAAGTTGAATGTGGAACCTGAAATAAACCATAGAAACAGAGAATAGATTGGTGGTTGCCAGTGAAAGTGATCAGGTGGTGGGGTGGGTTTGGAGGAAAGGAGCTGAAGATGGTCAGAGGGGATAAACTTCCAGTTATAAGATGAACACACGGCATGGTGACTAGTTAACCATGCTGTATTGCATATTTGAAAGTTGCTAAGAGAATAGATTTTAAAAGTTCTTACCACAAAAGTCGATGGATGTGTTAATTAACATTGTGGCAATCATTTCACATTATATACACGTATCAAATCATTACATAACATAGATCCATTATATCTCAATAAAGCTGGAAAAATATTCTATGTTAGTATACAAAAATAAAGTACTATAATGTAATGTATGTGTGATTCCAGTCCCTATTTTCATAAAATCAAAGTCCCTTTCATGACCCAATAAGATTTGGTTGAACAGCAATAGTCTCCACCTCTACTTTGGGGAAATCTGATGTCTCCCTAAAAGTCAAATGGTTACAAATCAAATATTACTTTTTAAAGCAGCTGTGACCCAGGGACTTTATACATACCTGCCTGTGTTATTTCTGTCCCAATACTCACTACAGTTAGTACTGATCTTAGACATGTATGTATTACATGGGGCTGGTCCATCCCTACCTCACCCCACCCCTACTCAAATACTGCCCAAGGAAAGTGGGGCCTGCATCCTAGGGGCCCGAGAGCCATTCAGTAAATATTTATACAACGAGTAGATAAAGGAAAAACTAAATGAAAGCTCAGAGCACAGTTACTACCTGGTAATGTGATTTGGAAAAATTATCAGAACAGGCTAAGGCTCTTTTAGTGAATTTTTTTTTTTAACTGATGTATTTGACAGCTCAGAACAGAGGTTGAGCAAGAAAAAGGAGTTATCTGTCCAAAAAGGGCATATCTCAATTGTTTAATTATAACAGACTATTATGTATCCTTCTTTTCAAGTTGAAAGAATATTTAATACTGTGTACAGTGCTCATGAAGTGAGTTACATAAACAGTATAATATATGGGATGTTCTAAATAAATCTTGTAACTGCTTTTATCCTCCTTAGAATCATGGTATGTCTACTTACACACACACACACACACACACACACACACACACACGTACATATATTTTTTTTTTAAGGAAATAATGCCAGTGCTGCCGGCCAGTTAATAAGTTAAAAACTAACAAACTAAAGTTAAAAACAAAGTAGGAAAAAGAATAAGGAAAAGAAGGGAAGGAAAGAAGAGGTAAAAGGAAACCGGAAGAGAAGGAAAAAGAAAGTAGGGAAAGGAAAAAGGTGGAGCAGAGAGAGAGAGAGATAGGAGGAGGGGAAAGAGGAGAAAGAAAGGGAAAAGAAACTTAAAATCAGGAAAAGAAGAGGCAGTGGTGAAGTAGTGTGAGAAGCCAGTGAAGTTGTCTCAACAGTATATTAATATGTCCTCCAAAGCATCAATTAGCACCACTGTAAAGTACTATTAGAACATTTGAAAGATCATTTTAAAATATAGTACATAAATAAACCTATATTAACTTATTTTAACTTTCAAATATACTTTATTTGCTTTAAAATTTAAATCATTGGGAAAAAAATAATAGATACTAAAATTATATTTGGAGGGAAATCTTCGATGTTGTTATCTCATACCATATACCACAATCCTATCTAGAAAAAAACTAAGGAATTAAATATATATATACCTATATAGATAGATAAATGTATACATATATGAACATTTTAAAATGGGGAAAAACAATAAGTGAATATAATTCTGATTTTGGAATGAGGGAAGATTTTCTGTGCACAAGCAATCAAGACTAACTAAAAGATCATTTTATATAATTAAGCAAAAGACAAATTCATAAAAGTGAAAAACATTGTTAAGATAAAAGGCAAAAAGATTAAAGACATGTATTCTATAAATATAACAATCAAAAAGGTAACATCATTAATACAGGGAACTCTTTCAAATTAATTAGAATAAAATAGAAAGCCTTTGAAGAATAAAGAATCCAAAGCTATGATAAGAGAACATTTAGAAAAGGAACAATTATAACTAGTAAACATTTGACGGAAATATTGAATTTCAATAGGAATTACAGAAATACAAATGAAAACAATTAAAAAATTAAAATAACATTACAAGCATGTGTTCAAAGAGGCACTCAATATGGACTTGCAAACTTACAAACTGCTGGCAAAAGATGGTGCTAATAACATTAAGAAACTTAAAAAGGTATCCCCTTTACTCTAGACGTTTCCATTCTGGAACTTTTCATATACCAATGTCTACAAAATTAAAAACGATAACAATATGCATTGTTAATTGTTAAATTATGGAATACTCACACAATAGGTTATTATGTTGTAGAAATAATATATTTTAAAACATTTATGCTTTTAGAAATCATTCATGATATATAATTCATAAGAAATAGTAAACGAGTTTATAGAGTATAATTCTAATGTTAGTTTTAAAAATATAGATAAAAGGGGAGCAAAAAACATGTAAAATCATTTTTTTAATTTAATGGGTTTATTTTTTAATTTTTTGAATTATTTATAATTTTTTAAATTAATGGGTTATTCTAGTATTTCCCTTGATAATTTTAACCATTGCATTTTTTTCTAAATGAGACTATTTCATTCTTATAATATGAAGAATACGAATACTTTAAATACAAATATTGGTAAAAATAACCAGGCAAAAATGAAAAACGATTGTGTTATTTTAACATATGGGAAATACACTTTCTTTCCAAAGATTTGATTTCAAGCTCTTATAACATGTTACAATGTTATTCGTTTTATATATAATCAGATTGTAATATTCTGTTCTTTTTTTTTTTTTTTGAAGATTTTCTTTATTTGACAGAGAGAGATACAGCAAGAGAGGAAACACAAGCAGGAGGAGTGGGAGAGAGAGAGAGAAGCAGGCTTCCCACTGAGCAGGCAGCCCAGTGCAGGGCTCAATCCCAGGATCCTGGGATCATGACTTGAGCCAAAGCCAGCTGCTTAATGACTAAGCCACCCAGACACCCTACCCTATATTGTTCTTATCTAAACTCTCATAGTAACCAGTGAATTTCTGCAGATGTATTGTTTTTTATTTTGTTTTTTTTTTAAATACTGGCATCAGTTTTTAAATATTTCATATTATTATTTCATAATAATTTGGGTAATGACTAATGTATGAGTATACTGTGTCAACTAAATTTTTGGCCACCAGGGCCAGATATTAGACTGCTGATGAATTTTGATTCATCAAACATTGTGAAAATTAATAAAAGGCAACCTCATTTAAAATGGAATCAGGTGGTTCCCAGGGGGAGTGCTCACCCCCTACCACTCATCAATTGCAGACCCAACAAGAAGAAAGTCACCTTTCATGAAGGTATTAATTTGGCTACTACTTTACTAGGCCAGAAGGTAGAAGAATGCTTTTCTTCTCCCCTAGCAACAATAGCCCAGCCAATGACAGACTGTCAAAACTCACTCAATGAAAAGGCATTCTATTTCAAACTTCCAGTTTACTCTAATGGACTTTTTGTGTTTAACAGCCCTCTCAATGGCCCCCTCTCCCTCGTTCTCTGGATTTGCCTATGTTTTTGCCTTAGCTTGCTTGTTCCAGATTTTAATTCTCTGCTGTTCCCAAATACACCATTTTTGCCTGTAAAATAACAGGCAGTTTTGTTTTGAAGGTTGACAGCATAGATGACAAATAATAAACATACCCAAGTTGCCAGGAAATGTTTTGGAGCAAATATACTCTACAAATCGATATAATTCAAAAGTGAATATATTTATACCTGTCTCAGTAACTGTCTGCAAATCTTTTCTTTAGTATTCAGACTAAAAGACTTCACTAAGGAACAATTTATTACAGTCTGTCTCCCTCTTAATTTACTGAAATAAAACAAAACATTTCCAAGTCTCTTGATGAAACTAGGTCCTGCAAAAACTGACAACAGATTTCTTTTCTGATCTATATTACTCCAAATATATGCTTTTGATTCCATAATAGAAGTTTATTACTTTTTTCTCTGCTTTTCCTCACTGACTCTAAAGGGAAACGTTAAAGTAAGTTGTTCTTTATTAATAATTCAGTGAATTTTTCAGTTCACTGATGTCAGGTAGCTGAGTGACCCAAAAATGAACCTTTCTAGAAGCATACTGCTAGGCTTAAAAAAACAGGGTCTTTCACATATCTCTATAAGGAATGTACCTTGTAGTTGTCTCTTTCTATTTAGTTGTTCAGGCAATTAGATGTTCTTTAGTAAGTACGTCCAATTCTACCTTGTACCAATAAACAGCAAAAAAAACAAAAAAAAAATGAAAACAAAACAAAAAAAGCCCCTGCATTCCCCCATAGGGAAATCTCCTTTACAAATTGAATTTATTTAATATTTAAGTAAAATATTTCAAGAATTATAACTCGGTGGACTTATTCAATTTAAATTTGTATTTCAGAGAAAACTTCACAATAATTATATTAGAAAAAAACAGGTTAATTTATCAAGAAGGGTGAAAATCCCACACAATGGCAACAGCTCATACTCAGAAGTACTGAATGGGACTCTATAACCACAGAGTGATTATTTTGACACATTTAGCTGTTTAATATCATGCCTGACTGCCCCTTTCTGGTTGATGATTTTCCTTTGTAGGATATGACAGGCCTAAATGAATTCGCACCCTTGTGAATTAAAACCTTCTGATTCACTGACGTTGGCTAAAATCCCTTATCCTCTAAGCAAACGTGTCTTTTTCTTCTCTCAATGCATCTGAAGATATATACAATTACATGTGAGTATCTGAAATTCTTCTAGCTGTAAGGAAATAAGAACTGGTTAAATGAAGATGTAAGAAGAAATAGGAAAGTTATAAATATTTAATCATTAACTTTTTATTGACATCATGGTAAAACAGATAAACAAGCAGTTTAAGGTTAAAATATGTTTCTCAACGAGCACTCTTTTATACCTGGCTTCACAACTAAAATGCCTTTTGGAGCGAAGCAAGTTATGCACATGAGTAAATAGTGGACATTATTGAGTATTTCTGTGTCAGGGAATTTTGGAAGTATGTTTTTAAGTATTAACTCATTTAATTCTCATCACCTCTTTCGTGAGGAAAGCACTATATGATTCATATTCCGTTTAATTTCACTTAATTTCATTCCTCAGGTGTAGTGCAATGAGCTCAGAATCATCAGATTATGGATATCAACATTATTCTCCATGTTTTATTGATTTATTCCTATCTATCCTTATACCATCCCATCCCGTCAGTCCTTTCTATCTCCCCCAGTTAGAGTTAAGACTCTAATGTGTTTAATCTGTATCTTTTGGGGTGAAATTTGCAAAAGGTGTATTTTTATACCTATATTGTTCATTCTTATAACTGGTGTTATGCTCTAGAATTCATTCTAACTTTTCTCAATCAACACTAGACCTTTAAATTCTGCCCATGTTGCTATGGATGCACTGAATTTATTGTTTCTAATGGTTGCAGAGTATGTCTTGATGTGTATCTGCTGAGTTTTGCCCATCCATTCCCCTAGCAACAGACATCTATGTTGCTTCCTATTTCTGCCACCAAAAACAAATATTTCAATTTTTGTTCCATTTGTTTCCTTTGTTGCAAATGTTCCAATAAACGTCCTGCTACATGTTCCCTTAAGCACCTGTGTGGAAATTTCTTTAGGATATATACACACAGGAGCCTAATGAGTTCAAAGCATGTACATAATCTGCTGCCTTGCTTTCTAGAACGGCTTTATCTGAGCAGCAAGGAATCAGTGTTTCTAAATCTTCATATTGCTTCAATTCTTTTCTTTTTTAAAATATTTATTTATTTACATTAGAGAGAGAGAGACAGACAGTGAGCTGGGGAGGGGCAGGAGGAGAGGGACAAAAAGAAGAGCAGATTCCTGGCTAAGCACACCTGACACGGGGCTCAATCCCCCAACCCTGAGATCGTGACCTGAACAGAAATCAAGAGCCATCGCTTAACCAACTAAGCCACCCAGGCACCCCCATATCCCTTCAATTTTAAGCACTAACCAGTTCTATAATTTCTGGCTTTATACTTCCACCTAATAGGCACAAAACCATACTACATCCAGTTTGAAGATGTGAAACCAAAGTGCAGAAGTATTAAGTAACTGCCAAGGTCAAAGCCAGCTAGACTGCCCTCCGGAGCCCACACATGCAGTCACTATTCTGTACTTCCACCCTAGAAGGAAGAAATAATAAATCACCAGATTGTGGCAATCTAGAAAGCTTAGGTGCTGCCTTATGACACTATGACATTTAAATATAATAGCCACAAACAATAACTAGCAGTGTGGCAAATGAAACTCATCAGGGTGCTGAATTGACCCACAGGCTATCATTATATAACCTGTACTCTATATAATGATTTCATTATCAATAGAATTATTCCTAAACTGGTTTTCAATAACTCTAGCCAATGGTTAATGACAGCTCCCATTGAGATGCAAGAGTCCACCTTATTTTTTCACAATGGGAAATGTCTATTAAGCATCAGTTGTAGCTACAGCTCCTGGGAGCACATTTTATTCACCCTGGCTAAGTCATAATGGGAATTTTCATATGTATGTGTCAAGTCATGGGTGTGAATAGATAGACCTTAAACTACTAAGACTATACAAAAACCCTCCCCAAAACTTTTTATAATGAAGTCTCTCTATAAATGTAAAAAATATATAAGAGCATTCTATCGTGTCCTACCCAGTCTACTCCAGAGCTCACACAGCCTGTACCAGATAGAAATAGTCATGTCTTCTGATTACATTTAAGTCAGGAAAAAGTTATCTTTATCTCTAATGGCTAAACACAATGCTAGTTTTGCAAGAGAGCAAGGTATTTAGAAAAACTCTGGGATCTCTCCAATATAATTATTTGTACCTTAAAGAAAGATTCTAAAGTTTCAAAAGAAGAAAACATTCCCTAACACTGCCATCTGATGAATCCACCCTTCAGAATATCACAATCTGATTTCAAAGCCCACCATTCCATGGCAAATGCTCTTATGAAAATGCTCTTATGAGTTCAGTATTCACCAATGGCCTTCTACTTAATGAAATTTAATAACTGTTTCTTAATGTTCATCTAAACGTAATTCTCAACTGAATTTGACCACGTTAGTTACATTCTCTATACTTTGCTAAGGTCATCTCTTTTCTGATTCAACTTCCTACTTTTTCATTGATGTAAAACTTTATTGACTTGACTACTTCCAGAAAGTTAGAGCTTAATGAATTTTTACAAAGTGAACACACCTGAGTCTTGTGAAGCTTTGATCAGATAAAAAAAAAAACAAAAACAAAACCAAAAAAAACCCAGAATATCACCAGTAGATCTGAAACCCTTTTCAGAAAGCACTCTCTTCTCTACCATTAACACCTTCCCTCCCTAGACACAAGCACTATCCTGACTTCTCTTAATTTCGTTCTTTCAGTTTTAAGGAACCACAAATAACACCTCTGTTTGACCTTCTTTAGCTCAAACTTATACTGGTAAGATCCATCTATGATATGTGAAGTAATAGTTATCTTTGCTCATTGCCATGTAGTTATGAATATGAATATTCTATAATTTATTTCCTATTACACTTTGATAGAGATGATGATCACAAAATGGTAGCTATTATTAAAACAGATAATCATAATAATAAAATTAGTTCCTATATTTGGTAATATCTAGTAGAGCACATACCATAGAGTAGACATTCAAAAGTGTAGATTTTCAATTACGTAATTGCCAAATTATACCTAAAAGTATTCAAATTAAATAATTCACTTAGCCTTCATTTTTAATGATAAGAAGTGTTCTTCCTCAAGAAAAACTTTTCCTCCCTCATCTTCAATCACTCAGTTTCATAAACATTTTGCTAGAATTCTGCCACCTGAGAAGCAGTGAACATGTTGAAAAGATTTCTAGTTATAAAAATGAAATGTAGCATTGATGAGATATGTTGCAATTCATTGAGCAAAATACATTTTTAGATCAAGCTAATTATTTTTTACCATTACCACTATTTTTTAAGATTCTCCTTTACTTTGATCCTATGCTAGAGAATATTCCACAAAAACAGGAAATTCCCGTTTGTTTATTGTGTTAGTGCAACCCTCATCATAGCAAACTATGAGAGAAGAAAACTGTAAGAGAAGAAGCTTAAAAACTATAAGAGAAGAAGCTTAAAATTCACCCTCTAATTTCACCTCTTCTACCATAGTCTACCATATGGCAACCATATGAAAAATACCCTTAATGTTTGTAAACATGTGGTTAGTTGGCAGAAAATTAATACCTGAAAGAATCATCTGTTGTTTGTTATTAATGCTTTAAAAATATCACCAAAATACCATTTAGGTAGTCAAGAGACTTATTTCTTCTGACTCAACTTTCAGACATGCCAAAACCAAGTACACTGAGTGAGCTGCAAGGAATAAGACCATGAATATACTTTAACAGTGGAGACTATTTGGTATTTCCTATTTAGAATTCACCGTCAAAAGACAGAACAACCAGGTCTTCTCATTTTCTCTCTCTCTTTCCATATATACATAAATACATATATGCCTTTACATATATAATATGTGTGTGTGTGTGTGTATATATACACACACACACACACATTCGCACACAACCAAAATTTGTCAATTTTAGTAATTCTTATAATTGATATATTCAAAATATAAAGCATGTCTGTAGAATAGTAGAGATCAGTTCAGAGTTTTCTAGCTTGTTTGTAATTCTTAAAATGTTCTGTTTATTGGGCTTTGTTAATTCATTCTTCACTAAATATTTAATGAGGGTTGCATTTGGGCCACGCATGCTAGATGGCAGAAAAGATAAATAAATCACCCTCACAGGTTGTCAAACTACTTGGAGAGCCATCTATATAAAATAATGCGATAAGCAGGGAAGCAGTGTGTGAGTAGTTACATTAGTAGGAAAAGGAGTAATAATAGGGCAACCAGCAGTCATGGTAGGAACAAGGGAAGTGTGAGCTTTGGGGCCACATCCCTTGGGTCACATTCTATCTGTGCCATTTTCTGACATGGGACAGAGGGCAAGTTTTTAAGTCTCTCTGTGCTACAGTGTACATATTTTACAACAGAGGTGGTAACAGTAACTAATAAATGACTTGTTACACATAAAGGTCCCTGAGAAGAACACCTGGTATATAGCAGGCACCAAAATTATTCATTGGCATCAGTACCATAAAACACTGTATCACATTTTGTGGATTCAGATACTGTACTGGGTACTTCACAAATATCATCTCATTTTACCCTCCTCAAGCCCTGTGGGTTTGGTATTCTTATTCTAATTTGATACAAACGGAAATCCAGGCTCACATATATTAGTGACTTATTCAAGGTCACACAATGAGTAATTTGGAGAACTGGAATCCAATCTGTTCTGCTGGTTACTCATATCCTGAACCAAGTGTTTTGACAGCACAGGGATGGAGCAACAGATATTTTCCTTGCAATTTGCAAACTACTTATTGGAGGTGGGTCATTTGGTTTGGAAACTGAAACACAAATACGCATTAGCTGGCATAACTGAAGCTGAGAATTTCACTCCAGGCTCATGGAATGGCATGGTGAAGACACTAATCCATGGAAAAGCATGGCAGTTTCATTAACAAGGGAGAAGTTCTAGGTCACTGGTGTGAGGGGAAATGGAGCATGAAAGTTGCAGGGGCAGATCATACAAGAGTTTTAGCGAAAATCTACAGAACTGGCTAATCCCAACTTCTATGAAATTAAGGGGGCCTGACTCTGAATCTGTTGTGACCAACTTTTGAGCTTCTCTCTAGATAGGTTGTTTATGTTGATATTGACAGATGAAGCATTTGCATATTTTCAGTTGAGATGACTTTACCTCGGATGTGATTTAAACAAAGGATCTTTCTCTAGCTCAGTTCGTTATCACATGGAATCAGATTCTCTAAAGGGCGAACCAAAGGGTGTCTGTTATCTAAAGACAAAGTGAAATTTTGATAGCGACTTGAGAATCTAGTACAGCAAAAAATGCATCTGTTCAACACAGAATAATGCAAGAATGTTTTTTCTTTCCTCCACAAAAAAGAATGTATACTGCCTATGAAGCAGTTGCACTAATTTTACACTAACAATATCATTAGGTTGACCTCTGATTTGTCTGATTTCCACCTGCAGTTAGCAGAAGGCATCTGGCTTTTCCACGTTCACAAATCTAACAGCTTAAGTGGTTATGTGAAACATTTTCTTGCTTTCTATTATTCTATGGCTGTCTACTATCACATAATGGAGGCATTATTGATTTTATCCACATTAATTTCTCCTAACACGCAATATGGCAGGCTACTAGCCTTGGTCTCTTTTTGCTTTATATGAAACTACCTCTTAAACCATACAGCATAACACATGTTATTTTCTTTTTTCTTCAACAACTTACTCACTGAACTTCCCTGTATGTAACTTCTTGATTGAGAGAGAAAAAGAGAGAGCATGAGAGTGAGAGCAGAGTTGGGAGAAAGGCAGAGGGACAGAGAATCATCAGGCTCCACACCCAGAGCAGAGTCCAATGGGGGACTCAAACTTATAGCACTGAGGACATGACCTGAGCCAAAATCAAGAGTTGGATGCTTAACTGACTGAGCCACCCAGGTGCCCCATATGTAACCTCTTGAAGTAGACTTTGTATTTTATATTCTTTTGCTTTACTCTTGTTCTTCTTTTTCTGTTGATTTTATACAGTTATGAATTACCATTTTTTCAATAATAGTCAAATATTTATAATATTCATTTTTGAATGCACACACATGAATGGGAGCCCTGGGAGGTGGCATCAGATTTCTGTTTAATTAGAATTCTGGAAACACATGGAGACAGGTGCATTTTCTTCATACTTTAAATGGATAGTTTTACAGTTGGGGATAATAGGAGTAGTCAGTTAACACCAAACAAATGTACAGTAACGTACAAAGAGTTCTTCAAAGATAAGATGTTGGTATTTTAAAAATGTTGTTTCCACAAATACTGTAAGTTACATATGAATATCAAGGACAGGAGAAAGTAGCAGCTACCTGGTAATCATTTGTGCTCTTATGGAGCTAAACACCATCTGGAGAACATTCTTAATATTTCCTCTTCAAACACCTTAATAAGCTATACTATTGACATACCATATGTCTCTCCTGGATGGTAATAACTATATAAAGAGGGAAAACCAAACCATAGCTGACGTGTATACTAACAAGGCACACTAAAATTGCATTTTGTGCCATAGCATGGATAATTCACTTTGACTTCACAGTATTTCAGCTCGTTGGTGTTTACGCATTAGATAACCATTATAATCCAGTTTGTGGCAATATGGGTCCACATATAATACCTATCACATCATGTCTGCCAAAACCCAACCATCAGAGAGAAATTATAAAATGAGTAAATGGTCGTATTATTGAAATCAGATTGATTTTGTCCCCTAAAATACATTTTAAGAATTTCTGGGGTATTTTTAAGATTACAATGGTGACCTGTTTTGGAGAATTATTTTAGCTGATTGTTTTTTATATTTTCAAGGTCAAGACCAAAACCACATACATAGTCACCAGAGCCTTTCCCAAATTAAACTGTGAGAGTTCCACAAGGGAGGGATTTATCAATATACGTACACCCTGAACAGTGCTCAGCAAATAGTAGGTGCCCAGTGAAAATTCACTCAATGGATGATTGAGTAAATCTGTACCCTAATATTTCAATTAATCACTATCACTTTCCTTTTCAAATTCTACCTTTGTTCATTTCATTATGAATAAGCAACACAAGTACTTAATTAAACCTATTGACTTTCTACTCTTGGACCAAGCATTGTACTCAGTGCTGTGGGGGAAAAAGAAGACTCTACATGTCCCTATTCCATTCCCAATGAGAAAAATATAAAATAAACAAATATATATATATATATATAAAATAAAATATGAAAGTGAATAGTGACAGAAATCCATTCAATAATTTCAACGGCATTGTTCCCTGAAGACAGACAGTGTCTCACATGGCACTTTTTTTTTTTTTAAGATTTTATTTATTTATTTGACAGAGAGATCACAAGTAGGCAGAGAGGCAGGCAGAGAGAAAGGAGAAAGAAGGCTCCCTGCTGAGCAGAGAGCCCGATGCGGGGCTTGATCCCAGGACCCTGAGATCATGACCTGAGCCGAAGGCAGAGGCTTTAACCCACTGAGTCACCCAGGTGCCCCTCACATGGCACTTTTTCTAGATCACTCTCTCAACCACTACACTGGCACATTAGGCAGCAAGAATTAAAGCAAGTTTCACACTTAAGAACTGACAAAATTAAGATGAAGATGTCTTGCTACTTCAGTTGTTGTTTCTTCTATGACGGGATGGTGAAACAAAATTAAAATAGTCGAACAGGGAAACCAAAATTAATTAATTAGCAGCAGTATCCTAGTTGGACCTAAGGTATATAGCCCATAAGAATTTCTGACTAAGGGGTGCCTGGGTGGCTCAGTGGGCTAAAGCCTCTGTCTTCGGCTCGGGTCATGGTCCCAGGGTCCTAGGATTGAGCCCCGCATCGGGCTCTCTGTTCAGCAGGGAGCCTGAGCTTCCTCCTCTCTCTCTGCCTGACTCTCTGCCTACTTGTGATCTTCGTCTGTCAAATAAATAAATAAAACCTTAAAAAAAAAAAAAAGAATTTCCGATTGAAAAAGCAAGGAATTACTCAAAAAGTCGGCAGGTGGCCATAGTAAAAAAATATGTAAGCACTTAAATACCTTAGAAACATTCAAGAAATGCTGTTATTTTTTCTCTCTCTCTCTCTCTCTTTTTTTTTTTTTTACAATGGATGAATGCTATCTGAAAAATGAAAGTATCCAGTTTGAATCCTCAGTATGAATAAGGATTGAAATATGGGCATCTGCAAAATATAATATTATACATTAAAAGGTACTAGGAGGAGAATTTCAGGAAACAGATACACTAGAATAAAATAATCTGACTTTGCTCAATTCTACATTCTAATACTAAATGGCTCTTCTGTGTGCCATGATTCCCAATGTCACTTCAGTTTGAAAAGCACTATATGAACAGACGGAATGCCACTGGAGTTAAACCTGCAGGTACGTGTTGAAAAAAGAAAAAAAAGGGAAACAATTGCACAAAGTAAGACACAAGAATTCAGAATTCGAATACCACAAATCGTTTTCCATCACGCAAGAGTAAATTCTGAAAAAGTATGCTTTAATTTCAAATGAAAGAAGTTCAGTTAATTGCAAAGCTGGCTTACATCCCATGCCCTAAGGTGCCAAGCCAAGTTATGAAACTGACTCAGGGTTCTGAGTTTAATTTTAATTTTTTTCCCCATTTATCAGTAAACCCCAGGATTTGGACCCTGAAAAGGCACTTCCAGAACAGAAAGGATGGGATTAGTAGAATGAATGGCTCATTTCATTCAACAGTGACATCTGCTGTCCATTCACTAGACTTAAGCCTGCCACGTAAATGTAATATCTGAGGGGCTACGGATCATTTTGCACCTATGCAAGTAACGCAGTCAAGTATATAACACATGGAAATACTCAGAAATGAGGACCCCCCCCCCCAAAAATCTTCTGAAGAGATCAGGCTTCAGTACTTAGCTGCAAAAGTGTAGATTATTTTTAATTTATTATATTTTGAAATGGAATTTCATATATAATCATGTAAAAGAATAAAACCTAAAGCAAACTAATTTTTTTGAAAAGATGTAGATGTAGATTTGTGTGGAGTAACAGTAAATTTAAATATTTCTATCATTTAAAGATATGCAGAGGTTTGTATATTTCCACAGTAGCACCTTAGTTCTAAATCATCTTCTCCTAGAAATGAGAAGGAAAAAACCAGAAATAACAACTATCCACATTATTTTCAACAAGAGCATGAGTCAAAGATCCCTCACACCAACAAATCAAGCAACATGCTGTCACAAACAATTCTGAACTGAAGAAGAAGCACCCTAGGGAAGTCAGGCTTTGATAGAAGAAACAACTAAAAGGATGAGGGTCGTAGCAGTCAGTGGTAGATGACTAGAAATCCACAAGCAAATACATGAACCCAGAGGAGAAGTTCCCATTCAGTGTTAAAAATGTTGGAGCAGAGTTAAGAGCTAATAGGACAGGAGTCCTCAGGGAAGTAGAGAGAGAATACTGAGCAAAATGCTCAATGGAAAATCTCAGAAAACACATAAAAACATAACTAATACTGAGTGAATCATTCTAGGGGAAAAAAGAAAAAAAAAGTTTGTGCCACTTGTGGCAGGGCAGCAGGAAACAGAAAAAGATAAGCCTATAAATTGAAACCATTCTGAACCAGTGTGGGTTCCAGGAATTAGAACAGCAGTGGCTCTGTAACAGCCCCCCGCCCCCCAAGGCAACAGTTCATCTGTAGAGCAAACAATGAGAGAACCCTTGGGCTACCAGGCTTGCACAAATTCTGTAACTTGTTTCCCAATTTCTGTAAGAAACTTCTGCTATTAACTAGTCAAGGAAATTCAACATTCCTATATGAGGAACAATAAAGGAATCTGCTTCGCATTCGTGAAAAATAATATAAGAACAAAGATTTTAAAAGAACATATCAGCTCTCTTAATCATCAGAAACAGGTTACTATAAAACAGATGAAAACTTCAAAGAACATTCATATGTGGTAACATAAAGTTTAACAATGTAAAACATACAAAGAACCATGAAGTGAAATACAAGACTTTGAGGAAGAGATAGCCAGTGTGTGAAATGGAAACTAGTGGGATTCATGGAGGAAATAAGATTAAAGATGAAATCATTTTAGGAAACACTACATTACAAAGAAAACAAGAAAGATTGGGCCTGAAAGAAAGTAAAAATTGTGGGGTGTCGGTGGCTCAGTTGGTTAAACAGCTGCCTTTGGCTCAGGTCATGATCTCCGGGTCCTGGGATCGAGCCCCGCATCCGGCTCTCTGCTTAGCAGAGAGCCTGCTTCTCTCTCTCCCTCTGCCTGCTGCGCTGCTTACTTGTGCTCTCTATCTCTCTACCAAATAAATATATAAAATCTTAGAAAAAAAAAAAAGAAAGTAAACATCATAAAGAAAAACAGTGAGAGAAAAAAAAAATGAATCCTCTTTATCCTTCCAATGAAGCAGAAATACAGAAGATAAACCAATTAAAAATTGTCTATACTGGGCCAAGGTAGACCATATAGGTGTAAGGACCAATTTTATATTTTTATTTTAGCCAGAGGCCTCCATTGAGGTTAAACAATAACTTTGTTGTTTAACCCTTAAACAGTCCCTGCTCCCCTTTCCCCAGGGGACTTAAAAACAAGGCCCCTGGAAACCAGTCCCAGGTAACAAAGCCCAAGGACAAGGGTGGGTCAGGCCAGGGGGAGGTATTCAATCAGTGGGGGCAAATACTGTCTCCTAGCTACCAAGGTGATGGGCTAGTTTCCATGGCTACTGTGGGGTTAAGTTGTAATTCAATAGCCACCTGTGTGTGGCCAGGCCCAACCACATGGCCTTTGCTCTATAAAAGTTAGTATGGAAAGCAGGGAGGGGTCGTCCTCTGAAAGGGGGGGCCCCGACTGGTCTGTTTGACATTTGGTCTGATTCTTGATGTTTGGCATGAAATAAAGCTATGCTTGACCTTCGCTTTGTATCAGTCTCACTCCTTTAATCACGGACCCATTATTGGGTACCCATTTTGGGGGGCACCTAACAATAGGCACATATATGTATATTATTAGAATGTTCAACTCCAAGATAAACCTCTGTATAGTAATTGGACTTTCATGATTAAGAAAGCATTATTTGGGAAGTTAAATACAAAGGTCAAGTCACTTATAAGAAAGGAGAATCAATGGGACATCAGTTTTCTACAGCAAAAGTTGATACCAGAATATAGGAGGAACTGTTGCCAAGTTAATCAAGAAGAGAAGGAAACCAACAGCTTTATCTTTATCCTCCTAGAATAACCATCGATTAATAAAGTTTACAGTTACAACCACCCATAAATACAGAGAACACTGTTTATAGTAAGATCTTGTAGGGTAACAAAATTTGCTACCCCAAATTGTATCTCTTTGGCATGTAGATTATTTCTGGATGATTAATTTTAAGACACAGAAGACTCAAGAATTTCTTTTTTTCCTCCCTGTAAGTTGCCAAAAAGTACTTAGATAGAGGACCTCTTCCAGAAAGGGAACTCTCACCATACATAATTACAGTAAAATATGAATTAGATGTGGTAGATAGGAGGGAATTTAGCAAGACCTGTTTCATCAAAGTCCTCTAAGTCCCATAATTTCTGCACTGCCAAGAAAATTCAGGTTTACTAAAGCTGTATTCTTTCATTCTTTAAGTGAGTTGCCTTTCTTCTCTTTGAAGCCAGACCCCTATCCCTTGCCCCTTAGTTCAGAATGATATATATACCTCATTTTCCTCTCTTGGGAATCTCTTTGGTTTATGTGGATTCCCCATATACACATAATTAAATTTGATTTTCTCCTGTTAATCTGTCTCATGTCAATTTAATTTTTAGATCAGCCAGAAGACTACTGAAGGGTAGATAAAATTTTTCTACTCCCCAACAATCTTCTTGAGGAATTAGTTGGAGAAGAAACTTCAGTCAACCTAGTGTTGCTTAGGAGAAATACGGTCATGAAGCCTGGGTGTGAAAGTGGAATGCATTCATCTGTAAATTTAAGGGCAAAATGGAGTGGAAAACATAAAAACACATTTTATTGTAAGTTCTGACAATGTACAAATGATCCAACTTCAAAAATTAGAGGGGGTGGGTAATGGAGAAACAGAGAGAGAAAGTTCTCATGTAGCATGTAGACAGAATTAGCTCCCCGGTTGTCTCATATAGTAACAGTTGAGAGTAACTCAGCATTTTTTTTAAAAAATTTTTTAAGATTTTATTTATTTATTCGGGACACCTGGGTGGCTCAGTTGGTTAAGCGGCTGCCTTCGGCTCAGGTCATGATCCCAGCGTCCTGGGATCGAGTCCCACATCGGGCTCCTTGCTCGGCAGGGAGCCTGCTTCTCCCTCTGCCTCTGCCTGCCTCTCTGTCTGCCTGTGCTCGCTCGCTCTCTCTCCCTCTGTCCCTGACAAATAAATAAATAAAAATCTTAAAAAAAAAAAAAGATTTTATTTATTTATTTGACACAGAGAGAGATCACAAGTAGGCAGAGAGGCAGGCGGTGTGGGGGTAGGGGGGAAGCAGGTTTTCTGCTGAGCAGAGAGGACCTTGAGATCATGACCTGAGCTGAAGGCAGAGGCTTAACCCACTGAGCCACCCAGGCACCCTGTAACAGTATTTTTAAACTCACAATTCACCCATAATAATATAAGTATATTAAATAGTATAAAATAAAGTATTAATAAATGTCCAGTTATAAAAATTGAATAGTGCAAGAGTAGTAGAGAAATTAAGAATTACACCTAGTCTAATTTTTATTGTCAAGAGCTATAGTGAAGAGCTATCAGATATTATCTTAAGAATAATGGGCAAAATTTAAAATACAGGTAAAACTGTAAAATTAATGACTAGAAAAATGTATCTGCCCTATCAACAAAAATAAATGATCATTTAATTTAAAAATATTTTCTAATGATATTAGAA
This sequence comes from Lontra canadensis, assembly GCF_010015895.1. Classification (NCBI taxonomy): domain Eukaryota; kingdom Metazoa; phylum Chordata; class Mammalia; order Carnivora; family Mustelidae; genus Lontra; species Lontra canadensis. Next base: position 6,576,306 of record NW_022631020.1, read on the forward strand.
AGCAATACTCAATTTAATAATATTCAAATATGCCAAAAAAAGAGATCCAAAAATTTTAAAAGAAGAGTCAGTAAGTACAAACACAACAAATGCAAATAAATGAATTATGAAACTATTTTTATAGTATATTTTTCCTTGCTTGTGTTTTTATTCCTTTCTAAAATTTGGTTATTTAAATTTAATTCTTTTTTATTCTATTTCTGATAGTTTTAACCTGCTTTTATTGTTTTGCTGTTTCTCTCATAATATCTATTTTCTTTGAGTGTTTTGTTGTTGATTTTGTTTTGTTCTGCTTTGTGATTGAGAGAAAAACAATAAGCAACAACAGGATAGGCTACCTCTCCAAATTCTGACTGTATTTCATAATCCTCCCACTTTTGTGTACTTTTCAGAGACCGTTAGTTGTTTATTGTATTTTCAAGTTTTTTGTTGAAATCAACGTGAAGGATGACAACTGGGAGCTTACTCTGTCACAGAGAACCAGAAAACCACCTGTTTTTTTTTTTTTTTTTAAGTTATTTCCCACTTGCAACTTGTAGGAAGAAATGCAGATTTGGAGACATAAATTTTCCATGACACAGAAAAACCACTTAACAATATAAAGCTCTATTTCATCTAATACAGAAGAGATATGGTTGAGAGAACAAGAAAGTTGACAATAAAGAACTCACAAAGAAAAGCATCTCGACAGATAATATAATCCATCCTACTCCCAAGAGCAGAAATTTTGTATTAGGGAAACTTCAAACAGGTATCACTTTCACCTCAGTTAATCCACAAAAATTGAGTCAGCAACATCTTGTGATCAACCGTATTAAAAGTAGCTGATAGATGGAATGCCATTAATAGAATGAACAGTTATCCATCACTCAGTAAAACTTCATCCATCACCCATACACCAAATTCAATTCTATCTTATACTAAGCACACATACTACAGTGAAAACTGTCAACTTCTGATGATCTAAGAACTTTTCTTCCATGACCATGTGATCGAATTCAAAGAAAGAATATAGAAAGTTCATGAGATGGCCAATAATAAAGGTTATAGTAATACAATAACAAATGTATCATATACCAGAATAATAAATTGCATTATGCAATTTACCACTCATTTTACTGACATAATCTGATATTGAGGTATTCTGTTAAGCAAGAACTCTGTTTTATAAGTGATTATATAATCTCATACCAGATTGCATATTTTCAAATGAAATAAATAACACAGGATAAAAGAATCTTATACATAAATTGACTTTAATCTGGTCTTTACTTTATTATAAACATACATAATTACTACAGATGGATGGTGATTGAAGCATATCAGAAAGTATCTATTCCTAAATACAAATGTACTTTCCAACTAATCATTCTCAAATAGAAGCCATAGCTTCTATTTATTACTTACTAGTGAATGAGATGATTATTTATCATTATGCAGCTAGCTGTTTTTAATGTCCCCATGAAGACCTTCATACAATTTTTGTCAGCGGTATCTTTGGAGGGCTCATGTAATTTTTCAATACAGAATTAGCTATTGTAGCCAGCTCTACAGAAAATGCTGACTCATTCTGTGCTTATGATTCACATGCATAATATGTTAGCAACAATTCACCATAAAGCAACCCATTGTTTCTTTTAAATCATGTATCATGCACACACATATATACATACAGTTAATAGTGATGAAAATCTTAAATGAAATGAAATACATAGTCTTTGATGAAGAAATACACACACACACATACATATACACACAGCCAACAAGATTTCCTACAACCATACATTTTTTTCATAAATTTCCACCTCAAGTAAATGGGAATTTTCACTTTTGTAATATATTGCATATTAAAAATGAACTGTGTTTTTATTGATTTTGAAAGCAACACTTCCAAGTATGAAAGTAATAGCTTTTTGATTGATTCAGTCAGGATGAGTTAGACGTTGAGAAGAAAGGGAGAATTAATCAGAAAGGGTTGATATAGGACCTGTTCTTGGTATAGATTTCCATTTTTTTGTGTCATTATTCTCTTGTTAGAAACCTGATGGACTGTTTGCACCAGGCTAAATGATAAAATAACTATGACTAGAGAGGTAACAAGTAAAGATACAGAAGAATTAAGTCTATTTTGAAAATTAAAGGTAAAGACCAAATTTTATAAGGGCCACAGTACTCTGAGTAGAAAGGGTGCTTTAAAAAGTCAGGTACATAATGAAATCAATCCTCGTAGGAAAGAAGTTGAAAACACACCTAAGTAAGATTAAGAATATAACTTAGCCTTGCTTTACCAAGGAGATATTCTGGAAAATATACATGCAGATCACATCTGTTGTCCATCAACTTGCAAATGAATATGACTCTTGGGCTTTAGCACTGAAATTTATTTGTTTTCTTTACTCAAGTGATTCAGGAAATGTATATCAAGTTCCCACTCTGAGCCAGGCACTGGACACTAGACAGAAACCTGGATAAAACACAATCCCTCCCCACACACTGACCTTGGAGCTAATGTGAGAATTCTATTGTGGCCACACTTGTACATCTGAGGCACCAGTATGGACATGTAAAGCTTTCAATCCCCCTGGAAGGCCACAGGGAGGAGAATGTTGTCTAGAAATGCCAAAAAGACTGAGAAGAGAGAGGACCTAGCACATAATCTTGAGAGAAAAGAGCATAACCAAGATGATTCAACAGCTTTGGCTGGAAGGGAAAGATAGAGACAGGCTCCTAACTGATGGGAAATAAAGAGCTGAGGGAAAATTGCATTAGGGCTTAAAGAGAACTTTAATATGTCCAAAAAGAAAATTAAAAAAAAAAAAAAGAAAGAAAAAGAAAAAGTCCAGTATAGAAAAATGTTGGTGGCAAAAAAACAGTTAATGCATAAGGCCAGTGCATGTGGAGATGGCGGAACTGGCCTCAGAGAAGACGAGGGGCTCACTTAAATGTTCTCACAGGAAGGAGAGAGAAAAAAGATACAGGATGCAAACATTTGTATCTGCTCCAATTTGCCTGGCTTCATGATTTTCTCCAAGACTTCCCAGCACCACAGGTTTAGAGAGCTGTGTTAATCCAGAAGGGTTTGTCAGGTAGGAACCAACAGGATAGTGGAGTTGAGAATGTTGCCAACAATGACGAATGGCAGACAATGGCATCTAGGCTGAATGGATAAAGAAATAAGATGAGACCGTATAAGCCTTAAGAGCTGGGAGGTTTAAATAGAGCCAAAAATCAGATGTAGTAGAACAAGTGGGTGAAAGTTTATAAGGAAAAAAGGAAGGCTGAGAATTTATGATTTCAGAGGTAGAGCTTTTCAGGCTTCCTTATCTCATGTATCCCATAAATCACTAATTCTTGTCAGCTGTATCTCTATTAACTCCCATTTCAGCTCCAGTGACAGAGCCCTGGTTGATATCCTCATACACCAGTGGTCTCTTCTGCTGGAGTCTTTGAAAGAACCTCCATCTCTAATCTCGCTTCCCCTCAAACCACAGAGCCTTTAAAATCCCAGAGCCGACTTTTAGAAATGGAAATCCAAAAAGGTGGTTTACGGGCTTAAACCTGTGTTAAAAATAACTAACACAAACCACTCTATGCCAGGCACAATGAAAAGTAGTTAACTCAAAAGTCTGTTTAGGGAATGAAAAGAGTTAATATTGGTAAGATATGCAGTGGTGTCTGGCACACAGATCTGCTCACAGGTGTTACATGTGACAGAAAGAATTCAACCCAGAGGTCTGAGCTTTGGCTTTTACCATCTCATGAATCACCCAATAGTCTCAGAATAAGTGAAATTTCTTCTCTGAGTCCTTGTTTCATTATATGTAGAGAGGATTTTTTTTTTTTTTAGAGATTTTATTTATTCATTTGACAGAGAGAGAAATCACAAGTAGGCAGAGAGGCAGGCAGAGAGAGAGGAGGAAGCAGGCTCCCCGCTGAGCAGAGAGCCCGATGTGGGCCTCGATCTCAGGACCCTGAGATCACTACCTGAACCGAAGGCAGAGGTTTAACCCACTGAGCCACCCAAGCGCCTGGGTTTTTTTTTTGTTGTTGTTTGTTTGTTTGTTTTTAATGTTATTTACTTATGAGAGAGAGAGGGTGGTGAGAAAGAGAGAGAGGGAGGAGTGGCAGAGGAAGAAGCAGACTCCCCCTGAGCTGGGATCCCGATATAGGGATCGATCCCAGGACCCTGGAATCATGACCTGAGCTAAGGCAGATATTTAACTGACTGAGCCACCCAGGCATCCCATATGTAGAGTGTTAAAATAAGTTACTTCTGAGATAGCTGCAGTCCATAAATGCTGTCATCTCTTAATTCACTGTCAGAATCATGGCCAGTAATATGGAGATATAATCCTGTAGCAAGATAGTCTGCATAAAAATGAACGTGGAAAAATTACTTCTGTACAGGATAGCAACATTCCTTAATAGAACTTCTCTCTCTCTCTTTTTTTAACTTTTTGTATCAGAATAATAATGATGTATAGAATTGTTGAATCACTCTATCATACACCTGAAACACACACAACACTCTATGTTAACTATCCTGGAATTAAAATTAAAAACTTAATAAAAAGTTTGCAAAGATACACAAGACCCCATACATCCCATATGTCAATGCTAACTTTTTTATAACCACAATACATTTGTCCAAACTAAGAATTTAATATTAGTACAATACTACTAACTAAACTACAGACTTTTCTTTAATTTCACAGGTTTTTTTTTTTTTTTCCCCCACAGAAGTCCTTTATTTAACTAGGGTTTAATCCAAATCCAGGATAGCCCATTGCATTTAGTCTTTACATATTTTTGTTTAATAATTTTGACAGTTTTGATGAGTAATGGGAATGACCCAGATTTTGCAGAATTTCCCTCAGTTTGAATTTGTGTGATTGATTTCATGATTAGGCTGGAAGTACACGTTCAGGGTAAGAATGTCACATGATAACATCATTGCATCATGTCAAGGGGTGTGTGACTTACCACAAAGGTTGTATTAACCCTGGTCAATTAAAGTGGTATCTACCAGGTTACTCCACTAAGATAATATTTTTCCATTTTTATTGCTTGAAGCAAGTTTCTAAGTGTCTATCATGAATAATTACTAGGAATATATATTGATACACATTACCAGAAAGGCAAGGACAAAAATCAGCGGTTTTTCTAATAGTTCCATTTTTACTTAACTCCTAAAATGTTGTGACCTCTAAATAATGATGATAGTCATTTAAAAATTCAGAGTTCAACTGCTACAGGCACTATGTTTTTGTGTATTTACAATAAATTGAAGGCTGAGTACAGTAATATTCTTTTTCATTGTTATTAAGAACACGGGAGACTTTCATTGCAAAGGAACTTTATATAATTTTTTGGTCAATGTATAGAAATATTAAATTATTTAAATTTTATTTGAACATTTTACATGTTTACAGGAGTCAGTTGTTTATAGCAAACTGAAGGAATGGAGAAGCAAGTATTATATAAATAGATAAACTATACTATGGAAGGATTAAGTGTCTTCCTTAAAAGAAGAATTAGGGTGCTTACATTTTTATTTTCTATTCCTGTACCTTCTACATACACAATACTCCTTTACTATTGAGCACTTGGCAATGGCCATGACCCCTATTTTGTAAACTGATACCAATCACTACAAGTCTTAGCTGGAAGGCAGTTAGTACAGGTCCCTGGGCTCTGGGCTGCTGAAATTCCAGACTGAGCTTCCTCCAGATGTTTCCAAAGATTCCCACTGTATTTCGAAGTGGTCTCAGGAATTCTCATTTCATAAAATAACTTCAAATAAGTATCATATATCCAGCCAATATAATTAGAGTATGGCTAAGTACTGTTGTGTCTTCATCCCTTCATACTGTAGAATATTGGAGGTGTTTAGACTCTGGGGTTACCTAGATATCACCGTGTCCAGGTCTTTTGAGTATTAGCTATCCACCCATGCTCCCAGATTTATCTTTCTAACTACCACTTACGTGTGTTTCTCTTGCTCAGTCTAAGCAAACCTACATAAAATTTAGAAATAAAGTCTGGAACTGAACCTACTGTTGTTTCTGTATCTCAAGTCTTGGGAAATATACTTTCTCTTTCTTAATGTATCTTTCGAAACAAGTCCAGCTATATTTTTGTAAAACCTTGTGTGGAGAAATACAATCTGGAAAAAGTATCTGTAATCTTCATCATAAACCACATAAGTCAATAGATCTTCATGACAGATCTTCAAACCCATATAAAAAATCAATAAGGAGGCATTTACCTGTGAGGATTTCAACATTGTGCCATAGATTTTAACTTGCTTGCCCCTTTCTGAACTTGCTCTTCTGTAGAAACAGAGCTAAATCTAGTAACAAATGTCACATAAAAACTGATCTTTATTTTTCAAAATATTTTTAACATTTTGGAAAAAAATATCTGCACAATTTTTCTCTCCCATTATACAATGTGTGTTTATGTCAATCAAAGTAAAGATATTTGAACACAAATAACTTAGAAGAAAGAGGGACTCTCAAACCAATGGAGCACCTTTACTCGATGTGGTTGTCACATGATTATTGACCAGACTGTCTGAGTTTGCTAAGGGTCATAGCCATGGAGAAGTAGTGATAACCAAAAATTTGTAATTTAGTTTAGGAAGATAAGATGTATTGTGTTGCTTCTGTTGTGGATACATCTGGGTAAAATGAATAAGCCAGCAATGAATGAACCAGAATGCATTCACATCTGCTTAATGAAATGCTGTGTGGTGCAGTTCTCCACCACTGTGCTTAGCAGATAAGTTATCAGCAGTATAGAAGATGTTCTTGCTTCTAGTGGTTGAATTTGCATAATTTTGAGAGTCCTGATGGTACCCAGGGTAGAATGGACTATTGGCTTGGAAAATGTCAAAGCTGCAATGGAATTCAACCCCAGGCTGCTGAGTAGATGGCTCCCCAGACCCCATAAGGACAGCATGCAGACTTCCAAATAAATTGACTTCCATGACTTAAATGTGTTCCCTTCTGTCTCATTTCTTAAAAAAAAAAAAAAAAACAAACCTGAGCCAATTGCAGGAGAGACATCTATGGTATTATTTGAGATCTAGAGCAAAGAAAGTCCTAAAGTAATAAGATAAATATTTGTTTTCTTTTTTCTCTAGACAATGGAATGTGCTAGGTACATCCCCTTATGTGATGAACTGATTTCTGTAATAAGACTGCATGATTTAAGAAAAATAAAAACAAATAAACATACTTTTGTTACAAGGTTTTTTAACTTTGGTTAGATTTCTGTCACAATAATAATATATTGTGGTCGTTAAAACCTAGTTTTCCCCTCCTAAACACATAGTAAACCACCTTTCCCAGCCTTCCTTGCAGCTGACTGATCATGCTGTTGAGTTTTGCTTAATGGAACATGGGAAGAATGGTTATAGGTGACTTCCAGGCTGATCCCATTAAAACCTCCTGTGTGATTAAGTTTGCCCATTCCCTGCCCACTAGCTGAATGGAGGGAACTACATTAACATAGAGATGGAGGAGGGGGGGTCACATGATGGAAGAAACCTACATCCCTAAATGACTCTTCAAAGCAAATCCCTATGAGCTACCTTCATTGGATATTATAGTGAGACATAAACTTATTATGATAAGCCACAGAGATGTGGATATTGTTTATTACAGTAGTTTGCTTATCTTAGTTAACACAATTGCCATTATGTCTAAAATTTTTATATTTAGATGACTAAAAGCTGTTGGCATATGAAAGTAGAGACAGGGATAGGAAATAGGGGGAATGCTATTTCAAATTATGTAAGATAACACTAGTGAAGAATCTAGAACACTATATGGAACATTGTAACCATGATATGAATATTTGTTTAGATCGACTGAAAAGTGGACAGATGAGACAGTTTTTTGGTTCCTGTGTTTTCCGACATTAAAAATCTAAATTCACCTGAATCTTTGGTTGATCTTTCTGCTTCCTACAGAAGTTGAGCTTTCTCTAATTGACCATATTACATGTTGGGTATCTTCCTCAATGCTCAGTCCTACACCGAATTCTCATCAGTTTATATTTTTTCTTCAGAAAATTTCATCCACAACTATGAAATCTATTCTTTCCATTGGTTGATAATGACACAGTTTGTATCTCTAACTCAGACTTATCCTTTGAAGTTTAAGCAAGCAAAAATAATTTTCTACTTGATATCAACTCTGAAAACCTTTCCAAGCTTCACATATTCAAGAGTAAACTAATGCTCCTTTTCATGTATTGGTTTTATCCCGTTGATTTTTATTTGGGGAAACTCTACCATTATCAGTCTAGTTGTGTAGGCTAAACACCTAGGAGCTACTCCTGTGATGCTGTCACACCTGTCTCAGGGCCAAATGATCATTTTGGACAAGTCTGCGTATTACATGGCTTTCACACCCACCTGTCTCCTTTTCACTATCCTAGTCCACGATCTGTGATGAATGGCTGCTAGAATCCACTAAATAACTTCTGGGGTTTTCTCAGCTTCCATCCAATCTACTCTATCTCCTGACTCTCTATTGGATTATTTTTCAAATGCAAATCTATTTAACACATGCCTCAACTTAAAACCCTGTATGAATTTTTATTCTTCTTTGATAGATATAAATCATTGATCATCTACTACCAGGCCCTGTGTGGTCCTACTCCCCTACTTCCAGTATCACCCTACCCATTCCCCACCATGTATGCTGTGCTCAGATCACACTGTTTTTCTCTCAGTCTTTATTGTTCCACATTTTCCACCACACAATACATACACTTAGGCTCTCTCTCTCCTTCTCTTCCTGTCCCTTTTTTTGCTTTTTGGTACTCTCATTCTATGCTACTTTCTTTTTTGCCTAATAAACCCCTAATTTTATCTTTTAGGCCAGGATGACTTTCTCAGTAAGTTACATAGTCATATTGTACCATGTCCCCTTCCTTCATAATATATAATCTGGTGGCAATCATACATGTTAGCATTGATTCATATCCATCATTCCTCCTACACTGAATTTTCAAAGTCCTTGCCAAAGAAGAGGAGATCAATATATTGTTTTCTTGAACAAATGAATGAACCTGATGGAGAGAGGTGACAATTTGTTTCTTTGGGAAAAAACACACATCAATGAGACTTATGAAAGAAGAAGAGTAAATAACTATCCAATTCTAAAATAAAAAGGTTTGAGACAGGGAGGTAATAAGACTTTCTGGCTAATAACAGAAGAGGTAACTATTATTTTACTGTTCAAAATTACTTTTGTACAGGGTATTGTAGATACAGAAGAGGATGATGTTAGATGGGAGTGATAGAAAATACTTTTATTCTTGGGAATGGGAATTGGAAGACATCATCTAAAGAATTCCCATGGATATAGTTAAACCCTCGATAATACAATAACGATGCTAGAGCCTGAGTTAAATCTGCTCTAAGGAATGAAGAGAAAAGCCCACGTTTTCACTTGGGACAAAGTACACAAAGAAAGAGTAACATTCTAAAAAAGTGGGATTTGTGAAGCAAAAGTTGACCAACAGATTGAAGCATTCTGGTATTGCCAAGATCCCTGTGACAACTCAAAAGAAATAAGAAGAACAGAATTTAATTCACTGATATATTTCTCAAAATTTCCATAAATTGTTTGGAGACAAGAACCTAAGGACCTGTAATCAACAGTGGTGGGTTTTGGAATACTGTCCCATTAGCTTGAAGTGAGGTGTGATCCCTGAAAGTTGTAGGAGTTGAGAACATCTGGGTTTCATTTGCCTCTACAGAGAATATGGGGGTTCTCAACATTCGATCTTTATTTTTCCTGATGAGTGAGTAGGATCAAACACCCACTTAATGATCTAAATAATTTCTGGACACCCTTAGTGTTTATGGACAAAAACAGGGGGTAAATCTTGTCCTAGAGTCAGTGTAGATTCTTCAGCTGCCATCTAGTCTGTTTTGAAATAAGACTTACATCCCAAGCTTGACCTTGGAAGACACCCAATTTTTAAGATAAAAATGCAGCACTCCTATTTTCAGTGACTATCAGGCAGCCAACATCAGTCACAGAAATAGTTACATTAAAATATGTATTTAAAAGCAAATATTACTCTCAAGATGATAATTTAGGAGCAATTTGCAATGCATAACTGCTCAGGGTCATGCCTGAGCCTACAAAAGAAAAGAATTTTTGAAAATTTCTTGATACCTAACCCATTCTTTATGATACTTAACTTCTGCTCCCAGAGCAATGTACATGTAAAAATGCTTTCAATTAACTATTTTTAAAGTTCTGCCTCTGGATTACTGTTGACCTTTCTTACAACCTCTGTATGATTTTGTCCACTTGGTACAGACCTAGAAAGTCTCTTACTTTTTGGTATACTGACATAGACTATGAGGTGTTTTTTGCTATTTTTTAGGTAAATTCCTTCATAAACTTGAAATCCTAAAGCTTATCCAAGAGCAAGAGTGTCAAGAAGAAAGGACATGGGAAGCCCAGCACAGGCATTTGGGAGGACATATATGTAACAGGTGATATAATGCAATCTTATTCCCAGAGATATTTTAACATGAAATTGAATAAAAATATATGGTACATCATACAGAAGCAAACAAAACACCATAAAGGCAGCTACTATAACCTAACTGATCAAATTCAAGTTAATATGTATTCAGCTATATAACATGTGATTACAGTTCTGCATAGTGTCTGTCTTCTTATAGCTTGCATTATAATGGAAATGGTTTCTAGCTATGAATTACTCTGATACATGGTAGAACACATTAAAGCTACAAAAGAAATAAAAACAAAATGATATGGCATATAGTGTAAGCAACTCGAGGAAGTTTTGGAAGTATTTATGTTTTCTTGAAATTGCAGCTTCCCTAGCTAATAGTTGAGAAAAGCTAATGACATTAACTATATTATGTCTTAGTATTTTTCAATCTATACAGTGGGTTGATTAATATTTCTTTATTGAATAGGTGAGACAATTAAATAAAAGAGCACATGTAAATATCTAGTTATTTTGGGGGTATACAGTAAAGATTCCTGAAGGAGAATTCTTCCATCCTTACATGGAAACACTCTGTAGAGATTACTTCTGACTGCAATATGAAAGGACCAGGAAATTTCAGTAAATCTCAGCAGAGAAAGGGAGTATTTATTCATGATAAATGAGTTTTAGATTTTCAAAAGAGACACTGTGAAGTGGGTTGCAAGAGACTTCACATAAAACCAACAGTAAGAACCCAGGCATGGAATAGAAGATACACAAGCTGAGTAACACAAATGGGTCTATGGAAAAAGCACTGTGAAGAAATGATGCAAGAACAGACTAGAAAAGTTCTCAAAGCCTGCATGTGATTCCATCAATAATGAGGAATCCCTGAAAGTTTGGTCTATGATAATTCTGAAAGAATACCTCTTAGAAAAGATTCATTTGTTTAGTATGTTAAAGAAATTCTGCATATGCAAAGCATTTTTAGAAATTTCTAACATAATATCAACATAGCAATAGCAAAAAAAATAGCAACATAGTATCAACATAGCAATAGCAATAGCATATTCAACTTTACTTAACCTAGATTTTATGAAGTTATTTACTAAACACACTCTTCTATATTTATTTTCCTGCACGCAGCCATCTACTAAAAACCCTTATTTTGCATGTTATGGGAACATACTTAAAGAAATGTGGTCTGAAGTCTGTTTTAAGAAGACACAATTCTGGCAGAACTATCAATTGGAAGAGGAGAGTTTGGATGCCAAGAGCCATTATAATTGCTCACTTGTGAGTTAATATGTGAATGACTTAGTTTGCAGAAATAAAATTGAGAGAAATGTATGAATCCAAGGCAACAATATTTGGCATATGGTGATTTGAAAAACAAAAGAATATGCAAAACCCAACAGAAACTCTAAAATACTAAGTCCAAATGACTGTGGTATCTGTAATAAAAATTGGAAATATTGAAGGGAGAACACAGGAGGAAAAGGACAATTTGAACTTTCTACCAGGTAGCTGAAGATTTTGTTTCCTGTCAACCAAACTTAATTTAAAACCCATCAGGTGTCAGATTCAGGACAGTATGTGAAGGAATAAAAGCTGAATAGGGTATTATCCATGTTCTTGAGGTCTTAACTTTTCTGGACACACTCCCTCATTAGAGAAGACCCAGAAATCTTTTTTGTTTTGTTTTGTTTTGTTTTTTTTTGTAGACCCAGAAATCTTTCAGAGGGAAATCTTGGGTATGCTCATGCTTCCCCTGAGTCTGTTGTCTATTTAGTCATATCCTTGAGAGAGCCAAATTAAAAACAAAAAACAAAAAACAGGGGCGCCTGGGTGGCTCAGTGGGTTAATCCTCTGCCTTCAGCTCAGGTCATGATCCCAGGGTCCTGGGATCGAGCCCCGCATCGGGCTCTCTGCTCAGTGGGAAGCCTGCTTCCTCCTCTCTCTCTGCCTGCCTCTCTGCCTACTTGTGATCTCTCTGTCAAATAAATAAATAAAATCTTTAAAACAAAACAAACAAAAAACAAAAAAAAAAAACAAAAAAAAACAAAAAGACATCCCTACCTCACACTAAGCAGTCTATCCAAAGCACACAACTGTCATTTTGTTGATACACAAAACCTTTGTATTCCAATCCCTTTCAGAAAATAAAATATTGGATTCTTCTCAGTCTATTTTTTAATGGAAAGTTTGGTATCGGAGAATAATATTTCATGAAGGATTGCTTGAAGCACAGGGACATCATCCCCTGAGATCAGTGCTTTAATATCATGTTATGTAGAATATTAGGTGTTCCCATGGAGAAGAGTCAGGGGGCATCTGAGAAAACAGAAGAGAGTCTATGAGAGACATTTCATGCTCAGCAAATACTCATGAACTTCCAGATATTTCAGGGACTTCCACTTATGTTCGAATCAAGTGAAAATACCTAAGTGACATGAGTTGAAGTGACATGTGCCACGTTGGGGCTTAGGCTGCAAAAATTCTCTGCCTCGTTCTTACATTCTCTCTTCTTCTGCCTTGGGTACCTCAAGGTTTTGGGTTATGAAGGCCAGAGTTTACCGATGGAAGAGGGTAGCCTGACCAAAGCTGGACTTTATGTGTCCAACAAATAAACTTTGATTCAGTTAAGCTGCTGATAATTCAGATTTAATGGGTTTTGTTTTGGTCTGGTTTTTTTTTGTTTGTTTGTTTTTGGGGGGCTTTTGTTTAGTGGCAGGGTGGGTAGTCAGGTCAACATAGTGGGATTAATATAGAGCTCAAATGGAGAGAACAACTCCTTGTCAGCTAGGGTTTTTTCATGTTGGACTTCCATAGAAAACTTGTTGATGGAAATGTTCACCAGATAAAAATTTTAGTAATCTACTGCTCTACATTAGATCCATGTTATTTTTGTCTTCATAGAAATCATCAAAAAATTACATATTTAGATCATGGTCTGTATTAGAATTCTTTTTTTTTACTGATTTGCTTTTTGAGGTTATACATGAGCCTAACAGAACCCCTCACTGTAATCATTGTACTGATAGTGCCCAGTTTATTGCCCACTATGTCAAATAGGTTTGTGAGAGCCCTTTGAAAGGATGCCTCTCAGATGGCAGAAGTGGAAAGAACTAGGATTCTCCACAGAAAAGGTTATATTTTGAACCAAAAAAATAATGGGAGAGAATAGGTTAAAAAATAGAATATGGGACATTATCAGCAGGATTCCTTAGTCAACATTTGGAACATTCTTTTCAATAAAGAATGTCAAACTGTAAGAGGAAAATTAATATACCTAATTGTTAAAGTCAGTCAGCCAACATGTTAAAGGGTTCAAAAAATTTCTTATATGAATAATGATGAAGAGTCAAAGAATGATTAGTGTGAGGAAGAGAGGACCTGCTAGAGTTTTTGGAAAGGGTATGTGTACAGGTTTGGTAATGGGACAGTAGCTATATGGTCCCTGTCTTCACATATTTAATGAGCTGCTATGTTTTAGGTGGAAACACATAAAACCACCATTTTGTATAGGTCAAAAAAGGCTCAATGTTGACAATTCTGTATGGCTCCACCTAATAGAATAGAAAATATAGTTATCTGAATTGTTCATTAGGGCAGAACTTGGGACAGTAGTTAGAATTCACAGAAGTTAAGATTTCAAGCTAAAATAAGATAGATATAAATAATAAATATAGATATAAAATAAATTTAAAAAATGCTATCTAGGGGCTCCTGGGTGGCTCAGTGGGTTGAGCCTCTGCCTTTGGCTCAGGTCATGATCCCAGGGTCCTGGGATGGAGCCCCGCATCAGGCTCTCTGCTCAGTGGAGAGCCTGCTTCCCCCTCTCTCTCTCTGCCTGCCTCTATGCCTACTTGTGATCTCTCTCTCTCTCTCTGTCAAATAAATAAAATCTTAAAAAAAAAATGCTATCTAGGGTCATTCAAAAGTGGACCCATGGGTTTGATATAAGGTCCTAAAGGCAGGTTGTATCAGAAAATCATGTAAAAATTCCATGCTTTGCAGGAAAGAATCACTGAATGGAAAAAAAGTCTCTTCAACAAATGGTGCTGGGAAAGCTGGATAGCAACATGCAAAAGAATGAAACTGGAGCACTTTTTTATGCCATATGAAAAAAAATTCAAAATGAATGAAAGACTTAAATGTGAGACTGGAAACCATCAAAATCCTAGAGAAGAACACAGGCTGTTAGCAACCTCTTTGACCTCAGTCATACCAACTTCTTACTAGATATGTTGCCAGAGACAAGGGAAACAAAAGCAAAAATGAACTATTGGGACCTCATCAAATAAAAGCTTCTGGACAGTAAAGGAAACTATCAACAAAACTAAAAGGCAGCCTATGGAGTGGGAGAAGATATTTGCAAATGGCATATCTGATAAAGGGTTAGTATCTAAAATCTATAAAGAACTCATCAAACTCAACACCCAAAAAACAAATAATCCAGTTAAGAAATGGGCAGAAGACACATACAGATACTTATGCAACAAAGACATCCAGATGGCTAAAAGACACATGAAAAGATGCTCAACATCATTCTTCATCAGGGAAATACAAATCAAAACCTCAATGAGATACCACCTCATACCTGTCAGAATGGCTAAAATTAACAACACAAGAAACGACAGATTTGGCAAGGATATGGGGAAAGGAGGAACCCTTTCGCACTGTTGATGAAAATGCAAACGGGAGCAGCCACTCTGGAAAACAGTATGAATGTTTCTCAAGGAGTTAAAAATAGAATGACCCTATGACCCAGCAATTGCACTACTAGGTATTCACCCAAAGGATAGCGCAATACATATTCAGAGGGGTACATGAACCTTGGTGTTCATAGCAGCATTATCAACAATAGCCAAACTATGGACAGAGCCTAAATATCCATTGACTGATGAATGGATAAAGAAGATATGATACACACACACACACACACACACACACACACACACACACACTGGAATATTACTGAGCCATCAAAAAGAATGAAATCTTGTCATTTGCAATAACATGGGTGGAACTATAGTGTATTATGCTAAGTGAAATAAGCCAATGAGAGAAAGACAAATATCATCTGATTTCACTCCTTTGTGGAATTTAAGAAACAATACAGATGAACAAATGGGAGTACAGAAAAGAGAGAAGAAAACAAACCATAAGAGACTCTTAAAGATAGAGAACAAACTGAGGGTTGATGGAGGATGTGGGTGGGGAATGGACTAGATGGTGATCAGTATTAAGGAGGGCACTTCTTTTGAGCACTGGGTGTTGCATATAAGTGGTGAATTACTGAATTTTGTTCCTGAAACCAATATTGCATTCTATGTTAATTAACTAGAATTTAAATAAAAATTTGAAGAAAAAAGAAAAGAATTCCACTGTTTGAAATTAGGTTGGATATGTGATCTTTCTTTGTATCTCATTTCTACAGTTCTAATATTATATAACTTCTAAAACATTTTGGTAAAAATGTTCTTTGGTCTTCTTTTTCTCAATTCTAAAATTGGCTTGCAAACTAAATGATGAGCCTAAAAAAATACACACAGGGCCAGCCACACAGGCATGCAACCTGCTTATTAAGGCCCACACACCTGCTACTCTAGGACCTCTTTGGAGCCCTTAGTAACTTTTGAATTAGTTACATTTTCATTTTGCACCAGGGCTTAAAAATTATGGAAGTAATCGTGAATACATAGTCTTCTTAAAATTTTATGAAGATTAAAATGATAAATGCACATTAATTCTAGGCCATTAAAGACTAGTTCATCACTTTTAAATTACATTTGGGAATTGTCCTTATATATCAAAATTTATTGCCCCAAAGATCATTTTGTAATAACTATTAAATAACCTATGCTGGCGTGCATTTGGAAAACTGAAAAATTTCTAAAGGAGTTTTGATGTCTTATAGAAAATTAAATCATAAAATGTTCCCAAAAGTATAAATAAAAATACTTAAGGAAGAAAATCTTAGAGAGGCATAAAGCAAATCTATGATAATATAGCAATTCCATTTCTTAAAAATAAATATACATGAAATAAAGAATAAAGGAATAGTAGGAAAGTAGGAAAATGCACAACTATTGTGGTCACAGCTTCTAGCAACTCATTAAAATAACAACCAAACACAGGTAACAACCGATGTATCTACCATCAAAAAAAGTTAGATTAAATCAAGCGAAAAATTTCAAATCAGGTAACTGTTCAATGAAAAGGAAAAAATAAAAGTCACATCTGCTTACACAGCGATGAAACATGAGAGATTCTGCTGAAGGCTTATGTTGAAAATTAAGATATAGATAAAGCAATCCATGTGCACTCATCCAATAAAGAGAAAAGAATGAATTGGTGGATCGATGCCAATTTTACTATTGAAATTCTTGGGGGGAAAAAAAAGAAAATGAAGATTGTGGTTGATAGAATCTCTGCAGTATAGCAGATAATCCAGCCAAAACTCTAGAAGGACACAAACTATATTCATTTTATTTATTTATTTATTTATTTATTTATTTATTTAGATGTAGTGTTCCATGATTCATTGTTTGCATATAACACCCAGTGTTCCATGCAATATGTGCCCTCCTTAATCCCCATCACTGGGCTAATCTATCCTCCCATCCCTCTCCCCTCTAAAACCCTCAGTTTGTTTCTCTGAGTCCATAGTCTCTCAAGGTTCACAAGTATATTCATTTTAAAAGCAAACGTTACATTTCTGTTCTTTAAAAGACAAATACACAATAAGAGATTTTTTTCCCTACTTTAAAGACCATTTGACTTGTAATTTTTACATTCTTATAGATGTTTTAGGAAAGTTTATGAAATAAAATTCATAGTTTTTTAAAAATAAAATTTGAAATTTCCACTGTATCATTATTATTAAAATGATAGCCCACGCCATCCACTAAAACTTAAAAACGTCCAGGTGAGTCGGAGTACTAAGGTTGGAGGCAATGAGATCTAAGTAGGGATTGCCAAAGCTTTCAGAAAAAAATCTGAAGCCGACTGAACTCCAGAAGGAGTCTGGACCCGTCGGGATAGGACTGAGAGAATGGAGGTATTGGAAGGCTAATTCCAGCTCCTCTGTCCCCCTCTGGACTTCACTGTCATGGAAAAGGACCAAGAGGAAAAATTTCAAATAGTTACATTTTTAAAATTGGTGTTGAGAAGACAATCTATGAAATGTTACTATTTCTCTGTTGTGAAAATTTAAGAAATTAGTTAGCATTATGTTAGTTCTCACAATTCTTCCTCTTTGCATCCCTCCTCTTTGCTCCACAGATCTCAAGCACACTGTAGCTATAAAGTCTTTTCATCTAGCTTATGTATACTGTCTTTCTAAATTCATTTTTTATATTGTTGTGACCGTGAATTATATTTTAGTAAAGGAGAACGGGGTGCAGATTCCAGAAAGTTCAGGAGTGTGGGGGTTAGGAAGAGATTTTTAGATCCCGTGGGTGCCTGCTGCCACCGTTGTCTTCCTCACACCCTCAACTACAAGAACTTCTACTCTGAAGTTTTTTACAGCCTGGAGCACAGTTAAGTGTCTCCTCCTGTCCTGCATTTACACCACCATGAGGATCCTTTGTAACCCTGAAACACCAACAAACAAACAAGCAAACTTTTAGAACTTGTCACTCTTGGCTCTCTGTTACTGAAACATGATTCATGGCCACTTGGTTAAGAAAGTGATCAACCTGATCACTTTCCAAACACAGCTTTTCTTTCTTTACTTTATGGAGTCATATAGAGATTCTTCATGTAATTCCTTCTGCTTGATCCCACGGGACTGTCATTTGAAAATTACATTAGGATGAAAGTATGTAGAATAAATGCTTATGAGAGTTATTTACAACAACAATATCAACTAGTGTCTCCAAACGGAAAAGGTGTTTAGAGACAATTCAGTGGAGGACATTAGATAGGGAATGTCGGATGCATGATGGGAAGTATTAGGAATGAGCATGTTTTCTGTTACTCTTCTTATTAAGATAGTCCTTATCAGGTTGACATGTTTCTTAAACACATGAGAACAATTATTCAGTTCAGCTTAACACTTTAGTAACAAGAGCTGAGAACACATGCTTATGCATGTATACATATAACATACACACACTCTTGTATGCAAAATCAGTTACATGGACCTTATCACACTTAAATGGATCTACTTATTGAGTTTTCTAGGGATAGCATATACTTAGATACCTTGAGGACATATCATGTCCTGCACACGTCCATATTTTTACCCACTGAGGAATATTCTTAAGAGAAACAACTGTTAGGTAAGGATCCAGATTCCCACTGGCTCCATTTCCATCTCGTCATTTCAGTGACAAATTTCATGGGTTGGAAGGAATGGTGAGATCTCTGAGATGTCTGTGTACCTTCTAGTTTCTCTACACTCTTAGTTTATTTATTTTTAATATTTTTTATTGAAGCATAATTAACATACAGTGTTATACTAGTTACAGTGTTATACTAGCTATACTATACTAGTTATACTAGTACAATATAAGAATTCCACAATTATATTGACTTAGTGCCCTATATTATTAATTTCAATAGCCTGTTTGAACAAACTCTAAGTATGGAATATAAGAAACAAATATAATGCATTATGTTTCAAAACACTGGTATCCTGTAAACATAGGCATAATATATAAGTACTTTCTGCTAGATTGAAACTAAAATGAGTGCATTTCCAAAATCATCTATATTTTATTAAAGAAAAAAAAGAATTCTACTACTCATAACTACAAAGGCAAACAGGTTGCAAATGTTCTGATTATCCTATATTTCTGTCTTGTTTCATGTTTTATAGATAAACATAATGCATCAACATCAGAATAGCATATTGTTATTAAAAGTTCAAAACAGAATTCTAAATTTTCAAGCATTTTTAGAAAAGCAAACTACTGATAATAAATTGTATTTACAGAGAACTCCTATCTACTTTAATGAATTGAGAAATCTAGCATATTAAGATATCAAGAAATGATTATTTAAATGATTTAATTATAGCACAGCATGTTTTTCTGCTGATAATGTTACTAATTATAATTTAATAAACCAACCCTAACAAAACAATTAGAGTCCAAATGTTTAACATGAAAATCCAATCTTATTTGGAGCTCAGACTAGTATTTCAAGAGTAATTTCTCTGTTAGTAATTTATTCTGATTTTTGTAGTTCATTAAAGAAATCAGTATCTAACTTAGAAATAATTCTATCAGTTCACGTTTTTTCCACAAAATATTAACAATAGTACAAAACATTAAAAATATTGAGAAACATTTTAAATGATTTAGTTGATGTGCCCCTTCCTGATCAAATTTAACTACAAAGTTTTCAGATTGGTACACAAAGAAGACTTATAAAAATATAATCAAAGTGGAAAATACGTAGCAATCTTATGAATATAGAGGAAGAGTTCAAATAGTTCTTCTGTATTGCACTGTGTCTATGCAAAACCTAATGCAAATAAGTGAAAACAATGCCATGGTATTATTTAGAAATCTTCAAGATTTTGGTGGATTAGATCATTTGGGGACAATTATTGACTTCCTCCCCATCTGCATGACTTTACTATTTGCTGTCTGACTTTGCTTTGGCCAAATGGGTATCTTACAGGAATAAACAAAGAAGAAGCTGGCATGTTTTTGCACAGGCAGGCTTGTGCTCCCGACTTCTACCATAACAATAACGTGCTTTAAGTTCTGTGATCTGAGGAGAATGACCAACACATGGACCAGGTCTGGGCTTTAAGCAAACCCCAGCCAAGCATGGCATAGATCAAGCTGACTTATAGCTGACCACAGGTGCAGGATCAAAAAAAAAAAAAAAATGCCTACTAATACATATCACTATAATTTGCATTTTTTAAAGATTTTACTTACTTATTTAACAGAGAGAGAAAGAGCACAGCAGGCAAAGCAGCAGGCAGATGGACAGGGAGAAGCAGAATTCATGCAGAGCAGACAGCCCAGACATGGGGCTCGATCCCAGGACCCTGTGATCACGACTTGATGTGAAGGCATACATTTAACCAACTGAGACAATTACATGGTTTTTTAATGCAAAAATATTGTGGCGTTAGCTTGACTGCTACAAAAGTGTTACTGTTGAACATTTCTGTTATTCAGTCATTACATTTACTGTGTGCATGTTGCAGTATCTTTAAAATAAATTATATCTATGTTCTAATTGAAGTAAATTATAGCACAGAATTTCATTAAATATCCTCTGGTAATTTGTTTTATATTCAATCTTAACTGAATGCCTTCTAGGTTCCTGAAAGTAGGACTAATTCTCTGAACCTAGATCAGAAATCTTAGTATAAAATCTGCAGAGTGAATCCCTTTATATTTTTATGATGGGAATCTTTTACGATAAGCAGATGTGGTCTTACTCAATTTTGTAAGCCTACTACTTAGGAAATTTCCTGATCCATAAGACAACCTCGGTAATACTAGTTGAATAAAGTAAAGAGATATATTGTCAGCCTTGCTTCCCCCTACTTACTCAGAAGCAGACCACATCCTAACTGTTACTAGTATTGCTTCCATAATATGTTCACTCTTATCGAGGTCTTCCTTCAATCATATTTTGTACTCATCAACATACCTAGCACCTAATAGTACTAAATCAATGCTTATTCAGTGAATGAATGGATGGATGCATGAATAAAACAGAATAAGAATTTTGAAACTGTAATCTAAGCTTGAAGACATAGTATTTGTAATTAGATTGATTTTAAAGAGTTTCTCTTAGTATTTGATAATTGGAAAGATTCATTTTCCTGTTCCATTTAAATTTTACATATAGTGATCAACTTAATGATAACTTTCATTTATTTCTTTGATAGATATATAGAGAACATTTCTTAACTTTTTATGACCTCTGCTAGTCACAATGAGGGAACACAGGTATATACTATGACGTTAACAGAGACTGAAGTCAAAAGGCAATACAGATGATATTCTGCATCGAGGCTTGTTTTAAATGGATAACACCTGGAATATTTTTCCTTGTTATAAATCCAAGAAATGCACTGATAGGTTGAAATGCAATACATTGTAAGGTGTCAGATAAAGAGGTTTAAGAATGGTTAAAATATGATACTTCAATGAATTAGCATGGAAATGGGACAAATTTTCTAGTTATGAGCATATTTGTGAAATGGACATTGAAAATTAGTTTTCTAATAAGGCTACTGGGTTCTTGGATGAAATATAATAATTTTGCTATCAATTTTCATCAATGAGAAAACACAGTATGGTTACTTAAATAAGCATTTAATGGGGCGCCTGGGTGGCTCAGTGGGTTAAGCCTCTGCCTTCGGCTCAGGTCCTGATCCCGGGGTCCTGGAATGGAGCCCCGCATCAGGCTCTCTGCTCAGCAGGGAGCCTGCTTCCTCTGCTCTCTCTCCGCCTGCCTCTCTGCCTACTTATGATCTCTGTCTGTCAAATAAATAAATAAAATCTTTTTAAAATAAATAAATATATCAGCATTTAAGTACATAAGTAACTTGCTTTTATTTGCTAGTGACATGTTTCACATATTCTTAAAAGATTTTATTTATTTATTTGACAGACAGAGATCACAAGTAGGCAGAGAGGCAGGCAGAGAGGAGGGGGTGAAGCAGGTTCCCCTCTGAGCAGAGAGCCTGATGTGGGGTTCGATCCCAGGACCCCGGGAACATGACCTGAGCTGAAGACAGAGGCTTTAACCCACTGAGCAACCCAGGTGCCCCCATGTTTCACATTTTTTAAGATGGATTATGAAATTTAAACTCCATACATTTTAATGGGTACAAATCAAATACTAATTCTAAATCAAATAAATGGGTACAAATCACATACCTAATTCTTAAGAATTAGGCTTTCAGGGGTGCCTGGGTGGCTCAGTTGTTAAGCGTCTGCCTTAGGCTCAGGTCATGATCCCAGGATCCTCTCCCACTCCCCTTGCTTGTGTTCCCTCTCTTGCTGTGTCTCTCTCTGTCAAATAAATAAATAAAATAAAATAAAATAAAATAAAAAGAATAAGGTTTTCATTCCAAGATCTGTTAAGGGCCTTAAGAACATATTTTCCAGAAATATAAACTTTTCTGATGTGATTCACAAAAATCTTGAAGAGATTTTCTTATCATTCAATTAAAAATGAATGTGTACAATAGAAAGTCCCTAGGATCGGGTAAATTTAGCAACTATCTTGTTTTGTTATATATCTAGTAAGTTCAAATAAGACTTTTATAATTAAGAACTGACAAACTCATTTGCTTTTATAAGATAAAAGGAAAAGGAGTGTGAAAAGGAGTTAAATTACATTTTACCATCTGTTTAATGAGTTTTCGGCCTTGTTTGATAATAAATTTCCAGATATAAAGTTTCAAAATGATCATTTTCAGAAATAGTAACTGACCTGCCTTGTAAAGGTATATAAATGCCTATTCACACTCATTACTATAAAACTTATGATTTGTTTTATTCCTAATGAAACCGATTAACTTTCCATCATATCAGAGTGAAACACGTAATAAATGCAGAACTTACATTCATAAGACTTATCACATTTCTTAAGGTTATTATAATACATATTTTAAATCTAGCATAGAACTTTTACTTAGCTTAGTTTTTAATGAATCTCTGTAGAGTATTTCTTTCACTTCTTCAACATCCTATGCCTAAGAAACTTTCCCATTGATCCCCCATGACCATATTCCTCTACTGTCAGCCTACTTTCGAGATGTTTTTACTGTTCCAAAACTATAGGGGGCCATCTGGTTAAGTGCTCCTGAACTGCAAGAAATATAACCAGAAACTGCTCTGTTCTGACAAATTACAGCTTCAAAGCACATTCATAAAATGGTATTTAAGTAATTACCAAATACATTTATTGAGTCTGCAAAGCATTACAGACTCTTAATATACCTGCAAAAAGTTGAGAAAAAGCATGAGCCAGTTAAAAATTATGTATGGCAAAGGAATGCTTCAGAAGATCTGGAGAATTACTTTCTGCCTGCCAAACTTTGGAGTGTTTGGAGTCAATTTCTGACCATTGCCAAGAGAGGACTGTATATGGTCCAGAAAATCATGAATAGCAAGAGAAAAACTGAGCTGTTTGGAAAGCCTTCTGAACTACTATGACCCTAGGAACCCAGAGCTCAATGAAGGTGGTAGAACTATGAACTCGAATTAACATCCAGAAAAAGGGGATACCTGGGTGGCTCAGTTGGTTAAGTGGTTAAGCTGGTGCCTTCAGCTCAGGTCATGATCACAGGGTCCTAGGATCTAGCCCACATCCCGGCTCCTTGCTCAGCAGGAAGTCTGTTTCTCCCTCTGCCTGCCTCTTTCCCTGCTTGTTCTCTCTTTCTCTCTTCGTCTCTCTCTCTTGATCTCTGACAAATAAATAAATAAAATCTTTTTTTTTTTTTTAATCCAGAAAAAGCTAAAGAAGAGGTTTTTCTGGAGCTTTTATCCAGCACAAAGAACAGCCACATTTAAGCCAAAAAATCAACAAAGTTTGTGAGATATGGCTTAATAACTAGAATCAGAATAGGAAAACAAAGTTAGGGTCAGAAAAATAAAGAACAACAGACTAACCAAGATATCTGGGTAGAGGGAAAGAGGCCACTGTTGATATTATCTAATGTCCCAGTTTTTCAATTCCTTGATTTTTTTTTTCTCTATAAAGAAGTGCTCTCATAAGTCAGTTACAGAGTGCCAAGAAGAATACAGGAGTACACATGTTCTTCGTCAGAAAAAAACTGAGACATAATGGATAACCAGGACTTACAAAGAAAAAATAGATAAAATTGGTTTTTTTGCAAGTAAAAATAATAATAATTTGTTGTTGTTATGTAAATTCAATTAGCCAACCTATAGTACATCATTAGTTTCTGATATAGTGTTCAATGATTCATTGGTTGCATACAACTCCCAGTGCTCCTCTGATCACATGCCCTCCTTAATGCATATCACTCAGTTACCCCATCCCCCATGCATTTACCTTTCCATAACCCTCAATTTATTTACCAGAGTCAAGAGTCTTTCATGGTTTGTCTCCCTGATTTCTTTCGATGCAGTTTTTCCTCCCTTCCCCTATGGTCCTCTGCACTATTCCTTATATCCCACATATGAGTGAAACCATATGTAAATTATCTTTCTCTGCTTAACTTACTTCACTTAGCATAATCCCCTCCAGTTCCATCCATTTTGATGCAAATGTAGGTATTTATCCTTTCTCATGGCTGAGTAATGTTCCATTGTATATATGAACCACATCTTCTTTATCCATTCATTTGTTGAAGGTTATCTCACCTCCTTCCACAGTTTGGCTATTGAGGACATTGCTGCTATGAACAATGGGGTGCATGTTTCCCTTCTTTTCATCACATCTCTATCTTTAGGGTAAATACCCAGTAGTGGGGAGAGTAGATGTCAGGTTTATGTAGAAGAGGGGAGCAATTAGCTAATGAGGCTGGAGATATGGAAGACAAGATCATGCAGGTCCAGATAAGCCATGTTGTAGGGTTTCTCTTTCATTTTACAATTATATTTATATTTATCAGAGTAACAAACACATCTAGTAGAAAACTGAGTAATACCAAAAGGCTTATGTTAAGAAAAAATAGCAGTTCTCTGCCAAGCACTTTATATACCATGTTTCCTGCTCCTGTAAACCATATAATCAACCTGATTAATTTTTCTAGCATTAACCTTACATGCCTATGTAACTTTTAATAAATAGGCAGTTTTTCTGTTTCTTCATTGTCAATTCTTGACAATAGTTACTGATTTTCTGTTATAACACCAAATTTCCATTCCTTTTTGTCATCCAAATAATATAGCTTTAGCAAAGTTTTGATTACTATAATGTTTACAAATATATTATTTACTTCAGAGCAATAGTGTATTATGATTATATTTCTTTTCCTATAAAGCTTTTATTCCACCATAATCTATAATTGCCATGATATCTATCAGTTACATAGCATGCCTTGCATCTATCACAACTTTCTCTGTATGTATCTTATTTTTTCCTTAAATATTTTAGCAGATCGTCAAATGCTGAGTTATTTCTTTTCCATACATTCCAAAATATCACTTTAAGCTGATTTTTTTTTCCTTTTTAGCTTACAAATTTCCCTGCCATAGTCAACTTTTCCCTAAACTGATGTTTTCAATATAAGTTTCCTAAACCCCATTATCTTATTATTTCTTGATCACTCCCTTTGCCAACAGCTTCCTACAAAAGGTATAACAAAATATGTATTTGTGTATGCTTACTAATCTGAAAAACTTTTAAATTTATTCTTATACTTAATTGCTAGTTTAGCTGGGTATTGAATTTCAGGTCAGAAATGAGTTGTCTCATAATTTGAAGGTATTGCTTTTCCTTTTTCGTCTAGTATTCCTGTCAATAAGCAATTATAAGTCTAACAGCTATCTTTGCATGAATTCCTGTGTATTTTCTTTGGTTGGTTTCTTTCACTGGAAGATTTTAATATCTTCTTTTCAATATTCAGAAATTTCACAATTATTGTGGATGGTGTATGTTTCATTCATTGTGATGGTCACTTGGTAGGTTCCATCTGGAGTCTCAACTCCTTAATTCTGAAGAAAAATATTTGATAAATTTCTTCTATTAGTTTGATTATTTTATGTGAAATTCTTATATTACTTGGATCTCCTGGAGTGAAATTCTAATGTCTCATCATTTTACTATTTCCATTTACTATTTACTATTACTCTTTGGTGTGTGTGTATTGTTATGTTTTAGGATACTTCCTTGGTTTTATCTTCAAAACCCTTCCATTGAGTTCAATTTAAAGATATTAAGGAATGACACGAAGATCCCATGGTGGAGTAACCAGAAACTTTAATGGAAAATCACAGAGGGAGCACAAAGAGATGATCAAAGGCATAGATAAGTAATATTAAATGCTCAAGAGAAATGACAACTGATAAAAGGCTATTAAGTTCTGAACAATAAGAAAAAGATAATTAGTGAACTTAGCAAGAGCATTTCAGTGGAATGATGGAGGCAACAATCAGATCATAGTGTGTTAGGGAAATAACAATGAATGGGTCAGCAAGTAAAAGGGGAAAGACTGGTAAAACTTCAGAGACATTCAGATATTAAAAAATAATTATCTTATTTAGCACAGTATTAGCAAAACTATCAAGGTCAGGTAGGATAAACCTTCAATATACTAATAGTTATTGCCAGTATAAGAGACTATTCCATATAGAAATGAAAATTGATGTCCAAATAAAATAATGAAAAATATTTGTTAATATTTATTATATAAATAGATTCACACAATGTGTGATCCTTTGTGATGGCTTCTTTTACCTATCATGTTTTCAAGGTTCTTCTATGTTATAGCATTTTATTCATATCCATATCCAAATGCTTTTTTTACTGCTGAACAAGGTTTCATTTTATGGATATATAATATTTTATTTATCCATTCATCAATTGATGAATGCTTGCATGGTTTCCATTTTTTGGATATTATGAATGATGCTGCTATCAACATTCATGTACAGGTTTTTGTGTGGACACATATTTTCTTTTCTCTTGGGTATAAAGCTGGGAGTAAAATTTCTGGCTCATATGGTAACTCTATGTTTAGCCTTCCACAAATCTATCTAATAATCAAAGTAGTTGCATGAGTTTACTTTCCACCAGCAGTATTTGAGAGCTTCACTTTCGGAGCACCTGAGTGGCTCAGATGCTAGGTGGCTGCCTTCAGCTTAGGTCATGATCCCAGGATTCTGGGATCTAGCCCCACATCTGGCTCCCTGCTCAGTGGGAGGCTTGCTTCTCCCTCTTCTACTCCCCTAGCTTGTGTTCCCTCCCTCACTGTGTCTCTCTCTGCAGTCAAATGCTCTACCACTGAGCTATACCCCCACTGTGTCTCTCTCTGGCAAATAAATAAAAAATCTTTTTTTTTTTTTTAAAAAGAGCTTCACTTTCTCTACATGATACCACACTTGTGATTTTTTAATATTTTTGACTATATAACAAAAGATGTTAATTAAGGTGACTGTAGACATACAACTAGTACCTACAGAAGATGGAATTTAGTGATATGCCTTGTCCTAACTCAAAACTCACACTCTAGTATATTGCTGTATTGTGGCCAGTGTGTTTTATTGAAATAAAAGGGATTTTGTTTGTTTTGTTTTGGGTTTTTTTTTTTTTCTTTCTCTTTTCTTTTTTTTTTTTTTTTAGGTTCTTTGACATTACTGAATGGATAGATAGCAACTGTCAAAGGCATTATTTTTTTCACTTTTTCTAGTTTCTGATAATGCCATACATGTATCTTTTAGATTTCACAATTCCTAAAATATTTAAATCCCAGTAATTTCAATTTTTTACAATATATCTGAATTTTTGTGGGAAGTGGCTATAATTTAGAATGTCATTGTTTTAAATAAACCACATTTCATGGTTATATTTTAAACAGAAAGATTAAAGGTCTTAGCCTATAAATGGCTAATCACCAAAATATAAAGTGTAAAATTTCTAGTGTTCAAATTCCTTTAATGTATTTGACAAACAGAAAACCTGGTAGAAAAATGGCGCAAATCTTAATAGGTAATAATAATATGTAAGATCAGCAGCAGCCAAGTGAATATAAAGTAAAATTTTATCCAACATAGAACAATCACATACATTTAAAAAAAAAAAAATCAATGGCCAACCCAAATCCTTTCATTTCCAGTTGATTGTACACTAATTGAAATGGTTGGTTTTATGCTGACAATTGATTTTTTTTAATGAAATGGACAATAGTGAAGTCACTGCATTATGCTGCACACTCCAGAAAGCAACCTTCCATTGAATTTACTCATTGCTAAATTAGATGGTCATTCAATATTATTGAGTACATTTCAAATACTTTTGTCTGAATCAGAAGATAACTAAATGTGTTTTGGTTACTACTGCACTGCTAATATAAAATCACAGGTGTCTTTCTTTCTGGAATTTTAATATGGTAAGCCTGGGGACATGACATTGCTATGTCATGAGATGAGGACGAAGGAGTCAAGGTGCTGTGGTGAATTCCCTGAGCAAGAAAAGGAGTCTGTAGAAGTAAAGGAAATCCACAGAATCAGCTGACATCCCTGATTAATCAATTATGATTGACTGGTCCTGCATCTCTGCAATAAACTCTTACTAATAAGAAGTTTCTAAAATGTGAATTAGAATAAGTATTTTCATGAAAAAAGCTTAGACAGTTTTCAGAATTCAGAAACTGACATACTAAAAATCTTGTTTATTTTTCTTTTTATTTATAGACACTAACGTTAAAACTATCCATTATGATTTAAATCAGAACCTCTGCTTTACTCTATCACAGCTCTAAAGTTACTATTTATCATATTGGTATTCTAGGAACAAAATGGGATAAAAGAAAAGAGGCAATTTAGTACCGTCTTTTCCGACATGAAATAAGAGAGTCCTCATCTCTGCTTGAACCCAGTAGTTTGTGATTATTGAAATACATATTATAAAATGTCTATATACTTTGTAGTTTTAAGCAAATGGTTATGATTATTGCTTTTTCTCACATTTAAAAACCAAATTTATTTTATACATGAAGACATATTTCCAAAGAAGTTTTAGTCTCTATAAAAATGAATATTTAATAGAAACTGATAATATTCTCTTATGTATTGGAATTATTAGGTTTGAAGAAATAAAATGTTACTTAAATCTACTACTTTTAACAACACTGTAGCGTTTATTGGTTTTGCAATAAAAGAATTATAGAAAATAGCTGTGATATTACTTTTTATGTTTCATATTGAAAGTAGGTAAAGTAATTTCTAAGCAGTGGGTCATTATCATTCATAACTAACCATACTCAGCAGTTAGGCTTTTAACTGCTGATATCATTTTGGGTTTTTTTAGGAAAAATGATATATGTTATTTAATGTTTAAAGATAAGCTGTTGCAAAAATTATTTTTTGCTGACAACTTTGCCCTAAACAAACTTAGTCAATATGAACGAGAAGTTTTAAAATAAGTTTGCTAAGAGAAAAAAATCTGAATTAAATTTTTCAATCATATCCTCAGTCAATATACTAAGAAATCAAGTATTGTTTCTAATCTACTATCAAAGGGCGGTTCAGTCTAGGAAAGTTCATGTGAACCCTTTAAAAATTCTCCTTTTAGAAAATTCCTCACTAGCTCTTGACTGTGCCATACTCAACACAGGTAATTTTCAATGGTACAAGCACTGTCTCCCTATAGTGGAGGCTTTAAAATGTAGGAAATTTCTGGAATGTTGGCACAATGGCTTCTCCAGAGAAAGGGGCTGAATGACAGATGGTGAAAGGCCAAGCATTACTTTCCTCTTTTCTCCACTGTTCCTGTTCCCAACTCACAAGGATTTATAGAGTCAGTGAGGAGCCTTTGAAGTGCCTGAGATATTCCCTGAGGACCAAGCTATAATCCCTAAATCCCCATTTACATCAGATCTCCAGAGCAACTTTTTTTTTTTTTTTTTGGTAGGATTTAAAAATAGAACACTTTTCCTAAACAATGAAATAAAATTAAAGTTGTTTTTGCTAGGCCCTTTCTTCAGGAATCCTTGAAACTAAAAACTATTTTCCAATTAAGATATATTTTGGCCATCCTTGGGAGTACCCACAGGTAATATCAGCTCAAGTTAACATGCCTAAAGGACTGTCTAAGGGATTACTACCTTTGTCTTTAGAATTCCATGTGATTTTCCTACCACCAATGTGTGGTCACTGCCAAATTCCCACCTATACCCTCGACATGCTGTGAAAGTTGACAGATATCCCGTGCTTCATGTGTAAATTCCTGCAACTTTTCTGGATTAAAATCTAGTAGTACTTATTAAAATACTTAAGATTATCAACTGACCAATTCTTGGTTATAACATCTAAAAATATAAAGTTGTAAAAAGATTCATCTTTGGGAATATTCCTATTAGCAGTATTTATTATTGTGAAAAATGGTGAGAACTTAAATATCGAAATTTAGTTTAGTATTACATAAAGTTATAGTCTTTCCATATGATAAAGCAATATACATGCACTAGCAACGATATTGCAGAGTATTTTATGCTATGGAAAAAAACATGTTATATGTTGTTAAGGGAGTTCTTTGGGACACAAAACTAAATCACTCTGATCTCATTTTGTTTTATTAAAAAAAAGTCAAAATTTTTATCCAATTGTATATATAATTAAGTACAGCAAAAGCCTACAAGGCTTATTTCCTGAGACTGCTTGCTGTTTTAGAAGTGTTAGAACATTTATTTTCCACCCTTTTTGTAAAGTTTTCTAAAATAATAAAATTCAATTTCTTATAATGAATATTGATTATTCTTCAGTAAAAGAAAAGTTAATGTTATTAAATACCTTGTCTGTCCTACATCAACTGTCTAAGTAGGTACATGGTATCACATATATTTAATAAATATTTTCTCCATTCCTAGATTTTTGGAATATACATCTTTCATATGATTCTGCTTTTTTATATTTTCCCCTGAAAGTTTTGCTGTGAATTAATTCTCCAAGGAGAAGGTGACAACCTCACAGTCCCACAACTTAAATACTATCTAACACTGATGCTCCCAAATACATTCCTTCTGCTCTGTGGCTGCCCCCGAGCTCTTGTTGTCCCTCTCGGGAGTCTGAGGCATTTCAAATGTTACAGAACAATAACTAATCAACCCCAACAACTTAAATCCCAGACTTACTCCATTTCCAGAATTCCTTGTTTCATTTAATGACACTATCACCCCACCAAGGGTAGTTCTTACCCTTGTTCTCTCCCTCTCTATCCCATTTCCAATCCATCAACAAATCTTAATTAACTCTCCTTCCAGTATTTATTGAAATCTCCCAGCTTCTCATGGTGACCACTCTTCTTATTCTAGTCCCAATCACCACGATCTTTTGCCTTTGTTGCTTACTTCCTCTATTTTTGCTCTTCTTCTACTTTGGTCCATTTTCCAAAGTGAAGACTAAATTATCTTTATGAAACATTAATTAAATTATATCACTCTCTCCCTACAGTCTTTGGTTTCCCATCCCACTTAGGATAAAATCTAAACTCCCTGCAGGGTCTACCAAATTCCCCTTAATTCAGAATATATCTCTCTTTCTCTCCCCTTCACTCACTCTCTTGTGGCCACATGCCCTTCTGTTTGTTTTGTGAATACAATAAACCTATTTCTACCACAGGTCCTTCGAACATAGTATTCCTTTTGCCCCACACACAGTTCTCCCGGATTTTTCAGATTCCCTTCTTCTCCTTCTTCAGTATCAACCCAAACATCCCCCTTTTGGTGGCCTCTATGGGGACACTCTTCTTAAGTACCTTTTCCTACATCATACCATTTTGTTTTCTTTCTGTCAGCTACAGTTATTGTACTTACATATTTTTTCCTAGAATGTAAATCTCATGTGAACAGAGTTGTGTCAGCTTTGTTCACCCCTTTAACTTGAGTGCCTTGTACAGATGAAGGTCCATAGTAGAAACTTAATAAGTACTGGTTGAATATTTTGAATAAATTAATTATTAAGACTTTAAATTGGAGAGGGAGACAAACCATGAGAGTCTGTGGACTCTGAGAAACAAACTGAGGGTTTTGGAGGGGGGTGGGGCTGGGTGAGCCTGGTGGTGGGTATTATGAAGGGCATGTATTGCATGGAGCACTGGGTGTGACGCATAAACAATGAATACTGGAACACTGAAAAGAAATAAAATAAAATAAAATAAAATAAAATAAAATAAAATAAAATGGAAAAATAAGATATTTAAAAAGTACCATTTTTCAAAGCAAAGTTCGTACCCACTTGTTTAGTGACTGTAATTACAGAGGTTACATGGTAGAAAATGAGGTGCTGCTCAATGAGAGGCCAAAAAGAAAGGTGTTTGGAGGCTAATGAATGGAGCCAATTTTTGCTAATAAATGTGGTTGGCTTCTTTCCATATATTTAACAGGGGAAAAGGACAAGAGGAACATTAGTTTATCCTTATGATGACAGATGTCATTTTCACTATTAAATGCACTTAATACCCACCACAATAAGAAAGATGGAATTCTGTGGAAACATAAATAAGTGATCATCTAAATCTACAGATTTAGATTCTGAAATATAGTCCTACCTTTACTTCCTCCCTTTGTCTCACACTCCTCCCAAATTAAGAAGTTATCGCTTATAGAAAACAATTTTCTGAAACTTTTCAGACCTGACACTGTGCTAGGTCTTTATAATTCCTCCTTGATAGTGACAGTATAATAGCCATCCCCACAAGGGCACACATGTATGATTAGCAGTCAGAAGTCTAGCAAAATCAAAAACATCTCTTCATCTTCGGGACAGCTGGTTTAGGAGAGAACATGTTCTAAGCCATTAAAGGTGAATATTTTCACGACACCTGTACAAAATGACTTTCTGCTATCTTCTCTAAAAACCCAAATTTCAATCCTCATCCTATAGCCTTTAAGAGATAGACCTCAAAGGTAGCATTTTATATCATATCCTTTTATAGTCCTGGAACAAAACTTGAGCATGAATAATTAGAGATCTGTACACTCATAGGAAGATGAAAGAATTGGGTTCAATTTAACACAGGAGCTAAAAAAAAAAAAAAAATAAGTGGAATTATTTCCCTCTGCCATCTTGAAAATGATACGGCTTTAAAACCAATGAAAGAAGAAGACTGATGTTCTGTTGGATGGGCTACATACCAGCAAACCCTCTTCCTAAGAGTTTTTATAAACCTTTATATTTTGACTATCCACTTATTTCTTTGTGAATATGTTTTCTTGTATCTGTAGACTCTTTCCTATATAGCAGCTCCAGCCTCATTACTTATAACGAGGTTTCCATCAGCTTTCATCATGTGTATGTTCCACAAAGTTTGAACCCGCACCTACTGGACAAGTGTATTTACATATTTCTACATTACACACACGTGCCATCGCATTGTTATCTATATTATACACTTTCCTACAACCGAATAAATTAACATAATGAGTAGCATAAATAGACACTGAAGTTCATTTTTCCTTCCTGCCGTCCAGTGGATTGGTTTGTGCACTCTCTGGGGGAATGCTTAGCCCACTTTGGAGACCCCTAAGATTTTATCTCAAAGAGAAGAACCGATTCTCTTGATCTTATGAGCAATGTGCACTAGAATTTCGAATAGTCTAGATCTGCATACCTCATTATACCATGTTACAGTGCACGATGCTATGAGGTGCCAGCGAGACCAGGCATTTGTTCCTCCAGCTGCAGGTAATGGTGTTGGCTGCTGGTAACTCAGAGCGAAGGTAACACTCCCCTGCCTCCACCCTAATAGCCCTCATCCAATTACTGGTCCAATAACCTACCTCCTTGTTTCAATTCAGGTCAACTGGAAAGCACTGTCCTAGCTTCAGAGTTCCTACTGGATTCAGAAGAAGATTCCATTATTACTGCAAATATGGTTCAATTGCTTTCTCTCTCTCTACAGCGCTACTTCCTCTAGTCCTTTACTGACGGCAAAGGCACCCTGCCAGAAATCTCCTGCACACAGGTCTTTGTTCCAGAGTCTCTTATGTGTTGAGTTCCTAATAGATTGTTTATTGAGCCATTAGCAATTCAAGTATTAATAAAATATCCTAAATCTTACTGAGCCCCCATTTGGTTCTCACTGAGTCAAGATTAATTTCACCTGGAGGTCTTCTTTGTTCTTCTTACTATGGAAAATCAAGGCTCCAAAAATTGGACAGGAAGAGTGACCTCCTTCTTCTAAATGCCTAAGTGACATTTACTGATTGGCTTAATATCACTGCTTCTGAGGACAACAGATCTCCATCCAGATCTTAGCCATTCTGCCCCAGGCTGTGGTCTAGCTCGTACTGCTCACTCTGATACTTCCATCAATGTCACTTTAGCTCCTGACACAATCCTGGTACCACTCAGGTTCAAGAACTGTCAGAGCACTTGGCCTACTAGCAGCATAAGGCAACTATCTACTTTACCTGAGAGGTCTCTCTCTGAGAGAATTGGTTTAACTCACTAGAGGCTATGAGGTTTAACTCACTAGTAGTCACAACATCACTTTTCTCCTACACTTTCTCAATGGAACTTACTTTTGGTTCTGCCATCGACGGTGACAGCTATGCTTTCCCAATGCACCAGTCATAGAATAGCCAAAGTAATCATTATTGTCTCCTGGAAGGGAGAGATCTATGGCGTTGGACATAGGGCCTTTAATGTTTACATTTCCTCTGGTCAAGACACAGACTTTCATAAAAAAGGAACCCTAAGAAGTGGGCCTACATAAACTCAAATTTTGCAGAACAACTATGAACAGCATAACAATGACTCTAGTTTTGTTTTGTTTTGTTTTGTTTTAGAGAGAGAGAGAATGTGTGCCTGTGTGAGTCAGGGGGAGAGAAGGGTGGGCAGAGGGAGAGAGAGAATCCCAAGCAGGGTCTGTGCCCAGTGTAGAGGCCCACATGAGGCTCAATCTTATGACCTGAGATCATGACTTTAGCCAAAATCGATTTGGATGCTTAACCTACTGAGACATCCAAGCACCCCAGAGTATTTTAATATTCATAAAAACTCAGTACTGTTTAGGTATAGTTTCTGATATAGAATATCAGAACTATCCATCCAAGGCTTTACTTAGAAAAAATGAGAATATATGCATAGATAAATTGTTATAAAAAGATGAATCCTAAAAAAATAGTCCTCCTTAGCCCAAACTCCAATAGATGAAGAATGGAGGGTTGCCATTATAGCATGTAACATAATATTTGATTCTAATTAAAATATTAGTTCAATGAAATGCTCTTTTGATAGACATTTACATGCTTCATATACTATATATTAAAAATAGTAGTACACACTTGATTACAGTTTATTAAGGATAAAACATAAGTATTTCATAAATAGTCATTAGGTAGATTATAAGATAATATGCAAAAGGTGATACAGGAAATAAATACAAAAATGCATTATTGTTCATTTATGACTTACCTTTTATTAAAACTGGAGCAAAACCCCTCATAGCAAGGCTCAGAGAGTTACCTGAAAAGCGACTCCAGTGTCTCCTATGGTCTGTGTTTTCTCTAATTGTCACAGCAGTCCCCATGTCTAACTTCATTCATTGGGGATAAAGCTTATCCTAAGATTTTCACTATACCTTGAAATTGTGAGGCTGTGCCTCCTTTTCACAGATACAGACTGCCCTCAATTAAGATATGACTGTACATTGATTCTGTACGAAAATTTCTCAACAAAATATTTCTAAAACTCTTGATACAAATAATTTATTCCAATACTCATGTTTAGGTAGGACCATCAAATAGGATTAGTAGATTTATCACATGTAATGGAAAGCAACCACTTATTATTTACCATTGATTATACCAATAAGTAGAGTATCTGGACTTACCTGAATAACATGCTTCAGTTTATCAATAATTTGATTTATCACGGGATCAGTTCCTCTGACTTTGACTTCGGGATTTCCAGACTGGGCTTTGATTCCATTGCCAACCACACGCTGAGTATAGCTAACAAAGAGAAAAGTGGAAGATACGAGACTTAGCAACCTGCCAGAATATTATCTGCCACAACCATTTGAACATACTTGAGCTCAGAGTCTTACTCTTTTAAGAGTGTACAATATATATATGTTTTTCTTGGAACAGACCCTGGCCCAACTGCACCATTTTTTTGGTAAAATGCTTACCATGCAAATATAAACTATTCTAATGTTTCTCTCCCAAAAGACGTAACCAAAAATTAATTGTTTTTTTTTCTTTTAGGATTTTATTTATTTATTTGACAGACAGAGATCACAAGTAGGCAGAGAGGCAGGCTGAGAGAGAGGGGGAAGCAGGCTCCCTGCTGAGCAGAGAGCCCGGTGTGAGGCTCGATTCCAGGACCCCGGGATCATGACCTGAGCTGAAGGCAGAGGCTTTAACCCACTGAGCCACTCAGGCGCCCCAATTAATTGTGTTTTAATATTATTTATTAATATACTAAAGAAAGCTACTATACATCCTAATTCATTACCAGATTTTGCTGAATTACGCATATGTCTGAATCCATATTATCTGGGTCAATTTATTTTATTTTATATAATATATAAATGAGTCCCAATGCTATTTTTTACATATTGGACTATAAAAGTCAAAACTATGAACATCATAAATAACTAAAACTGGCAAAATATTTTGCAAGCAGAAAAAAACTACAATCTTTCATCAACATTTATCTGAACAAGGATCTAGTAAATCATGTTGTATGTAATAGGCGGTCTTCACAGGTGGTTAAAGTCATTGCAAATCACTATCTTCCTAAAATGATAATTTAGATTCATCAGTCACAATGCTAGGAATAAAGGAGATGTTCAGTATGCTATTGGAATAGCTAGAAGGAATGGTATCTGCCATGTGAGAGGTGAGGGATAACATGAGTAGTAAACACTGAGCATGTGGAGAAGTCCGTCTGAATTAAGACACTTGGGGGAGAATTAAAGAAGTTATAGCTTGTGTTAGCCCTTGAAGTATTAAGGGAAGAATAGGCCTGAGATGGTAGAGTTAATGTAAACTCCAGAGCAAAGGGTGACATCCCAGCAGGAGAAATGGCAAAGGCATATGAATAACACACACAGGGAAGAATCGCTAGGGTTCTATTTACAAAGAGTACAAATAGGGAAAAGTAAGAGATAGGAGGCCATGCCCTGGACATTCCATACTCTTTCCATTTAAGACTCTCCTCTGAGTAATCTATTTAAATAGAAGTCATGATAAAGTGGCCTCAGAGACTTTTCAGCAAGCATTTTCACATTACGCTTAATGTAATATTTCTTCCCTCTATTTGAGCAGAGTATCACAGCTATCCACATGAACCCTCTGGACCTTCCACAGCAATGGAAGCTCTTTGAAAAGGTGAAAGGAGGTTCCACTATTGAGAATATGGCCATACAAAAGAAGTTTTAAGGAATATCCAATTCCTCCCCAAATTCAGCATGCCCAGTGATTAATTTCTACAAGTGGGTCAAACAATTACCAACTAGATCCTTCCAATTAAATGATGGAAATTTTTTAAATCGATATCAGTTGCACATGACAAAAATAATGATATTAATATCTTTTTTATTTTTAAAACAACCTTGAACCCACTTCTTAATGCAGAAATAGAGGGGTATATAGTTAGGTATTCCAGTATGCATTAGGGATTTGGCAATATATACCAATAACAATAGAAGAAAATCAATTATACAAATCTATTGATGTGTAATAATATCATTTATTTAGAAGGAATTAAGTAAACTATAAATATTAAACTTTTCTTAACTCTTCTGTAGCATTATTATATTTTTCTTTCAAATATTTCAAGCAGATTGCACATGTGGCTCCTTTATTGTATTTATTATTAATAATGATGAATAATATGGACAAATGGACAAGTTTGTCCATTTGTGGACAATGCATGTCCTAAGTGGACAAATGCATGTTTATGATCCAGGCATTGTTTTAAATACTTTCATTGGAGTTTGTCAGTTTATTCACATGATAATCATTTGTTGAGGGCATGAGAATGTGCCTATAGACCTCGAAGCACAGGAAATTTAATTGACTAAGTGTACCCGCTGCTTTGCTCTGAAATCTATTTCTGCACCTGCCCCCAACCAATCACTGTGTTCAGGAGGGATACTAATGCAGAACCATCAGTGGAAGACAGAGGGCTCCTCTGACAGCCAAGTTTGTCTCAGGATTCCCTGAAACCCTTGCTAACCTTTCCTTGGGCTGTAGGTCATGCTTGAACGCTCCACTCAAATTTCTTACCCCTCCCCTTCACTCTGGGTCACAAGTGCTTCATGACTAACAGCTTTACCAGCCTTACTCATTTCCACCCCATTTGCTTGGATAGGCATTTCCCTTAAGAAAACCCTCTTGTGTTTAATTCCTTTTTGTCATCTGCTTCTTGGAGAATCCAGACTAATACATCATACAATATTTACATTATAAGGATTCCCACTCTACAGATTGGGGATCTAGGATCTGACTATGTTCAGTAACTTTCCCAATGCAACATTTTGTTAACTGCGCAGCAAGGGTGTGAATCCAGGGAACATGAGCTCCAAAATACAATCACTCAATAATTATTAATGAAAACTCCCGAAATCAACTAATATAATCTGGAAATACAATCAGTTTTGTGCAAAGCATTTTTTTTCTTTTTGTAATTTTTTTCCTGTAACTATAGCATTTTCAAATATTTTACTACTTATAACTAGAAAAGGATATACTATTTTCTTAAAAAATCACAATGAACAGTTGTATACTGCCAGCTAAAGAGTGACGTAATGCTTGATAGAGGGTTGAAATAATAGATGGCAAATTTGCTATAAGATTCCCCTATTTCTCTAGAAACACAGATATAATATGAGCAATGAAAACTTAGTCTCATCTCTCAATTTTAAATACAGTAAAACTTTACACAATAAAGGTTTGAGCTCTCTGGGTCCACTTATACGTGGATTTTTTTTTTTTTATACATGGATTTTTTTTTTCAATAAATACAGTACTATAAATATATTTTCTCTTCCTAATTATTTTCTTAACAATATTTTATTTTCTCTAGCCTACTTTATTGTAAGAATAGAGTATATAATACATATACAAAGTATGTGCCAATCAACTGTTACCGGTAAGGCTTCTGGTCAGCTACAAGCTATTTGTAGTTTCAGAAGAGTCAAAAGTCATACATTGATTTTTGACAATGCCCCTAACCCCCATATTCTTCATAGGTCAGTTGTAAACTACTTTGGTTGCATCTTGGTTTATGTATAGACCATGAACGTTCTTTCAAGATGCAGGAATGTCATGTCACAGTAATCTGAAGAACTTCCCATTTTTTATTCTTAACTGTCACAGTTGATAGCACAGATAAATTTTATCACAATTACAAATGATCAAGAATCTCATTCCAACCTAGTGTATTATTCACTAGTTCAATATCACTATTCTTACATTATTACTTAAATAAGGAAAAATACTCCAGCATGGCATTTAAGATACTTCAAGTGAAAAATAATCTTTAAAAACCAGTTTTTCTTTCCTTTTTTTTTTTTAAATAAGGTTAAGAAGAATCACAATGCAATAGCAGTACATACATACCAGAATAGTTTAAAGGAAAAAGACAGATGATACCAAGGGTTGGCATGGACATGGACCAGTTGGAGCCCTCTCTCTTTGTGGATGAGTGTGTAAACTAATGTAAGCCACTATTTGACATGTATACTAAAGCTAACAATCCCATGGTCCTGGGGATATACTCAGCAATGTTTACTGAAAGACAGCTATAAGAATGCTCAGGGAAGTATTACTCTAAATAGCCTCACCCAGGCACCTGGGTGGCTCATTTGGTTAAGCAACTGCCTCTGGCTCAGGTCATGATCCTGGAGTCCCAGGATCAAGCCCCGCATTGGGCTCTCTGATCAGCAGGGAGTCTGCTTCTCCCGCTGACCTCTCTCCTCTCACGCTTTCTCTCTCTCTAATAAATAAATAAATAAAATCTTTAAATAGCCCCAACCAATGTCCATAAGCATTAAGATGGGAAAATAAATGGTAGTATATTTATATAATGATATACTATATAGCAATGAGAATGAATGAATTTAACTATATACAATATCTTGTAGGTTAATGCTAAATGAAAGAAGCTAGGTATAGAATATACTCTATGACCCCATCTATGAAAGTTTGACAATAAATCAATGTTCTAATTCACCATAAGTGCTACTTTAGGAGATACAGTCTAGAAGGTTGAAGTGGATTTCTGGGGTTCTAGTAATATATTCCTTGATTTGGGTCCTGGTTACACAAGAATGCTCATTTTGTATGAAAAAAAAAAACTGAATTGTACAGTTAAGATTTGAATATTTCATTGTTTGTTTGTATTTTCAACCCAAATCAAACACTTACATTAAAAACTCCTCATCCTCTTTGTCTTAAAATGTATACAACAGACAAATTTTCACTGAACCCTGTATAAATAAAAGATCCACACAAGTATTTTTAACATGGGCTAAATGCTTTTGTCATCACTAAATGAGTAATTTAGGATCTTAGTTTGATATAAAAACTTACTCCCTGCTGTCTTTACTTTGCATGCAAAATATATGGTTTCTTAATCAAATAAAATTTTTCTAACAAAGACTTTTTGAGTTTTTTATTATGAAATTTTAATAAATCATTAAATCACATTTTCCTCCTAAATGTACCAGTAATGGATAAAACATTTCAAGGATCCCTACAGAGGTTTCTTGACTTGAAAAATTGCTTGCATTTCAACTAGAAGAATGGAATAAAACACACATCCCAAAAAAAAAAAAAAAAAAAAGAGGCACATTTTTTTGTAATAGACCCACCATCTGGGCTTATTTCTTCTAAGCAGGTTGGGTAATAGATGACAGCAGTTTAATAGGAATACTCACTCCCCAAGTACAACTTGCTTTTCATTAGTATGGAAAAAAAGGCAAGCCCTGATATATTTATATTCTATAAAGATGTTTTAAAATGATGATTAACAAGATTCCAATTCTCTTTGTGTTCAACATATGAAATATTAAAAAGAAGTGCTAATAAATCCACACAGTATGTCATTAGGAAGTCATTTCTCCTGACTCTACTGACATTTCTTATTGGAAACTCATGTCATGCCCTACTAGTTGATATTAATTTCACTTTATTTAGAATGCAGTTGAATTTGTTTCAGTTTCACATCAAAAGTATGGTATATTGACATGCACTTATACAATGTCAGGTGGAAAAAATATTTGGGATCTGACCCTGGAATTCATTACAAAACCCTTAGAGTTATCGGTCTTAGAAGTCTTTGATAATGTCACTGGGACAGGATATAAGAAGGATATAAGAACTTCAAAATTAAGACAAAATGAGTAAAATACCCAGACATCATCACCATCTCTGTTGGAGGTTAAAGAGTGAGAATGGGGACCATGATGGTGGAAATAGTTATAGTAGTATTAATGGACATTTCATTTGTTTGCCTATTGCTTTTTTATATGACTTGGCTAGGTGATTATATATTAAAATTCCTTGAGTTTTCCAGAGTTTTGAGTCTCC
Source organism: Lontra canadensis (assembly GCF_010015895.1). Lineage (NCBI taxonomy): Eukaryota > Metazoa > Chordata > Mammalia > Carnivora > Mustelidae > Lontra > Lontra canadensis. Next base: position 6,617,971 of record NW_022631020.1, read on the forward strand.
TAAATCCTAGAAGGCAAAACACTGGAATGTCTTTGGCTCTGGCAAATACTGTGCTATCTTGGGTAAAAAGGTCTGGGAAGAACATTCTATGTATTGTATTGATCAATGAACTTCTTCAACAACAAATTTTCCTTTCAAACCATTTCTGGGCCTCCCTTCCTAGTTCTGGCAGCAAACACGAAAGTTAAGTACCACAGGTATTTTTGTGTGTCAATCTGTCCCAAATATTTGGGTAACACTAGACACGAGTGTGGCTCTGTATACATGCAGCTTCTATGTAACATTTCTCTTCTACAGCAAAGGTCTTAATCTTTGAAATCTCAGAATTGAAAGAAGTCATATGATTGATTTTATGTGCCAGATTTATGGGAATTACCTTTCACGGTAGGTAAGAGGCTTACAGGGAATTTAGAGAATGAAGACATCTATAGAATGATTAAACTTTTTGTGATCGCACTAACTACTTCCATTGTGGAGCCACAAACTATTTTTAAGTTAATCTCCACTATTTACTTGGCTTTATAATTACAGATAAATAGCGTCTTGATTTGAGATCTAGGTTTCTGAACTTAAATAATAAAGTCAAAATAAATAGAATTAATGGAGACCTTATTACAGTGTTTATTATTATTTATAGACAATTAATTTCCTACTGAGATATTGTACTTGTGATATCTTATGGATAACACTCATTAACATTATTTTAATAAGGTAAGGCCATGCTTTATTTAGTAGCCAAAAGAGAATGTTTAGAGCCCTACAACAAATAAAATATGAACATGTTTAGAAAGATTTAGAAAATAAGAACTCATTAAAGAATGGGTATTAATCAATCTTCATCATAACTTCTTCGATTGGCAAGGTATGTATTTGTGCTTGTCAGTTCAGGCAGGAGAATCACAAGGAGGCTGTTTCAAGATATTTTGTATGATGAGCAGCTGTGTGAACCTGAAAAATGATATTTCCTCATGAAAAACCAGTGACTACAAAAATTAGTGGTGTTTAGGGGGCTCTCATTTCAACAAACGTTGACTACCTAATAAAAATTCCATTAAAAGTAGATTTACCCCTAAGTAAAAAAGTAGTACATTCCTTAAGTTATTTCCTTTCTCCTAACCCTTCCCTGATCTTACCAAGAAACGATAAATACCTTAAGTATACCAAAGGTTCTGTTTTAATAGTTTTAAGTTTTTGAATTAAAAATTCAAAGCAAAGTCACCGAGGCAGCTCAGTGGGTAAGCCCCTGACTTTTTTTTTTTTTTTTTTTTTTAAGATTTTACTTCTTTATTTGAGAGAGAGAGAGAGAGAGAGATTGGGGGGGGGTGGCAAGGGAAAAGCAGACTCCCCACTGAGCAGGGTGCCCAATGCAGGGCTGGACCTCAGGAACCTGGGATCATGACCCAAACAAAAGGCAGATGCTTAACAACTGAGCCAACCAGGCACCCAAGCATCTGACTTTTGATCTCAGCTCAGGTGTTGATCTCAGGATTGTGAGTGTAAGTCCTTCAACAAGCTCCACACTGGACATGAAGCCTACTTAAAAAATAAAAATAAATAAATTAATTAAAAATTAAAATTCAAAGCAAATAATAATGGTTTGCTTCATAACTAATTACTTGAATTTTCTTTAAAAGTAACTGTCAAATTAAAATGATCAGTTCTAGGGTACTTGGATGGCTCATGCGGTTAAGTGTCTGCCTTCAGCTCAGATCATGACCTCAGGCTCCTGGGATTGAGGGGCTTCTTGCTCAGCAAGGAGTCTGCTTCTCCCTCTCCCTCTGCCCCTCCCCACTACTCATGTGCTCATGCTTGCTCTCTCTCTCTCTCTCAAATCAATAAAATATTTAAAATAAAATAAAATGATCAATTCTAGCTATCATCAATTGCACATACGGTTATGTGTGCTTACATATACACTTATGAAATGCTATACTAACATCTGTTTTCCAAGACACACATTTCAAAATTAAATTCTTCTTAGTAAGATATGGGCTCTCTTTCATGGATTCATGATAACTGATAGTTATCATTTTGCACTGATTTTCCATCTCACTTCACTGTTTGATAACATTATATGAAAGTAAAATATTATTTAAAGGATTGAATACTAATAAAGGCCATTTGAATCCAAAAAGCACTCAAAATTATTTGGGGTATAAATTTAATTTAATAACCTTTTATTAGGCATTACTAAATTCTAAAAGTTCATAACATCTTATACAGTTTTTTTAAATATAATTGACACCAACATTAATTAAATTGCTAATATAAAGTTACCAACTACATCATAAATACTTTAAAAAATTAGGGGCAAGGTACAATTCTACCAGGGTGCCTGGGTGGCTCAATGGGTTAAGCCTCTGCTTTCTGCTCAGGTTATGATCTCAGGGTCCTGGAATCGAGCCCTGCATCAGGCTCTCTGCTCAGCAGGTAGCCTGCTTCCTCCTCTCTTTCTGCCTGCCTCTCTGCTTACTTATGATCTCTGTCTGTCAAATAAATAAATAAAATCTTTAAAAAAATAAAAATAATTCTAGGACTACCAACATACCATCCAAACAAAAGTGCTAGGTAGTTCTAACCAACAGGTGACATAATAAAATCAAAGAGAAAGAACCTCTGAATTTCAGAGTGTACTGGTTTCCCAGGGCCACCATATTCAATCCACTACACAGAGTAATGTAAAGAAACGAAGTTACCTGTGTGATGACAGATTTCCCCTCGAATGTCAATTAATCATAGACTTTCCATATAAACCCTATCCTTGAAGTCATAATCTATTTTCTCCTAGGGAAATTTTAGTTACTATAAAATAATATTTATATTTCACAAGCTCATCTCTTAAATTATAGTTTGGGTTGTCCCCTTGTAACTCAGTCTCCCTTAAGAAAAATATTTTAATCCACTTTGGAAATTTTCAGTCCATAGTATCTAGCACCTCCTGTGTTTTAAATGACTCTTATCTTACTAGCAGAAGTAAACAATGCTATTGATAATTTCCTGTGTTCTAAATTCACATAAATAGGAAATATATCTTAAAATATAATTTTTTTCTCCTCTGAAGCAGTGGCCCAACCACCTGCTCTAAATGTTAAAGTTCCCTGAAAGCTAGGAAGGGCTAGTTTATTATGAAGGTGTTGACGGCTGATGCTTTGGGGACCCACACAGGCACACATAATAAATTTTAATCACACTTAATGCTAATGTGGTAGCCAGACTGTGACAATATTTAAATGCAACTAATTTCATTGAATTAGCTATACTCATGAAGCTAAACATAGGTGTTTGAATCTATATAAATGCCTCAAAAGAAATATGTTAGCTCTTCTCTTTTCTCTTTATCTTTTGTTTGATGCTTAAGAGTGAAAAGATTTTAACTCAGATCTTTATTGTTTGTTTCTTTTTGTTTTTATGTAACAACCAGCTTTCTTGTTTTATCACCATAAGACTGTAAGGGTCCTTAGCAGGTTACTGAATCTAGTACTCTGCTTTCAACAAGAAATACACCTATGCCAGGAACATAGTACTTGGCATTTATCTCTTGGCCTGTAGCCTCATAGATCTGTTGTCTGTCTTTAGTGACAGTAACATAAATTTAAAGCTGGAAAGGACCTTAGAGGTCATCTAGTCCAACTGAGCCATGTCTTAAAACAAATGAAGAGGTATGTTTATTTCATCATTTTGCACCTATGTACTATATATTTCCAGAAAAGACTTTGAGGCAGCTTAAAATAATAAAAGGCACAGACACTATAAAGCAAGGGCACTATGACAGAATAACAAAGGGAGACAGATGACAATGATAAAAGGAGACCTAGAAAAGAGACACTGCACTTCACCCTAAAACCCAACCCTAAGCCTCTTGATGGAGAAGGCCAAAAGGAAACTCACAATTCAAATAGCTCTCAATCAGCTAATGAAGGTCTATCTGCAAATGTCAGCAGCTGGGTCTCTCTAAACTCTCAGGCACAGCCCAAGAGTCTTTAGGTAACAGACAATGAGCAGTACAACCACAATTACCTTCAGTCGCAATTTCAAAAGTTTCAAAGGTGTTAAGCACACGATTCTTTTTTATGCGAATCTTTGTTAAGAGTTGCCTTTGTGATGTTAAATGTTAGTTCTGAGTAGGCATTTCTACTGGGACTTGGTTATCGGACTTGGTGAAAAATGTGGCCTTGGAGAACTTAGAAGAGCAGATGGTTAATATTTCCCTGAATTTATTTTTGTTTTTAATTGATATTTTATTTCACCACTCACAAAGAATATATTCTCTGGATAATGTAATGAAGCATCATAGACAAAAGAATTCAAGGTCAGAGTGACTTGAGATAAATCACAAGCAGAGGTCTGGTTGGAAGGACTGCACTGCCTCCACTACCCTCCGCAGCATAGAGGAATAGGATGGGCAATTTTACTAACAAAAGAACACCAGCGAGAGGGGAAAGGCAGGTGTAATGGTGAGACAAATCTTAACTGATGGACAGTTAAATGTTTTTTAATAGATTATTTCATCCTATGTTTACTGAGATCGTTTTCTTTTTTCTTCCCTCACTTTTGAAAAAATGTGTTTTGTCATTTTATAAAAGAAATTACTTAGTAGATTTAATTTCCAAAGTTTAAAGCAGACTCATCATCAATGTTCTAGAAATTGGATAGTCTTGATATGTGGTCTATGTGTTTTTGGATTGGCGATGGGAGCCTGGCATGGCAGTCAAAACTGCATTTTGTAACTCTTATTATGAACACTTGTCTGTCTGCTCTTATCTTAGGCATGATCAACCAATCACATAGGAATTAGGAAAAGCCAAGCATAATAACAAGAACTGAAAGCATAAAAATGTTTATAGGCACTTCATTTATTTTTATTTGGAATCGCAAAAAACTGGAGTTCTGGGCCGATGGAAGAGATATGAAGTTTTAAAGATTTGTAAATAGCCATTCTTAACAAAAATAATCCTGCGGTAATTAGTATTTAGAAAGCAATTAGAATTTGAGCATAACGCATCATTTCTAATATCCAGTTTCCAACCCTTCTCCAATTCCAACTTGAAGTTCTGTCCAGCAATTCCATTTTGTGGCCTGATGAATCTCAAAATTTAAATTGATAGGTTTCAAATCATTGTTATTATAAAGAGCAAGGTGGAGAGGAAAGTGGGGAAATAACTAAGCTTTTTACCCATACCTCATCTTAACTAGACCGTAACCAAATTCCTGCTATCACACAGTCCCGAGAAAATGATCCACTTGCATAACAGAATTTAATGTGTCCACTTGCATAGAGGGGGAAATTTCTCCAGCTTTTTCTTGGCAAACTCGGTTGTGCTGTGCAGAAAACAGCTGGACTTAGTTCCATAGACAGAACCACGTGTACCCAGGGGTGTTTAGATTCCTAACAATTGTGTATACCACAGAAACATATTTGGCTGACTCGGTATATGCAAAATACACACACACAGAATGTAGACCATTTCTGATAGCCTCCGGAGTCCAAATTGCATGGGTATTTCTGGCCCAGATGGCTGAGGGATTCCACACCTTTGGACAAATGTGGCCACCCTCTCCCTCACTCTCTATACTTCCCCTCTTATCCTTTTTCACTTAGATTATTTCTGCCACACCTCACAGGATTTACACACTCCATCCTCCCTGCTTAGAAAGTTCTATCCTTTTAGACCCTTCCCTCAGTCAGGTGCACTAAACATTAAAAATATTTTTGCAGAAATGATTGCATTAAGGATTTTGAGATTACCCTGGATTATCTGGGTGGGGCCCAAATGCAGTCACCTGTGTCTCCCTAAGTGGCAGCCAGAGGGAGATTTTGTTTTTACAGAAGGAAAAGAAGGTGAACGCTGGGACCACAAGTCAGGGATCAGACTGATGCTGCCATGAGTCTAGAGACACCACAAGATGGAAGAGGCCAGGGAGGGATTCTCCCTAAAGCCCTTAGAGGGAGCTTGGCCTGACAATTCAATTTTGGCCCAGGGATAGGAATTCCAGACTTCTGACCTCCAGAACTATTAGGGAATACGTTTTTGTGGTTTTAAGTCTCTCAGTGCTAATCTGTTACAGTAGCCACAGGACACTAATACAACCAACCAAGCAGGGTATCCCTCTTTCATTATTTGCTCTCCCTTCAACTATTGCTTGCTAACATGTAGTTTTCTGAGATGAATGTTTCATCACTGTAATTAAGTGATAGATTCACAATGAGGTGTTTCAAGTCTGTAACTCCCTCTTCAACTGTAAATTCTTGACGTCAAGGAGCCTGTCTGTCTTAACCATCCTCTAGTTCCTGGGCTTGGTAACAGTTTAGAATATGAGAACTCAATACGTATTTGTTACCTGAGTGAATGTAGGATAGATACAAAAGTAAACTAAAAAATGAATTTCAGGCAAGAGTTTGTCTTTTCCAGAATTGGTCCTTATAAAAGTTATGAATCATGTCTGTACGTTCCTGAATTTGGTAACAAATGCCATGAATGTGTAAGTTCATGTTAAGCCCGATTTGTTCCAGTTTCTGGCAGTCTATCACAGAACCCCATGCAAGTTCCCATTAGTGGAGAGAAAAGAAAGAAATTAGGAAAATAGAACAAACGATGTAAGCAACACCCAATGCTAAAACTCAATATGTAGAGTATAAGAACAATTAAGTAAGTTAACTCATCCTATCCATATTTTATTTCATGAGACAGAAGAACTTGCTCCTTATAAAAATTATGTAAGATGGCATTTGGCTCCCCACAGCCTGTTTCCTGAGTCACTCTTGAAGTGCCCAGGGAACGTTCCTCTACTGTCCCAGTCCTGCTTCTTGAGGGACCAGAAGAGACTGGCCACTCACACACAACTCATAATGTATAGCCCCCTTAGGACACTACAGCTACAATAAAAGGACAAGATGCATCAGAGGCCTGTGGGCCTAGGAATGGGGTTCCCTCAAGAAAAAGCCTTGTCGGGGGTAGGGAGGCAGCAGTGCAACATGGTGCTAGAAGCCGTTTATAACCTCAGTGACCAGAGTTCAATCACACAGGTTTCCCAGCATCCTTCTCTCCCTCTGCTGCTTCCCACCACCACCAACCCAACCATGAACTCAGCCTCTTTTTCTTTACCCTTCCCTTACACAAGTTTCAATTTGTTATTTATTAGTACAGTGGGATTTGAATGAAGTTGAGGGAACAATGGAGAGAGATGACAATGCAAAATGGGGAACTACCAATAAACAAGTGACCTGCACTGTATCCATAGGCTATTTCAATTTAATGTTCAAATAAAATACAGCTCTCCTTAAGAATCCCTGCCCAGAAAGCAGTAACACATATCATCTATAAGTAGTACTCATTCTCGCCACACACCTGTCCCCCACTATAGGTGCCTGCTGAGCATGACAACATGTCTGGTATGTCTGGTACCTTGAACCAGTTCAGATAAGAGAGGTGTTCACCTTAACCTAGTTACGTTATTCCAATAAACACGTGCTGGCCACTGAGAGGGGTGGTGTCTATCAATCTGCTCTCCAGTTTAGATCAAAAAGGAGCTCAGCCCTCATCTTGAAGGTAAATAAATGAAAAAAATGGTTATTACTTTTTGATATCAGACCCTCATTTTGGATAAACATCACTACCTTCTAAATAAAGTGAGTTGGGTAAATAAAACAGAAACACACACACACACACACATATGCACACAAATAAAAATCATACTGTAAAAACAGAAAGGGAACATCATGTTCCTGTCATGAAGACTCAGGAGGAAAGACTATCTCTTAAAAAGATTTGACTATGGAACCAGAAGAAATATTTAGAAAAGTGCTTTATAGTACTTACACTATGAAGGATATGTAGAAAGGCAAATCATTTACAAAACAGAATGTGGAAGTTATAATGATAAATTGGGAGATGCCTGAGATTAGGTTTAGAGTTTAGAGCAAAAATAGTGTTTAGAGCAAAATAAGTGCAGTAGCAGAATTTCCAACCACAAAGGAATCCATGGAAAAGCAAACTGAAACACCGAAAAGTTCAAGTGGTAATTGAATCAGAGCCCGGGGGAAAAAGAGAGAGAGAAAACAATGACAGAAAAGATGGTAGATGGGAATGCCAGAGACTGGAGTTTCAGCTCAAAATAATTTGTGTTCCTGAGAAAGAAAGAAGATCCACTCAATCTAAAACAATCATCAAAACTATAACTGAACTATGAAGACTAAAAATGACTAATTAGATTGTAGGGACAGTGGTGGGAAAACAGTGAAGTGTTATCCGTATTTAGACAGAAACTAGTCAAACTCCAGAAATTTAAAAAAAATGTCCAACTTATATATAGATAGTAAAACAACAGCAGCAGCAGCAACAACAACCCACAGTCCTTTAAAAATAAATTATGCCAGGCTTACTTTAGACCTTTTTTGGTCACATTAACATACCAGAAGACATGGAGCTTTTAAGAGAATAAGAATATGACCAAGAATATTATACCCACCAGGTCGTCTTTCTCAAGGTTGAATGAGAAGTATTCTGTATATAAAAACGGATTTGTTTTTCCAATAATAATTTACTCAAGGACATATAGGTACATATTGGGGAAAATAATAAAAACAAAAGCTTCAAAAATTAAGAAATTGTAAATCCAAAATCCTGAGACAACTGATTCAAGTATAAAGTTAATTTTATATATTTTATAATTGTTAGCCACAATAATATTCTTAAAGTATAACTGAGAGAAAATAACATAATGAATTAATGTAATTATACTACACATTCCAAGTTACACTACTAGATATTGAAAATTTTTAGGGGCAAAGAGAAGGAAAAGCATTGTATATCCCTTATCTAATACTGTGAGCTCAAGAGATAGCACCAGAAATTCTTTAGGCTCTTTTCAAGGAATCCAGAATTAGACCACAGGTGACCTCTTCTGACATGATCATTCTAGTCTAGTCCAGAGCTATTCCCTCATCTGATTATCAAAAAACCTCCTAACTGCTCTCCCAGCTTCTGCCATTAATCCCCTTTGGGTGTTCTTAGCACAAAACAGAGGGATGTTATTAAACATAACCCAAATCATGCTACTTCTTTGCTTAAAACTTTTCTATGGATGCCATACACGTTAGAGGAAAAACCAAAGTCTTTACAATGGTCTACAAGGCTGTTTCTCTATCATCTGCCTCTTCTCCTTTATGTTTCTGGCATCATCTACTGATACTCTCTCCTCCCCTCATTTTGCTTCAGCCACTCTGGTTTCAATGATGGTATTCTCAGAACGAGTCCACATGCTTCTGATTCAGAGTTTTGGTACAAATTATGTTCTCTCTAGAATGTTCTTTCTCAGCAGAGCATGGCCCTCCTCATCTCTTTCAAGCCTCTCCTCAAATGCCTTGCCTCTGATATATAATTGCCATGTCTGGCAGTTTTAAATGTGACCTCAAAATAGGTTGACATCAAATGATGGGTCAGTGGCCTCTTCTTTGAACCTGAGCATGCTTGTGACTGCTACAACCAATAGACTCTGGCAAGTCATTTTGTGTGACTTCTACTGCTAAACTAAAAGCCCACAGAACTTCCCCCTGATTCCCTCAGAATGACCAATCCATGGGAACCCAGCTCCCATAAAAGAAGTTCAACTACCATGATACCACTGTAATGGCAAAGTCACATGTGTCCCTCCAATGAAGAGTGCCTCCCAGCTGAGCCCATCCTACTAGCCACCTCACTGATTTATAAGACATAGGAAAAAGCCCCTTGAACCCTCCAGACTGGGTTATTTGCCAATTGAATAGCACTGAGTCACTCTCATCACATAAAAGAAGAAATGCTCAGATGAATCCTGCCAGAATATTCCTGACCTGTAGTATCCACGAGATATAATAAAATAATTGTTGTTTTAAGTTATTAAATTGTGGAGTAGTTTCTTGGCTGCAATAGTAACTATAACAGTAGTTATACCTACTCTTTACTACTTCTACTGACATCAATCTCTTTTCTTGATTTGTTTTCTGTAGTAACATTTTAAAACAGACCAAGTAATTAGCTTGTTTATTTTGTGATGACCTCTATTACTGAGAGATTTTTGTATGTTTTATTCACTGATACATAAAAGCCATAATGGTTATAAATAGCTATTAATATGTATTGAATGCTGAATGACTAATATTAAATGGTGATAAAGGTTACATATTTAAATTTTTAATGTTAAAAAATATAAAGTAAAAAACATATTCCAAGAAGGAGAAAAAACACACAATGCTATTTACAAAGCATAAACAAGTTCATAGAAGTCAATTAAAAAAAACGGGTATGGCAAACAGACATCAATTATACCACTTTCTATTGAAAACAGACTGTCTGATTGAATTTATAAAAATAAATAAATGAATAAAACTCTCTTTTATTTCTGGGAAATGTAAAAATTGTCCCTGGAAGTTTAACAATATAAAATGCCTAGATTAATATATAGATTAATCTGGAAAATAAAAATAAAACATTTGAGTAGCAAAATTGATTTTGGACAAAGTAGAATTTAAGGGGAAATATTTTACATGGAAAATAATAAAAGTACTTAATGGTATAAGGCAAAATAGTCAATGAATATGTAGCAACAATAATCTTTAATCAGTAAGTTGCATATCAAACATTTATAAAGCAAAATGTATTCATCATACATGAATACATAATTAAAGTTATAATTAGAAGAGATTTAATTATAGTAGAATTAGTATGGTTCTCAGTTATGACTGATTAAATAGATAAAAGTTTAAAGGATATAATTTTAACATTATAATATGTATTTTTAACACACATATATATATATATATAAACTTGTGTACCACAAAAAATATTTTTCTTTCAAGTCTCCTTTGAAAATTAAAATGAGATTATATTTAAGATTACAAAGAAAGTTGCAATATATTTTTAAAAGTACAAATTACATAGTTTTCATTACCTACCTAAAAATCAAAAAAACTTAAAGTTAAGGGAAAGTTGTAACAAGACAACCACCACCACTGCTTTCATATTATATTTAAAAATAGGAATGTTGAGATTAGTCCTTTGTTGAAAGAAAGAAACCCAGCCAATTACTAGAGAGATAATCTCATATTTCATTCCAAATGCATAGCTATAAATATTCTCATTTGTATTAAAAATTTTTAAATGATTAAGTATTTAACTCAAAAATATAAAATAGTAAAATAAAACATATATAAGCCAATTATAAGGAACACTAAATTAAATGTTAAATAAAAGGCAATGAATTATACAGAACTGATAAAGATATATGAGTTCATTATTTACCAAGTATGTCATAATATAAAAAAATTGACAAAATGGACAAAAATATACAAAATTATAATAAAAATTGAAAAAATTGAAATTTGAAGTAGAAAAACAAATATAGGAAATGCAGAAATTGTTTTAAACACAGTTACATGTTTCATTTAGATGATCATGAACTGGGCATATGAATCTTACATTAACTTAAAAAATGGTAAATCTGGTAAATATATAAATGTTTTTGCAAGAAACTCAAAATATTATTCAAAATGAAATCTCTATTAAAGGCTCAATAACAAGACAGTTTTATTAGTGAGTATCTTTTTAAAAAATCTGAGTCCCAGCTATAAGATAAAAGCATAGAAAAATAAGTGGCTTCTTTCCTAGTAATTTTACAAAGCAAATATAACTCAGATACCAAGTCTTGAAAAAGTTAAAATAAAAAGAATAAAATATTTAAACACGATCTCCCATAGTTAAAATATGAACATAGCTAAAATATTCTTAACTAAAACAATCACAAAGTGAATTATACACTTATTACAAAATCACCCACCCTAATAATCTGGGATTCAAATTCAGACATACAAAGTTGGCTTAATACTAAGAAATGCATATTCATGCAATGCAACTTAATAAACCTCTTTATTTACTTTATACTGTGCATTTACTTAGTAAGTATAATACACATGACTAATAACATTTAACTAAGTATTAAAGGATATTTCCTTACCATGATTGAAATAACTATCTTAAACTAAAAGGTAATTTTATCATTATTTAGTTCTAACCAAAGCCATAAGATGAAGAAACAAGTAAATATGTATATTACAAAGGAGAGAATTAATGATCAGTAATAGTTTTAATAACTAACCATCTAATCATGATAAGTTCTATGTGATCACATATACCATATGAAAAACACAAAGGAAGTTTGTGCAAATCAACACAAAAGATAAACTTTTACCTTTATATGAGACAATACAATGGTATAGAAAAGTTTGAGATTCCTCACAAAGATTGAATCTAAGTCCTATGTTGGTCTCTCTCTCTCTCATACGGAGGACCAAATTTTGCTACCCTAAAATATGCCTCTGTGGCGTATTCGTAATCTTAAACTGGTTCTTCTTAAAAAAAAAAAAAAATTATTTATTTATTTGAAAATAAAAGAGAGTGCACAAGAAGGGGTAGGGCCAGAGGAGAAGCAGATTCCCCACTGAGCAGGGAGCCCAATTCAGGACTCGATCCTGGGATTCCAGAATCATGACCTGATCAGTAAAAGCATATTAAAATCTTCTGCCCTGGCATCTCAGACCTATAAAGTATTTAGTCATGCAAGTGAATAAAACCTCTGTGAAGGTGATTAATGCACCCATCAACCTAGCTCGTTTCCAATTTGCCTTTTCAAATGTTTTCAAACTCCTTTCAGGAGGATAGACATGTCTTAAGTTCGTTAGATATTTGGCAGCATTTTATGTAAAAAGGCTTCAAAAAAACAAAAACAAAAACAACAACAACAACAACAAAAAAAAAAAGCCACAAGAAACAGTCACCAAATGCCTTTTTAAAAAATCCTTCACATAGTACTTGGTATAGGTCTTCAGAATTTTCAACCAATTTACATCTACTGAAAAACTAAATTTACTCAAATGCAAGACTTAATATTTGCAAAGACATACATTTATTCCTCTTAATTTCTATATTTATCATATACATACTGCCTTTCAACTGTGTGATTCTAAACTTATGTGAGCTCAAGAATGAAAAAAAAAAAAAAATGGCCATAGGACCATCACAGGCCAATTCTCTATGCCTCCTCCATGCTGGAAGAGTGGCAGGTCACCTGGGCAAAGGACACAACATTTTAAGGCAAGACATTAATAGCTTTAAAGATGCCTGTGGCCTGTAACTTCGTTTGGCTTCCCCAACAGAAGACTTCACCTACACTCACTTCACGTACACTCTTGATGTACAGTCATATACTTTCTTTTATTCCACAGAGGTTATACTAGTAAAGAGGCCCTTAACTGAAATAAAATAGAAGCAGCAGCTCACACTGCCTCCTACTGTTGAAAGGAAAATTTCATGAGGACAAAATGGTCCACAAATTGCAGTCGATTAACCAACTGAGCCACCCAGGCACCCTTCAGCTGGTTATTCTTAAGAAACTATAAACACAAGAGAAAAATTGAAAACCAAGTAGAAGTTACCCTTTTGTTTTTGTTTGTTTGTTTGTTTAACGATACAATTTTTTCAAAAAAATTGTTTGACAGAGAGAGATCACACACGTAGGCAGAGAGGCAGGCAGAGAGAAAGAGAGGGGGGAAGCAGGCTCCTCACTGAGCAGAGAGCCCGAATGCGGGCTTGATCCCAGGACCCTGAGATTATGACCTGAGCTAAAGGCAGAGGCTTAACCCACTGAGCCACCCAGGCGCCCCAGAAGTCACCCTTTTGATAGAGACATTTACATGTATAAGGGAAATCTCCATTTGTATGGATATCTCCTTTGTATCAAGAAGAGGCAGATGATACAATGTATAAAACTCTTAGCAATGAAGAAGGCATGGACTTAAATATGGGTAACAAGTACTTTTCTCAGGAACCTCCCACATGATTCTTCACCCCCATCTTTTATGTTTAGCTGAAGATGGTATTTAAAGTGACGGCTTTTGTCATTTTGGGAAGTTACTCTGTTTTTCCAGGTCTCTCCCATGTATAAAGAAAGTATACATATTATTAAACTTCCATTTGATTTTCTTCTATTAATATGTCTCACATCAATTTAATTCTCAGACCAGACAAAAGAACCTTAAAGGTTAGAGAAACATTTTTCCTCCCAACACTCACAATGTAGATTTGGTCACTCATTAATGATGTAGTAAAGATGTTAGGGCTCGAAGATGACAGTCAAAAAAGAATTCTTGAGACGTCTTTGGTGCAAAATGGTGGTTTTATTAAATTACAGGGACAGGACCCTAGACAGACAGAGCTGCGCTGGGGTAACAAAGAGTGGCCCATTATGAACTTTCAGGTTGGGAGGGGGTTAGGGATAGCATGTAAGTCTCCCAGGTATTTTGGAAACAAGGTTTCTAAGATCCGAAGGGGGCTAGCTGCTGTTAGGAAAAGGTCAATTATTACTGTTTAGTAAAAACTCAGTCATCAGACTCTTCAGATGTATATTAGTGGGTCACATGCTTGGAGAATGACTGCCAACATGTATCTCGGAATTTTTATGTGTTATCAAGAGAATTTTATATGTTAAAATAGACTTACAGAATTCCAAGGGGTCAGGCTAAGATAGCCTTTTGCCCTTAGCCAAGTGTCAACATCGAGGCTGTTGAGCTCCTCCAGGAATGTCACTCTGCCTGTTTCAAGGACGTGCCAATGAATAGGCTGCAAGTAGTAACGAAACTTAATAATTTTTCCTTTGTTTTTGTTTCTTGGGTCAATTAACTTCCTGAGCCTCAATTACCTTATGTTTAAAATATCCGCGCTGTGTTCTAATTTTCAGTGTGGCTGTAAGTACTAAGTGTGCATCAAAATAGGTGACTGATATCAGCCTCTGTGACCTTCTCAAGTGTCTTTGAGGAGAAACCAGAAACAAGAAGAACTAGAAACCGACTTAAGCAGGAGCATGCAGGTGTTATTTATGAACTATCAGGTATGATGAAAACATAATGAGTGAAGGTGACCTAAGGGTCTTCAATGTGTTATGTGGAAATCATTAAACCTTAATTCTTAAAACCAATCACATTACACCTGATGACATACAATTATACCTCAGAGAACTGCTTACCCCTTCCATTTTTTGCATATAATCTATAAACTAACAAGCTCCACGACAGTCCTTTCAGAGTAATCTGAAATACTGTCTCCTATGCTATCCATCCTCAGTAAAACAAGGAAAAAAGCACTTACTAACCTACTTTGAGTTTGGCTTTTTTTTTTTTCAGTTGACCTAAGTGAAATCATCCTTATATATTGCCAGTAACAATGTATTTAACAAATATTAGTTACTATTGTTTTAATTTAAAGGAGGAATACTAAAGTATTCATTTTTCCATACTTCATTTTTCTTCAATCATAGCTATAAAGGAGATAGACATAACTGAAGTTAAAAAAAAACTATTGAGAATAATGTACTTTTGAAATAAAATTCATTACTCCCTACAAGCACACTATCTGCAGAGCTCATATGATTATATAAATTGCTTTAAAATAACCCAAAACCCAAGTAATTCACTAGTTTAGTTCATTGTATCATGTCAATATCAATTGCCTAGTTTTGATGGTGCACAGCAGTTAGAGAAAATATCACTGGGCAAAGCTGAGTAATGGATATGCGGGGTCTCTCTACATTTTGTTTGCAACTTCTTGTGAGTCTGTAACGATTTCAAAATAAGAAGCTAAAGAAATCATGCAAACTGAACATGATTCAAGTTAAGAGTAAATTTAGAAAACAAATTAAAGAAGGGACTGTTTTAGAAATAGTGAATGTAATCCTTCAAAATGTAAGAATGGAAAACAAACAGAAACCCCATCTGATGGAAAAAAAATACACATGACAAATGAAATACAAAACTACTGAAAAAAAAAAAAACCATATTACATTAAGCAATAGCAACCCCTGCAATTCCAAATCCACTGCACCTTTAGTTTTCCAAAATCTCAGCTCTTTTTAAAAATAAGGTACCCTCTTTTATAATCCCATGGAACAGTACACAATAAAAACTCAATAAAAACCTTATTGTGTGCTAAAGCATCTACAAAAACAAAGGTTACTATTCTTGGAAAATGCAAACCAAGGGAAGATATGATATTGCCAAGGCTAATTAGAATCAAATACAGAGGAAGGATTCTGAAAAGAGACTGAATATTTCCACTTCATGCAGACAAAAGGGCATCCAATAAAGGACACATACAATCTATTCCTCTGGAGACTAAACCTTGGAGACATGAGTCTGACATTTTCTATTTCCTTTAGAACAACACTGCAAATCTCTCGGAACCCACAGCAACACCCTTGGAGATTTGAGATTACCTGATAATTTCAGAACTGATGTTTGACATAACACTGACATGTTGAATATTTTCCTTTAGCCACAGGAGATCTCCAGCTCCAGAAATCGTAAGTCAAAGAGCATACACTCAATTCGTTCTTTGTTATTGAGTGGTTTGTTTTCGCTAGATAATTTATGGAAAATTAGCACAAAATGACAGCTACGATATGGTGTAGGAATACCAAGCAGATGAGAAAGTTGAATATTATTACCAACACAAGATAAGAAGAACAGTCAGCAAATAAAGGTCAAATGAAAGAATCAACCTAAGTTTCTCATAATGTCAACTCTGAAATGCAGTTTCAGCAAAAGTCTGGGCAAAGAGAGTTTGGTTACCTTTTTTCTTGCCTAAGCTATACTTTGAAATTTTCTAAGGCTGAAGAAGATGTACACCAATATCAAAATCCTAACAAATATTTATTTCTTTTGATTCAGTAATTTAAATTTTACTATGGCAAGCAAAATAATAGAAGAGTAGTCAAAATAATGAGGGCAAAGAAATTGATCATAGTATTATTTTGGCAGGAAAAATTAAAAACAACAGAAATATACATGAGTGAACTATGGCACTTTCATTCTAGGGAATTATATCATATAGGGAAATGCTGGCTATACTCTGTTAGGGGACAAAAGCAACATTAAAACTGTTTATATAATATCATTTCTACTCTATGAAAATTATGGATTTTTTAGAAAATTAATAATAACATATTTTCAAGCATATGGTGACCATAAATTTATTCTCCATACCAGGCGATTACTGAGAGTAAAAAGGAGTAATAATAAAATAGCCCAAATTGGGAATCTCCCAGAGACACAAAACATGTATTACCCTACCACGTTCCAGGCAGACAGGCCCTCAAGTAGTTTGTATACTTAAAATAGTTTAATCTCCATCAGCACACTGGAATATGGACAACATTGGTATACACATTTTATAGATGAAGAAACTGAGATACACAGATAGCCAATAACTTCCCCGGTTTGGTGAGTTTGAATTCAAGGTGAGACTGTCTGGATAGAGTTCATGCCCTTCATCACTATACAAAATGCTTGCTGGAAACCCTGGAAGGAAACACACCAAAATACCAAAGAGTAGAAACACTGGGAAGACATTTTTACACTTTTTTAAATGATTCAAAACTTTCATGTCTCTGTTAACTGAATGACATTTTCAAGAAGAAATTCATTGTAAATGAATCCATAATTTATCAGTGTAAAAGAAAATTACCACATCTATTTGTTCCCCTTTTGGTATAAAATAAACTATAACAGTGATTGTGAATTAATAAATCAGTATCTTGAAAACCATTTGTCATTTTAGTTTCTTAATTATTTGTTAGTTTTACAAGTACAGCGATCATTCATTTTCTTTCATGTCCCACTTTACAAGTGTGTGAATACTCTGGAATTAATTATAATATCAAGCTGGGCATGTTTTCTCACACACACATACACAAAAAACCTAAAGCAAAAATGAATTTCCAAAATCTTTCTTCCATGGACCTTTTTTATTTGGGGGGGACCGAGGTTCAAACCATTTTTTTAAACCACTTTATCGAAGTATTAATTACATATAAACAAAGTTCATATTTAATGTATACAACTGGATAATGTATAAAACATACATAAATATGTATACATATTTAATGTATACAAAGTTCATATTTAATGTTTACAACTTGATTTAATGTATAGAACACCTGCAAGACCATCACCACCATCAAGGACATAGACATATCCATGACTTCATCAAGTTTCCTCCTGCTCCCCTTATTGTAGTTATTACTGTGTACATAGTAAGAAAAATTAACATGCAACCTACCTTCTTAGAAACTGTTAAGTATACAACACACTATTATTAGCCATAGGCACTATTCTGTATAGTAGATCTCCATAACTTATTTGTATTGCGTAACACCTTTTGAACATCACTGCCCCTCTCCTGGGCCCCTGGAAATCACCATCCTACTCTTTGCTTCTGTGAGTTTAACCATTTTGGATTCTATATATAAATAATATCATACAGTATTTGTTTTGTGTGATTGGCTATTTCACTTAGCATAATGGCCTCCCGGCCCAACCATGTTGTTGCAAATGACAGGATTTTCTTCATTTTTTAAGACTGAATAATATTCCATTGTGTATATATAACATATTTTCCTTATACATTCATCTGTTGATGGACATTCAGGTTGTTTCCATATCCTGGCTAATGTGAATAACGTTGCAATGAACATGAGGTTAGAGATAACTCTTTGAGATCCTGAATTCAATGTCTTTGGATAAATATCGACATGTGGGATTGCTGGACCATATGGTAGTTCTAGTTTTAATTTTTTGAGGACACTCCACGCTGTTTTCCATTATGGCTGAGCTAATTCATTTTCCCACCAATAGCATATCAGCATTTTTGTTCTTCCACATCCTCAACCCTTATTTTTTTTCTTTTTTTAAATAATAGCCAACTTAACGGGTGTGAGGTGATATCCCATTGTGGCTTTAATTTGCATTTCTCTAATTATTAGTGATGTTGAGCAACTTTTCAATATACTTGCTGGTCATTTGTATGTCTTCTTTGGAAAAATGTCTCAATCAGGTGCTTTCATGCTCAGTATTTAATCAGGTTATTTTTTCTTTTGCTATTGAGTTCTAGGTACTTACATATTTTGGATATTAGCCCCTTAACAGATATATGATTTACAATATCTTCTCCCCATTCTGTAGTTTGCCTTTTCTTCTTGTTGACAGTTAACTTTACTGTGCAGAAGATTTTTAGTTTGAAGCAGTTCAACTTGTTGATTTTTGCTTTTGTTGCCTGCATTTTGGGTGTCATATCCCCCCACCAAAAAAAACAAAACCAAAACAAAACCATTGCCAAGACTGATGTCAAGGAGCTTTCCATATATTTTTTCCCCAGGAATTTTATGGTTTTAGGCCTACATTTAAATCTTGCACCAATTTCGAGTTGACTTCTGTGTGTGGTATAACTTATGGGTCCAATTTCTTCTTTTATATGTGCATATCCAGTTTCCCAGTATCATTTATTGAAGAAACTATCCTTTCCCCATTTCATATTCTTGTCAAAGATCAGTTGATCATACATGTATGGGTTTATTTCTGGGATCTCTACTACATTCATTGAACTATAGATCTGTTTTTATGCCACTACCATTTGGCTTTGATTACTACAGAATTGTAATATATTTTGGGGTCAGAAAGTGAAAACCTTTAGCTAGAGACATCGCACTTCTTAATTCCATAGGCCTTTTTTATTAAACCCTACTGAAGTACTTATCAAATACTATTTACCAGGTTTATTTTTTACTTTTTTTTCCATATTGAATATATGCTAACCATATCAATAAATCATAATAAGTATAGGCTATAGAACAGGTGGTCAACAGCTATATTCCTTTTCTATAATTTTAATCAGGATGGACACTAAGGAAGCTATAATACATATGCAATATGGTTGTTGTGAGAAGTAAGTCAACTTTAATAAGGTAATACATATATATATACAATATTATATATATGCATAGCTACCTGTCGATAGGTAGGTAGATATACACATATGTTCACATTCTCATTCTCTTGGTCATGATATTCTGAAGAGAATTTTTCAGGTTCTATGCCCATATTTCTAAATACGTTTTTCATGCTTATTAAAAAAGAAAAGAAAAGAAAAAAATGCTTACTTCTTATTTCTTATTTAGTGTGAATATTTTCCCAAATGTTTCCAAGGCTCTCATAAATTGTATTTGATTTTTTGAACTTTATGGATAACCCTGATTGTGGAAATCCTTACTAGTCCGTTTACTTCAATGAGATGATTCCCCAGGCATTTTCTTCTCCTTGTACTTGTTATGTCATCTGTGATGAGGCATCTGACATACACTTTGCCATTTCGCACCTAGCAAGATATGCTTTGGAATCACAACTGAGGAATAAGAATAGAAATTTAGAACAAGAAGGCAGACAGTTTAAACATCATCTAGTTTAACTCTGTCATTTCTACAGAAAGAAGAAATGATTCCCAATGAGATATAGTGATTCCATTAATACCTCGGCACTTTCTCTCCTTTAGTATTTTAAAAGTGCCTACATTTTCCAGGTAGATGATCACAACCACAAATTCTCACTTTGTCTTTCTACCATTATCTTGCCTTCTCTGACCTATTTATTTTCTTATCTATGATACCAGAACTTTAAAAATTACTCCTTTACCCATTTATCCTTTCCAACAAACATATAGTAGGCTTTCTATTATTGACAAGGAAAAAAGTAGTTTCAGGTTCTGTAACTAACTGTAGAATCATAATAATGCATTTACCTCTGCCTTGTCCCATTGCTATATAAAGGAGAGTAGAGCTATTTCCAATAACAAATCGTTTAGACATGTAACATCTAAATGAAAGTGACTGAAGGAAAAAAAAAATGAAATTGAAGACATGAGATCACACAAACACCGTTATAATGAATACATAAAAACTATTATAGACTTCAGAACTTTGGAATCCAATCTTGCAATTTGTGACTCTGAGCCAAAATATAAGTTGGAAGCTATACATTCATCATATGCTCTAAGTTCAAAAGATAGTATCATGCTCTACTGCATGACCAGTATTTAAAATACTGCTATCTTCAATAGTGGTTCATCATGCTTCATTCTTGAAGAAAACCCCCAGGAGTGATAGATTAAGGCTCAGGACTAGAATTACTATCATTTACTTAAGTAGTATTATCTACCATTTTTCTAATGAGCCATTCTCTGTTCTTGAAGCATTTAATATGGAACAGTGCATAATATAGTTAGTTCTTTAACTCTGGGAAGGTAGGAGTAATAATAATATGAAAAGGAGCAAACAGACATTCAAGCTACCTCAGTAACTATGAGTATTTAAGGTAGTGTTTTATACTAGATAATTTTTTTAATTTTTTATTAATTTTTCTTATTAACATATAATGTATTATTTGCCCCAGGGGTACAGGTCTGTGAATCGTCAGGCTTACACACTTCATAGCACTCACCATAGCACAATTCACAGTTGTTATCAATGGGGACATCCAAGAAAATGAGAAGTAAAAACACACTCTCAGCAAGTCATGCTATACTAATATTATGAAAATCAAATCAATATTTCAGTTTCACCACCTAAATAAAAAAAGTATTAGAAGTACCAAAATTAAAATCTCAGGGATAGGGGTATCTGGGTGGCTCAGTCAGTTAAGTGTCAGACTCTCGATTTTAGCTCAGGTTATGATCTCAGGCTTGTGAGACTAAACCTCATGTCCAGCTCTGCTCTGGACTGTAGCCTGCTTAAGATTCTTTCTCTCCCTCTCCTCCTGCCCCTCCCCCATCCTTTTCTTTCTCTCTCTAAAAAAATAAATACATAAATAATCTTGATTGTAATATAGGAGCAAGTGTGTACATTTTTATTAAAATAGAAGTAATGACAAAGAAAGGCAAATATTGAATAATAAATAAAGAAATTAAAACTTAATTTATTAAACAGTGATTTTCACAAGCTATTGGGGTAGTATGACACATCTTTCTTCTGGTGTGTTGGCTTTGTCCAAGCAAACTATTTATAAAGAGTGTAGCATATGATGAACAAAACCACCATCCCGGGATCATTTCACATATCTACCTGTAGCCAAATTGATCTTCTTTTTCTTTCCTCCTTTTAACAAAGAAAACGTCCCTTCCCTTCTCCAACCTCAATCTCTTTAGTCTTGTCAAGGAACTTGTTCCTTATGTTAGAGCCCCCTCTATTTTGTGCCCTTCATCTCTTGGTCACAGACCACAGAAACCAATGTTAGTTATCTTCCACATAAAACAAAATGTAAAAAGTAAACAAACATAGATACCCCACAACCCCTGCAACCTCTACCTCATTTTTGGGTTCCTTTTCATCCATATTTCTTATCTCTAATTTTTAACCTCATATTATTCTCAGTTTCCTTTATAAAACTTCTACCACATAAGCCCTCCAAAATTGTTACTTTTCAGTCTCCAGTGATTTCCTTGTTGTCAAATCCTATGGTTACTTTCTGGCTTCACCCTTCTGATCATCTCAACTTACTCCTTTTGTTATGGTTGACCAGTCCCTCCTTCTTCATGCTTTTGCCTCTGGGACACAGCTTACTTCCCTTTGTCCTTTTTCAGTAGCTGCTCTTTCTTGGCTGCCTTTGCAGACTACTTTCCCCCATGACCTCAAAAAGGTGCAGTTCCTTGAATAATATCACCCTGATTTCAGTACAGTAGTTTAAACATGCTATTTTCCTGTGTCTATGGAACTGTAACTATTCCCCATACTGCTTTAAGTTAGCTCCTTTAAGAGCAGATGACCCATCAACAATGCCATTTAGAGAATTTGCCATTTACCCAGTTGAAACATAAAAGTTTACTCCAAATACAGCAGAAACATGAGTAATATTTATTAACCAGCATTTCTAATGGAAACCCATTTTCTTTGAAATGCTATGTAATTTTTTCTTTATAATAAAGTTCAGAATATTTAATCAAAAGTTTCTAAATTTTTGAACTATGTTTTGAATTAACCCTCCTCATTTAAATAGCTTACTTGGATGTCTCAATAATCCACAATTTATATGAATTTACATTGTTGAATCAGAAACAAAGCATTCTAGTTTAATTCTGAGAACTAACTTTTAAGTAGATTTGAAATTTGGTTAAATCATTCTAGGGACCAATGTTAGGCTGCTCCAAAATGGGTCACTTGGCATGAAGACTGTTTTGAGTAAAAAAGGAATCAAAACCCAGCAGATTCAGGAAAAGCTCTTTCTTCCTCAACTGCCTAAAAAGAACTTAGATAGAAATCTGCTTAGGAAAAGAGCCACCGCCATAGATAACTACATTACGATATGAAATAGGTATGGTAGATTCAGAGGAACACTGCAAGACCCCTTTGATAAAAGTCCTTTCCTTCTCCCATAGTTTCTGAGTGGCCTTTATTTACCAGTTATTTACTCTTTTTCATTCTTCCTGAAGGCCAAATTCTTTCCCTTTGAAAATCCCTACGTCCTTCTCCTCAGTTCCGAAAGGCACATACACCTCATTTTGCCAGACTGTCTTGGAATTTCCATGTGTGTGTGGATTCATCAAATATATAAAACTATTAAATTTGATTTTTTCCTGTTAATCTGTCTCATGTCAATGTGATCCTTAATCCTGCTAGAAGGACCTAAGAGGGGACAGGAATTCTTGCTCCCTGACATCACAATAACACTGAAATGATGGCCTTGTGGGGAGATGCAGAAGAATGATGAAAATGACACTTTAGAAAACATTTGAGGACTCATGTGTCCTTAAATCTTTATTAGAATTAAAATATTACTTTTAATCTTTCTTTTTTAAACTTCACACTTTATTGGTTTATTTGTATTGTGATACTGAGGGAAGCGCTGAACTGACATCATTTTTACAGTTGGTAACCTACTCTGGACAGCCACTCCTTTTGCTTTTTCTGTAACAAGCCAAACAAACAGGTATTGCAAGGTGAGAATCCCCGATTTCCCCTGGGGCAACAGTAGACCCGAAAGAGAATCAGAGAACCGCTACCCCAGCCGGGGTATTTCAATGATGACACATTTACCTCAAGAGTAGAAGTTGGCAGGTCCTAAAATTATAGCTAAAAAATAAATTTTTAAAGCACATTTAAAGTCAGATATAGAATTCATTATTAATCAGGGGAAATGTAGAAGGCAAACCGCCAAAAATAGGTGAATTTAGAAATTACATTTTGATTTGAAAGATGTATACCGTCAAAACGGATAGAAATTTATTTAAATTTATGTTTAGTTCCTTTTCCTTTTTGAAAAGAGCACTCATTTTATCCTTCAATCAAGTTATTATTTGTGATACCTAAATATCTTAATTTCTTAAATGATTCTTATAAGTGAATTTAAGAATACTGGCATAAAGCTGAGGTCAGTTAAAATTATGTGGTGTGGTGGTACAGGAATGAGATAGAAAGTCTCAAGAGACATACAAAGAGAAGGGGGGAGAGTAAGGGGTGGGAGGGAAGATGGGAGAGGAAGGCAAGAAATTGAAATAGGGATACTGAAGAACTCCATAAAAATCTGCTTTTTGTTCCTCCTCCTGCTTCTATTTTTGCTGGAAGCTTCACCCCCACTTTGCAAATGCCTCAGAATGCAAATCATGTATGTCTTCCTGGTAAAAGATAAGGAGTTAATGAATTCTTTAGACTAGATAAATCTAAGGAAGGACCAGGTAAGAATGACCAGAAAAGCCATCGTATGTGTATTCTAGACCACCAGTGCTAGCCATCTCAATGCCAAGATCCCCTGGCTCCA
Organism: Lontra canadensis; assembly: GCF_010015895.1. NCBI lineage: Eukaryota > Metazoa > Chordata > Mammalia > Carnivora > Mustelidae > Lontra > Lontra canadensis. The sequence continues at coordinate 6,642,629 of NW_022631020.1, forward strand.
ACGAATAACATCTGGAACCTCATCTTTGTTCTAACCAGCTCCTGGATGCCTGAAAGAACACATACACCAGACCATGATCCTCAATAAAAACTCTCAGACCCCCCAAAAAGAGGAGACTCCCTCTTTTTTCTGAGTCTTCCAGACACTCTGTCTGTATGTACACTCTCTCCATACCTTCGATAAATTTGCTTTCACCTCCTGCTGCCCTGCATTTGATTTCTAGCCTATGTGTGGCCCCATGGCTGGTAGAACTCCATCTGGGTCTCTGGACCCAGCCTACTGCCACTAAAATGAGGTGAAATAAGAAGGAAAACAAAGAGGAAAGCAATAAGTATTTGAGTAAGTAGCAGATGTTATCTGATGCTTTTTGCCATGGGACCTTAAGATATTGGAAATTTTAGAAGATTCAGAAGTTTTAAAGAAAATGTGATTTTGGTGGAGTGAGATTACAACTTCTAAGAGAACAAGAGGAGTCTTTCTAAGAGCACATTTTTAAAGTTGTTTTCTTCTTTTAGTTTCCTTTTCCTTTTCCGATTTTTAATCTTCTCTCCATTTCTCTCCTTTTACAGAATTTTGCACCAAATTGAGGCATTAGCTAAAGCAACATCTGTGTGAAATGACCCTCACCAAAGAAAGTCTTCATTTCCTTGTTTAAATTCATAGTATCTATTTGTACAAGGGGCTGTATGCTCATTTAAGACAAAATAGAAAACAAAGGTGAACAGAAAAAAACCAAAAAATTTGTTTGGATACTTTCCGTATTTGTCAAACAAAGTAATATCCAAACAATCCATTGACATTTTGCTTGAAAATTAAGACAAAAACAAACTGTAGAGATGTGCTTATTGGACCTTGTGATGATAGCTTCAATTTCAGAATCCCAGAACCAAATGTTCAAATTAGTGGTTCTAAACATCCCTTCCAGAATACGCTTCCAATTATTTAACTTGAAAACTCTAGATATGCAACGTTTTATTTTTTTATCAAAGTTTTGAAGTGCTTAATTTAAATACACTATCTTTTAACATTTAATGTCACTTAATATTACTTAAAAGTAAAATTTAGGGGCACCTGTGTGGCTCAGTCCGTTGAGTGTCTGACTCTTGGTTTTGGCTCAGGTCATTGTCTCAGGGTCATGGGCTCAATCAAGCTGGGCATCAGGCTGCAAGTTCAGCTGGGAATCTGCTTAAGATTCTCTCTCTGCCCCCTGCCCCTGCCATTTGCACTGCTTGTGTGCTCTTTCTATCTCTAAACTAAATAATCTTTTTTTTTTAAATAAAATTTAAACAAATTTTTACTCATTTTTGGTTATAGCATAGAGTTCCTATATTTACTTCATTAAATATAACCTATATTGCTATTGCTTAAAAACATTGTGGCAAGAGTTGCTACATAAATTCTATCCAGTTCCATACAAGGCATAACATGAGCCATTTGCATTAAATAACTCACAAATTTCTATTACATTTATAAGGACACAAATAAATCTCCATAATAAAAATACAATAATGAATATTTTTTGTAAAAACAAAGATAGAAAAAAAAAACTTCAGACTTATTAGCCTGAATAAAATTATGGTTTTCTTGAGCCTATAAGTAAACTTTCTTTATATATGAAATATCAATAACTAACATATGAAATTCTACAAATCTTATAAAGAAAGGTAACATCTTAAATTCAAGTGTTAAGATCACAAATAAAATTATTTAAACCCAACCCTTCCCTTAATTTTCAAAACTTTGGCATACAAGTATAACTACACACACACACACACACACACACACACACACACACACACACACGAGATCCTCGAACAAGACAAAATTCCCTTCTTTCTTTCATTCATTCTACCACCAACTTTATAAGAATTAGAATAAACTTACTAAGAATAAAATTAGTATAATCCTTGATATAAGTCTGTGTTCAGACATAATCTTTAGACAGCTACATCAGTGTTGACATGAATAATACGCAATAACTTCTAGAGGACAAATAGTAATAGCAGTTAAACCCGACTGTTCTTAATCCATCATTTTGGTTATTTATTTTTGGTACTATAAATAATGCAGTGGTTGATATTCATATATCAAAATCTTTGTTCTCATCTCTTTTATTCCTTAGGAAGTTAAATTGTTCATTTTTTATAAATTTATTTTATTTTATTTTATATTTGGGTGTGACTAGATATACGACTTCTATATTTTCTACTAACACTTATGCACAAGTTCAATATGCAAGCATGTTTTACATATATCAGGGGGCACTCCTTGTTACAATATATGTCTGGAGAATATTAAGTTCACTTTTAATCAACACTGATCATTATTATATCATTTGGCTTCTCTGCTTCTATTTATATCTTTGTCTTTCTAGCAAAGGAAAAACTGAGCAGTGCTTTTTACAACTCTTATCACTATTTAAATGTTGTGCTCCTATACACTGTCTATTAACAGTTCTTTTTCTAAATGGTATATGAAATGCATTAAAGGACATAATATTTTACACATAAAAGTGCTTGTGTGCAGTTATGATTTTATTGCCAGTGGCACACTTCATCAATGAAGAGTGACCCATTGTTTCTTAATGTTTTTAAGATTGCATTCTACTATTTAATTTAATATTCTGAACACTGCTTTCATTTTGCTTTGATTTACCTGGTGCATCTTTTTTCCCCCATTTTCCTTCTTTAAAATTCTCTAAATCCCTTAATTTTATGTCTTCTCATGTTAACAGTATATAATCAGTTTTAATTTTTTTACCCAATTGAGATTAATTATCCATTAAAATTACTCTCTGAAATGATATATTTAGCTTTAATTTTGTCATCTTATTTTTAATATTTTTGTTTTTCTATCTTTGCCATATTTTGCTGAAAAAATTCTATATCATTTCTCATTATAATAAAGAATGTACATGTCTTCACTGAAATACTTAAAAGATATACTTAAATGTATATTTCCCTGCTTGCACAATGGATAAACAAATATATCTTATATCTTCTATGTAAGAAGAAAGAATTTTTAAAAATTTAATTTAATTTAAAATTTTAAACATTAATGTTTCCTCCTGCCAACTGCTGGATTTTGGAGTTTAATTATTATTTTTAGATCATACATCTTCTCGTATGGCAATCACATCCTGATTCACATTTATAGTGTATGATTAGAGAAATAATTAGAATTAACTCTTGACTTAAATTATTCCTGTGCTTTGTTGACAGTACATTTATATTTCTATTTCCCAAAAGTTTAGTTTTTGATTCATGTGTTTAATTGCCTAAAAAAATGACTTTATATAAATCCTTCAGGAATAGTAACAAAAGTGGCTTACTATCCAAGGCTTTGCATATCTGAAAATTCTGCTATTCATTTGTCTTTTTAATGTTCCTTGCTCACTATGTTTTATTCTAAACATTTTATGCTGTTGTCATTTCATCCCACCTGTGTTTCTTATTTTTTTCTCAAAAATAAAAAAGATAGCACAAAGTCACTTCATGTCTGCTTCTTCTAGTCATCTTTATAAAGCATGAGGTTTTCTCTTCTATGATAGCAATCTATAGACATTTCTCTTTTTTTAATATAATAGAAACTAACTCTATCCAAAGATGGAATTTTTCCATTCACTCATTAGAAGAAGGAGAGATGGAACCAGGCTGAGTCTGCGCCAAAAAAGGGTTTCCACTTTGATCCTTCACTGTTTGTCTCCTTGCTCTGAATCTTTCTCACATCCTAACCCGAAGAACTTGTTAGCCTTCTGGTATAGCTCTAGTTTACCAATATAAAAGGCTATATAATAAGAGGGGATACAAGGGCTTCAGTCAGTCCCAGTGGGAAGCCTCAGCTTGAATAACCAGGGAGCTCGTGGTATCCCTACAGAAAAAAAAAAAAAAAAAAAGTAAAGGAAGACAACTTTGTATCCGAAGAACAGATTCAGTTGCAAACAATACATGTGTTTGGGTTTTGCACTAGGTACAATAACTATAACAATAACTATAACTATAAGTACTCAAGTACCGCTTGAGTTAATAGATAAAAATGTGTAGAGAAATAGATAAAATTCTATTTTCTTTGAAGATAACTGACGTAAGATAAAAGACCAGAGTGTGGTGATGGAGACTAATGGGTTGGAAAACTAGCAGATACCACTTGGATCAACCTGTCAAAATAAGCAATATGACTAATGAGATAAATTGAAATCACGCACCATCCGATAGAATGCAATGGGAAAATGCGGCATTGGTTCTGTAACACTCTTGTCAAAATGTATCACCCGACAGGATCTCAGGGTTCTGAGATCCAGGCCCTTAGGCTCTGTACTCAGTGAGGAGTCTACTTGAGATTCTTTCTCCCTCTCCTTCTGCCCCTCCCTGTCCTGCCCCCCAACACGTGCAATCAATCAATCAATCAATCAATAAAATATTTGGGAAAAAAATGTATCACCTGAATCTAAACACAAGAAAAGGTCAGAAAAACTAAAAGGTCAGAAAAATTAAATTGAGGTGTTTTCCAAAAGGAAAAAAGAAATGAAAAGGAAGGAAGGAGAGAAGGAAGGAAGGAAAAGTAAGAGGAAAAGAGAAAAATGGAAGAGAAAGCACTGGCCAAACTCTGGCCAAGTTAAGGAAAGTGTGAAGATTTCTTCCTGACACAAGAACATAAAAACACTTGACAATTAAAGGCAATTCAGGATTCTGAACTTGATCTTTTGACTATTATTGAGACTATTGTTGAAACGTCAATGGACGTCTAAGGATTAGACAGCAGGAACATATTAATGTTAATTTCCTGTTTTGGATGGTTGTATTATGCATGTATTGTATATATATATACATGTGTGTATTATATGATAGTATATGAATATATAATATGATAAATGTATATGCTATTATGTAATATAAATGTTAAATATAGTATTGTCTTATACATAAATAAGTAAAAATATGTAAAACATATTATATACGCATATATTTGTAGAATATATAAACTAAAGCAGGGTTCTTCAACCTTGGCTCTATCATTGACATTTGGGGCCATGTAATTTATAAATTGTAAGATATTGAGCAACCTGCCTGGTTCCTACTAACTGAATGCCAGTAGCACCCTCCCTCTTCTTTTCCTCCACCTCCAACTCCAGGTAAATAACCAAGAATGTTTTCATATATTATTAAATGTTCTCTAGAGGACAAAATTGCTCCTGGGTTGAGAATCTCTCTACTCAAGTATTTGGGGATGATGGATCATCAAGTTGGCAGCTTAATGTCTAATGGTTCAGTCCCCAAGAATCTCAGCAAAGTTTAAGAAGAAAAAGTACAGAGAGAAACAAAACCTATAAACATCATCCTCAATCTGGTAAAAGCCAAACATACAGAGAAAACCTTATAAAAAGACTTGGGAAATAAAGAAATATTATACAAAGAAGCCACGACATCAGTGAGAGCTTTTTTCTAATTAAAAAAATGAGGCCAAAATACAGTGAAATGAGATGAAAGGGGAAAAATGCAAACTCAGGTTTCTATATTCAGTTAAAATATATTTCAGAGAGAAAGGTGAAATTCAGACATTAAAAAAAAAAAAACAGGTTAATTTGTCACCAGCAATCCTTCAATACAAGAAATGGTAGCAGAAGTTTTACAAGTTGAAAGGAAATGAAACCAAACAAAAACTCAAATCTAGAAGATATAAAGAGCAGAGAAATAAGTATAAAGGCAAATGTAAGGCTAAGTTTTTTATCTCTTAATTTCTTTGAAAAGCAACAGACTGTTTATAATAAAAATAACATTTTATGTTGAGGTTTATGATGTGCATAGTAAAATTATATCACAAAAAAATACCACAGAGGACAGGGAAAGAATAAAGGAAATGTACTCTTATCAGTTTTCTACCTTGTATGTGAAACAGCAAAAAAACTACCACTAAGCAAAATTTAAGTTAGTTAAGGATAAATTGAAGATTATTGTAATCAATAAAAAACAATTTAATAATAAATAATACAAAGATATGCAACTATCCAGGCAAGAGAGAAATGAAAAATGAGTACTAAAAATTTAATAAAACAGAAATAAGCATAGGAAAGAAATAAAAATGAATAAAAAATCAGATTAGACAAGTAGAAGAAAATGCTAGCAGTATGATTCATTTAACCCAAATAGGTATAGATACAGAATCAGATACAGATATCGATATAAATATATAGATATGCATATAAAGGTAGAATGACCAAATAGACAATGCACATGTAAATTTATTAAATACAAATGAACTAATAATCCAATTAAAAGGCATGTTGTCATACTGAATAAAAATGTAAGACCCTACTAAATGTTGTCTACCAAAAAAACACTTTCAATATAAAGACACAGATATGTTGAAAGTAAACATATGGACAGGAAAAGACTATGCCCTCACCAATGGAGAGCTTTAGAAAACTTGCATGGCTACAAAAGAAGATAATGTATACTGAAAAAAAAGGTGTATTGCCAGCTAAAATGAGACACACTTCATAATTATTAAATAGTTCACTAAAAAGCAATAATATTCTATAATAATACAGCTTTAAAATACATGCAGAAAATTGAACAAAACTAAGGGGAGAAATAAAAAACCACAATGATAGTTGATGATTTTAACATCCCTTTGTCCATAATTGATAGAAACAATTTGCTTACTGATTATATATATGTAAAGTCATATATATATGTATAGTTGGAGAACATTTAAACCACATTATCAATCACCTTAACCTTACTGACATTCACAAACTACATCAAATGAATGCAAAATGCACAATGTTTTCTTGTGCAATATATTCACCATGGCGAAAAGCTAGTTTCTTCAAAAATAGTACTGGGAAAACTGGACCTTCACATCCAAAAGAGTGAAATTCGATGCTTATCTTACATCATATACAAAAATCAATTCAAAATGGATTAAGACTTAAACATAAGACTGGAAACCATAAAACTCCTAGAGAACACATATAAGAAGTTACTTGGCATTGGTCTTAGCAATGACTTTTTTGAATAGGACACTAAAAGCACAGGCAATGAAAGCAAAAACAAATGCTAAAACAACTGGAACTATACTAAACTAAAAATCTTCTGTACGGTAAAAGAAACCATCAACAAAATTAAAAAGCAACCTACCAAATGGGAGAAAGTAGATACAAAACCATATATCTCATAAAAAGATATAGCCAAGATATATGAAGAAAACTTACAACTCAATACCAACCTCCAAAAACAAACACAAACACAATTTAAAAATGGGCAAAAGACTTGATAGATATATTTCCAAAGAAGACATATAAAAATGGTCAATGGTGGTGGGTATTAAGGAGGTCATATACTGCATGGAGCACTGGGTATTATATGTAAACCATGTATCTTGGAACACTACATCAAAAACTAACGATGTATTATATGGTGACTAACACAACACAATAAAAAATAAATAAAAATGGCCAATGGATTTATGAAAAAGTGTTCAACCTTATTAATTATCAAAAAGAAATGTAAATCAAACCCACAATGAGATATCACCTCACATCTGTTAGAATTCCTTTAAGGAAAAAAAGAAAAAGAAAAAAGGAAGGAAGGAAGGAAGGATAGAAGGAAGGAAAGGAGAGAGGAAGGAAGGAAGGGAGGGAGGGAGGAAGGAAGGAAGGAAGGAAAGGGAGAGAATGAACTATTAGCAAGGACACAGAGGAAAAGGAACTTATGCACTATTGCTGGGAATATAAATTGTTACAGCCATTTCAATAAAACAGAATGGACTTTCTTCAAAAAAAAAAACAAAAAAGGAATTGAAATCAGGATGTTGAAGAGATTATCTGCACACCCATGTTCACTGCAGCATTATTCACACTAGCCAATATGAAAACAGCCTAAATGTCTCTCGATGGATAAATGGTTAAAGAAATGCCATATATTCACACAATGGAATATTATCCTATTTTAAAAATATGAGGAAATCCTGACATTTGTGACAACATGAATGAATCGGGAGAACACTGTGAAGTGAAATAAGCCAGACAGAGAAAGACAAATATTGCATGATTTCACTTACATAACACACGCGCACGCGCGCACACACACACACACACACACTGAACTCACAGTAACAGAGAGCAGGATGGTGGTTACCAAAGGCTGGGGCATGGGGAGGAAAAAGGAAAAGTGAACAAGAAATTGGTGATTGCTAAAGGCTGCGTCGAGGAGGTGATGGAAAGTTATTGTTTAATAGTTAGTTACAAAGCTTCGGTTTTGCAAGGTGAAGAGTTGGAGATGGATGGTGGTGATGGTTGCACACACTATGAATGTACTAAATGCCACTGAACTACACACTTCAAAATGGTTAAGAGAGTAAGTTTCACGTTATGAGCGTTTTACCACAATTTATAAAAAGTTAACCATTAGGCCATATGTTGGGCCAAACACTAAGTTTCAATACATCTCAGGTTTTAGATCTTACATAGTATATTCTTTGACCAGAGTAGAATTTAATTTGAAATCAATGCCAAAATAGATACCTAAAATAACCCCCCCAAAATACTTGTAAATTAGACAAAAACACATTTAGTAAGTGTCCAGAGTCTGTAAAAGACATAATAGGAAATTTTAAAAATAATACGAAATGATGAAAAAACCATCATTTGTGGGGTGGAGTTACATTTGAATTGAAAGAATAATATGATCACTTTAAGTACTTAGCTGACAAAACACACATAGGTTTAAAAATCAAGTAAAGAACTGAGGGTTGCTGGGGGGAGGGGGGTGGGGGGGATGGGGTTATTATGGACATCGGGGAGGGTATGTGCTATGGTGAGTGCTGTGAAGTGTGTCAACCTGGCGATTCACGGACCTGTACCCCTGGGGGAAAAATAGATGTTTATAAAAAATAAAAAATAAATAAAAAATAAATAAAAAAATTAAAAAATCAAGTAAAGAATAAAAGCATTATAAGCAAGTTAAGTTTAAAAAGTGGAAAATAGGGGCGCCTGGGTGGCTCAGTGAGTTAAAGCCTCTGCCTTCGGCTCAGGTCATGATCTCAGGGTCCTGGGATCGAGTCCCGCATCGGGCTCTCTGCTCAGTGGGGAGCCTGCTTCCCTCTCTCTCTCTCTCTGCCTGCCTCTCTGTCTACTTGTGATCTATCTCTGTCAAATAAATAAATAAAATCTTTAAAAAAAAAAGTGGAAAATATAAAGTAATAGCAGTAATGGAAGAAAGAAATGAAATTGAAAACAAATACTAGAAAACACAAAATGAAAAGCTGTTCTTTTAAAAAGATCCATAAAATTGTTAATCTTAGCAAGACGAAGAAAAATGTTCAAATACAGATAAAAAACTACTACTGAAAACTCAGTAGCTAAACTGATCATAAGGAAAGCACATCTGAAAAGCAGCTCACACATGTAACAGAGATTTAAAAGGAACAGAATTCATGTCTTCAAAGTTAAAGTATTTCAGAATACCACTAAATGTGAGATTTACATAAGAACAATCATGCCTTCCTTTCCTATGTCTTAGTAATAACTGTTTTGGTTTCATTAATGAATGATTTGATTACATGTTAAATTATTAGGCATTATTGCCAATTTTGATTCTTATTCATATATCTAATTTGGATATATGAATTGCTATTATTTCACAGTAGAAAGTACTGTGATTAGTACAAAGGAAGCAGTCCTTATTCCATAAGGACTAATTTTCCTTAACTCTATTATATCAGGAAAGAGTGACTGATTTTATGTGCATGTTTGAATATAGATTGCCATGATTGTAATGGTTAGTGGGAAAAGTACACATTTTACAGATATTTTTAAGGAAGATTAAGCAAGATTTCATGGCTTCGATACAGGAATATAATGCTAAGAACTGAAAAGTTAATGAAGTTTGACATTGCATCTTTTTTTTTTTTTTTTGGCTTTCTTCCATGGTTACTAGAAACCAGTTAGAAAAGCATGTTAAAATTCACCTTCCAGAAGATAAAGTCTGTCATACTTCTAGTATCAGTGTTCTTTATCAATTTTTACTGTCATATTTTCTGAAATTTAGACTTTCAAGTTTAAAGAGAAGATAATAAAATAAAATGGATTTTTAAGAATATCGTATTAAATATTCCAATTTATTCTTTCCATGTGCAGTGTGACTCATCTAGTATGTAACACATCTATTCACATTTCTAGGCAATGTAAAATAGTTAACATCTCAGAGAGTAGAGAAGAATCAAGTGTACCTTGGCAAGTACTGAATTCCAACTTTGACCATTATATGGTTTAGAAACTAAACGTTTTTCCCACAAATTTTAAAAGTATACCTATCAATAGTACAGATATAAGGGTTAGATTTCATATATTTTTTGATGTTCTTTAAGTATTTTGATGTATTTTTGTAAGGGTAGGAGGGAGAAGCAGAAAGAGAAGCTGTCTCCCTGATGATCAGGGAGCCAGATGCAGGACTTGATCCCAGGCCCCTGCGATCATGATCTGAGCCAAGGACAGATGCTTAACCAACTGAGCCACACAAGTGCCCATATTTCACATACATTTTTAAAAGTGAAAAGAAGTGGTTGAAACACTCCAGATCTTTATTGGAATAAATTTAATTCTTAGTATAAACTGACACGAGAGTACTTGCTCTTTTTGCCTTTGGTTGAAATTTACAGTGACTTTGTTCTTCAAAAGCTAAGTGTATTGTTCTGAGTAAACTCTTCATAGTATAACTTAACTGTTGATAGAATAATTTAATTGATCATATTGCAACACCCCCCCCAACACACGCACACACACTACACAGAGAACACTGGTACCCACTCTTAGCTCAAACCATGAAGGAGGAGGAAAGCAGGAGGAGCTGCATAAATAAACCTTCTAACAGCAGAGATTTCAGAAATAAAATAACGATAGTGAAATTGGAAGACTTAAGGAACGCTATTTATGTTACTCCGAGGAATACAAATCAATAAAAGTTCATGGCTGAAAGGTTCTCATTGATTGGAACATACTGGTAGGAGAGTAATTTTGAAACCCAATGTAGGGTTTGCCAACCACACCACATTTTCTGATTGTATCCAATAAAATGTTATGACCTCGAAACCACTATCTCTAGTATTAGTTTCTTGAATGACTTTATTTTTTTTATTCTAACATGACTAAGTTGAAATCAAGACACCTGAAATATGGTTACAAAGAATTGTAAGATCTTTTTAAGCTAAATATTTCGAAGTTGGCTTCATGAATGTTGTTGTTGGAAAGCATGCATCATTTAGAGGTGTTATAAAAAATAATGCAGACAATTGCTTAATTGTATATCTAGAAATTCCTTAACTTTCCCATGAATACAGTTTTTTAGAACACTACTAACTAATCCTTTGTCAATTTTTTAGCCCTCTCTAACCAACGGTAGCTGCTGTCAATCTCTCCGTGCTGCACGGCCCGTGTAGGCCTCATGGGTCTTAGTGTGAGGGCGGGGAATCACTTTTCTAAGAAGTGCCTTAATTTCTTTGCTGCTTCAGAAAGCAATCCTTCTGTATGTGCTGTTGATAGACTGATCTGCCAAATCAATTATGATACTATATAATGGAAAAAGGAAGAAAACCTCTCCAAGGGGAAAAGTCTTATCTACAACAAGCCTTATTACACCAGAGGAAAAGAAACCCCAAAGGATAGCTTGAGGATTGGGAACTGGATATCAAAATTTCTTGGATAAACTTCCAATGTTTCTCTCCATTATTTTCTATGATCTTATAAGTATATTCCATTAACTTTGCTCAGTGCATTGCTCAGTCTACTGATACACTCATTTTTGCATTCACCTCTTTGACTATACACAAGGGGAAAACATGGTAATGAAAAGTAACCTATATAAATAAATAATAGGACTAAGCCAATACACTAGAATGAGAGCTACATGAGGTTAGAGGTCTCAGTTGATTTGTTCAGTGCTCTTCTTCTGATGCCTAGAACAGTGCCAGTCTCAAGGTAGTGTTTGTTAATGAATGAATATATATGAAATGAGCTCTTTCCAGCTTGACATTATGTCGTAGAGGTACTTTAAATCCTGTGGGGCACTAACTGTGGCCCACATCTTAAGTGCTTAAACACATCATTCCTTCTGCAAAAACAGTACTCCCCCACCCCTCCACAATTCATTCATCAGATCTCAGCTCAAATATCAGTGTCCTGATCGCTGAAGTCTGGATTATGTGTATTATGTGTACTTATAACACCTGCCACATTCATTATCATATCATATTTTGTTTATAAGCTTATTTATGTATAACCTCCATAAGCCTAGGCTCCAAAAGGGTAAGTAGGTATCTAACTAGTTTTTCCTGGTCTCAAAAAATATCTCTTCAATGTACAAAATAGATTAATCACTACATGAAATTGTAAATCATTAATAAGAATAGCCAAATAAATACCACAAGATACAACAAAACAGACAACACAACGTTCTTCTAGTGTAGGTCTACAATGGAACACCGTCTAAAGTACAACATTCAGATTTTTCTATGTATCTAGAGATACAGCTGACTAATAGAACTTGAAAAGTCAAAACGATAAAACGTTGGTATTCTGGTGAGGTTAGACATAAATAAAAAACCAACAACAAAACCCAAAACCAAAACCTTAGAACAGAAGGGAAGAGGATCAAATTCTATGAAATAAAGATGAAAACACTTGGAACTTTCCACCAAAATATGAAATACTATAATCTAGGGACACCCCTAAAGTTTTAAATCCAAGAGGATAAAGAAGATCAGGCTTTTTAAAACTCATATAGGAAACCTGTCATTCATTACATTTACACATTACAGAGGGCAACATTAAATTCCCTACAGTGGGCTTATCAACCTTGACACTATTGACGTTTTCGGCCAAAATCCTTTTTTTTATGACAACCAAAAATGGCTCCAGACATTGAAGACTGTTGCCTAAGGGGTAAAATTGTCCCTGGTTATTATGTAGTGTTAAGGCAGATTCAACTAGGAGCACAGATGTTAGAGATGCAGTGATGGTTTTATGGTTTAATGGTATTAATGATATTCATATCTTATGGTTCACCCCTACATATGATATCCAAACAAAATAGTATTGTTGTAATTTTCAAACAAACATTGATCTGAAAAACCTCTCTTGTAAGATACAAGTTCCAGGAATAACAATGTATAATTAAATGACCAGTTTGGTATACAGGAAGGGAGAATAAAGAAATCTAATTGTCTGTCTCACCTTTGTCCCTACTCTGTTGGACTTCAAATTGAACAATCCTTTTTAAATTGTGTCCCTTACTTTCCTCATCTTTAAACTGAAGGTATGAGTTATTTGATTTCTTGGCTCCTTTCTGCTCTAATATACCATAAACATATGAAACCGTCCAGTGTATATTTCAGAAACAATTAAATAAAAACAATGGCTCTCTTCTTGATATATGCATCACAATGTACCCCAGCTGAAATTAAACATAAAAGATTTTATGGATTGTGTGATTTTGGGAGTTTGCTTTCCATCAAAAGCTATCAGTTTCAATAGCCCATAGAAGATGCCTGAAATCCTACTAGAAAATGATATTTTGTTTCTTTGACTTAAGGCAGTAATTTTCAAACTATGTTGTACTCAGGGGTATCTGTTAGAGGGCAGTGAGGCACATAAGCAGGCAGTGCTTTAGATCCCCCTCCAATGATTCAAACAGAATACAGAAGCTTTCGTCATTTTATTAGGCTCAAAACATTGTTTGAACATAGAATTTGGCATGGATATGAAAACACCGGAAGGTATATCTATGCCAAATCCTATCATATGCTATTTATCCTTTTATCTATATATGCATGTATGTACAGCATTCATATATATTATATATGTTTATATCCTATGCAAGTGTCTCTAAGGCTATTAAACTACATGTTGTTCATTGACAATGCATTGTAAATTCATTCATTCCCCTGTTTAAAACAGTGTCATCCGGGGAGATGGTGCTTCCATAGGACGGTGTTTGTAGTCAGGCACAAAAACACTGAGTGTAGCAATATACACCATGTCATCCTACCGAAAGGCCAGGTGGCACTGTGCGGGAAACAGCTTGGTTGTGTAACAGGCGTGTACTTGGAAACCCAAAAGGAGCAAAGTGTGCATCATCATACCGAGGCATGGAGCACACGGGTAGAAGGGGGAAATGCCAGAGTTTCCCAGTGAGCAGGATAAGCTAAAAGGGGCTGACTTCTTTGTTTTAATAAAGCAAAGCTCATTTTTTTCACAGCGTCTTTAAAAACAGCATTCCATTCAAGCATTACGAGATTTAAGACAATAAATAATATATCCACAGTGAATATGCTTCAGCTATGAAAAGAGTCATACTACATAAAAACATATTTTTAGGAATATCTGGATTGATTTTCTTAAAGTGACGAATTACACAAGGCTATCGTTAGTCTCTGGTAAGTTATTTGCATAATAATCTACTTGCAAGTACATGAACTCAATTACAAGAACTCTTAATGGATCAATCTTTGGAAATCTCTGTAGAAGTTACCTGCTGGAAATCTTTACTACTATGGTTTAAGAGATTAGTTCAAATATTGTATTTTCCTACTTTAGTCATCAGCAAATATACTTCACTTATGAGACAAGTGGGACTACTCCCATGCACCCTCTTCTCTACCCTCTTCCTTGTCCCCTTCTTTCTCTTTCTCCTTCATTTCCACTCCCTCTTTCCCATTCTTGTTAGACACAGCCTCCACCAGGAAGCCTTCCCAGTAGGCAAGTAACCTCTGGCATATCCCTAAATGTATTTGTCCCTCCCTCAATACATTTATTTTTATTTTTTTAAGTTTTTTTTTATTTATTTGACAGATCACAAGTAGGCAGAGAGGCAGCCAGAGAGAGAGAGGAGGAGGAGGCAGCCTCCCTGCTGAGCAGAGAGCCCGATGCGGGACTCGATCCCAGGACCCTGAGATCATGACCTGAGCTGAAGGCAGAGGCTTTAACCACTGAGCCACCCAGGCGCCCACCCTCAATACATTTAGTTCAACGCGCCCCCCCCCAACCTTTTTGTAGGCTCCTGAAGACAGTGGTAAGCCCACCCACAGTTTTCATGCCTAGTATCTACATTGTTTGTGACATAGAAGAACATCCCACAAATGTTCTTTCAACTAAAACATTAAATAATTTCTCACCAGTTTCATCCAGCAAACAGAGAAGGCTCACTCAAGTATCATGCTTCCTCCTTAATGAGATAAAACTAATTTCTTTCTCAAGGTGATAGTAAATGCAAGATAAAATTGACATTCAAGTAAAACCTGGAATTCAAGTAATTGGTATCAAAATTGTTTCAATAAATCATCATGATTTTTATAGGAAAAGTCTACAACTGCAAAGAGGCAGCCTATGCCTTCAATGGGAACTGATTTTTTCACTATCCACATACAATTCATGAAATAATGATGAATTACTTCAACTGTTACTACACTGCTACTACACTGCTACTACTACTACTACTACTACTACTAGCTACTATACTACAGTACTACTATACTATAATACTACTACTAAGCTACACTACTACTGCTGTTACTACTACTACTATAGAAAGCTACTTCAATACCTAAATATGAAAAGTATTTTGTTCAACTAGAATGTGATCTGCAATTCATGGAAAAGGTATCACACCAAAGACTGTATCTATTACTACTATGCTTATTCTATAAAAACTATTTTATTAAAAAACAGACTTATGGTCATTAAAAGACATTTAATTTGAGAATAAAATGAGTTAAATTTTTGACCAACATGAATTTTTTAAAAAATAAACTCAGAGATAACTAAACCAGGAGATCTAATTTTGCAATTATACTACCAATAAGATTAAGAGAAAATTTTTTAAAATATAAAACTATATCTAAACACTCCGTTATCTTCCTCCCATTATACTTCCTAAAATATTTATTCAACCAGGAATTCTTTTTTTTTTCTTCATTATTTTTTGACATTACTTTTTCTTCAGTTTGAAATTTGGAACCAAAGCAGAATTACTTCAAATCTCATGGAAAAATGATCACTTTTTCCTTCTGAATAGTAAACTAACAACTCCCAACAGCTGAAAGGAGATCCTATTTCTATGCAGTTTCTCTTTAAGTAGAGCTTTCTTTTTCAATTGTACTATGACATACTTGTAGTAAAGGCAATAACCTGTTTTAATCTAAGCATGTGTGTGTATATACACATATTTTATATATATATATATATATATATGTATATACGTATATATAGTGAATGTATATGCAGAAACCTGTTTAACTAGCACCAGAAATGGAGTCTGTTTTTCGAGTTGCTACTTACAGTAACTGCATTTTTTTTAAAGATTTATTTATTTATGTGCACACACATGGCAGTGGGGGAGGGTACAGGAAGAGGGAGAGAATCTCAAGCAGACTCCCCACAGAGCACTGAACATGGATCCGGACACGGGGCTTGATCTCACAACTCTGAGATCATGACCTAAGCCCCAGCCAAGAGTTGGACACTTAATGTACTCAGCCACCCAGGCGCCCCAGTAATTACATTTCTAATCGTCAATCATACTTTCTATCTATTTCAACAAAATTATAATGAAGCATATATCCTCTTTGAACTTAGCCTTCCAACAATTTCTCAAATTTCAAGATATATACATTTTCCCATTAACACTATGCATTTTCTCAAAAACCTCCTTGATTCCCATAAGAATGGAGAATCTTTATCTCATCTTTGACTACTTCCAAAACTTTGTTTAGAGCATTTGAGATGAGACTGACCAATCTCATGAAAGGAAATGGGATAGGGCTTGCAGAAGAAAGAAGAGCTGATTACACCTGCAGGTGTATGTTCCTAATTTAGGAACTGTGCTTAGGGACCTCCTCCACTTTGCCTTTGGTAAAGAGCCACTCAAAGGTCAATGGACAGCATACGAGTCCTCACTTCTGTCTGTGACTTTGCACTTCACAAAAGATCTATGTGTCCTCAAGCTGCTTCACTTACTCCAAAGTTATTATGTGAACATTCTGTTTACATGTTTACACCTATTCCAATGAAATGCTAATTTACTAAACCCATGACCAATAAAAGAGTGAAATTTCAATAAAACTTTTATATACAACTCAGAATTGTTACACTGAGAGAATGAGGTGAAACTAGTATTTAGTACATTACAAAGATGGTATTAGAGTGTTTTATTCTTCAACATAAAACATGCAATTTGGGATTATAAATTATTTTGAGAGGTTGTGAAATTAATCTGATGATATAGTAGGACACGGTTTGCTTAGATGATTTAGTAAATTACATGTACGTGTCAGAGGCGAGGAGAAGGGATGTGAAGGTACTTGCAGCCATATGGGTACTTCTCATGTAATGCAAATACACAGATCTTCCTGTGTAGAAGAAGAAACAGCTTCCCACATGCTCATTTAATTGTGCATAGATTTTCCACTCCATTATGCAGCTTTCAGCCAATAAGGAAACGTAATGGGGATGGGTATGAATGTTGACAATCAAAACTCCAGTTAAAGTATTATTAAACATGATCTGATTTTAACCACCATCTAATAAACCCCTGTGAGGTGGGTATTAGCTCCATTTTACTATTGAAAACAACAGAGCTTAGAGAATTTAAACAACTCCTTTTAGATCATACATCCAAGAAGTGAAAAATCTTGAATTTTAACCAAGTTTTCTCTCTTAATGGTGAACAATATACCCATAAAGGGTTGTTATAAAATTAAGTTAGAAAATACAGGAAAAGCACTCAGACCTGTTAATATTACTATTTTTTACTAATGCTTTTAGTCTGCTGAAGGAACGATTCCGCTCTTCATAAAGTCTCGTGTGTAGAACAGGATTGCAGAAGAATAAGACATGTTCCTTCCATTAAGGCAAATTATATTTGCTCGTTAAGATTAAATGACTAAATTCGAACTCTTACCGGTTTTCACAGTTTAAAAATATCTAAGACTTCTGTGTTGATACGTGATATTAGAACCTAATAAATCAATGAACTTCACTATATTTAAAACAAAGAAATAAACATAAAAACTTCTCAACAGCCCAACATTAAAGATATTAATTGTTGTATCGTAAAAATAGTATCCATGAATTTGTTACTAACACTCTTTTGTGTAGATGATCACTGTGTACTAATCGTCAGAGCCACCGTGAAATAATAGCCTCACATCAGGTTTGACTTTATGAGCGAATCCTGTGTTCTTCAAATCTCCCCAGAGATGATTACAACCTTTTTTCAATATTAGAGGCAGGGGCTTCAAGAAACGTATCGATTCTTTCCTCACTAAAGTTAATTTGAAAATTCACACAGCGATCAAAGGTCATCCCCAAGCAGAGGTGATTGTTACACTTTGAGGACTTTCGCAAACCAGTTGAGATAACTTTAGTAGCTTGAAATCAGCCATAGTGAGAGTATTCCTTTTCTTCCTACTTTACTCCAGGTCTCTCAAAATTTACCAAATCTTAAATCTAAAAAACTTCCCCTTCTGCTGTGTCTCCTTGATGTCACGCCTCAGACCACTGCTGTCTAGTGTCTGTCCCCACAGTTCAAATGAGACAGCTGTCCTAGAGGAGACTGTAGAGGACATTGTATACACCACACCAAACGCCACTGACAAGGCCAGTGGGCCAAGCCTCCCCCCCGCCGCCCACCACCAGCTGCTAGGGTGTTGGCTACTAAGGGTTCATACAGACACCCTCTATTGGGTGAATGACCTCGGCTGAGGAAACCTCCTTCTTGGTGGTTTATGTTACAGTGACTGGCTGCTCCCATGGCCAATGACTGATTGATATAGAGATAAAATAGCCAAGGCCATTCACCTCAAGACTCTGGTGCAATTCATATTCTAGAGTTCCTTCTAGACTCAGGCTGAAGCTAGACTCCATCTGAATTTGTTGCCCTCTCCTCCTCCCTGATTTCCTGATAACGTCAGAAGTAACTCTCTTCCTTTAATATGCTAGGCCAGCCAGTTAGGATGTATATAGCCACTACAGCTGTTTTGTTTTTTTTTTTTTTCCCTAAAAATGTGTTATGACCATCACTGCCCTCTTTAAGAGCTTTGTAGAACTTCACATTTTGTTTTTATAAGTAATTCCCCCATGTGCTTTGAAACAGCATCCAAAAATCATTACAAGTTGAAGAAAAATATGGTTTTGTCACATTTTCTGCCAACTTTCATCAGAAAAGCTATGTTCCTCCAATACCAATCTGTTTGCCATTCCAAAAACACATGACACAACTGCATTATTTCAGTGAATGTTTTCATATTCCTCCCTCTTTCTGTAATGTCTGTGCTCCTTCACACACTGGCCTGTGACTCCTTACATGGCTAACTTAAATACCTTTTATGTATTATTTCAGCCAATGCATTCTCCCTCCCTCATGAGTCCATTATGAATTTTTATATATTATTACAGTTGGATATTTTGGCATATTTGTGGTTCTGTGTATATATTTATCCTTCCTAGCAGGTTGAGTATAAATACCCAGAAGGATAAGGATGACTAATAGTTACTCCTTGCATTTCCTCTGGTGTAACAGGGCTTTGCACAAAATAGGTGCTCAATAAATGTTGGAATTCAATATTAAAGCCATGAACTACACAGTCAATCAACAATCATGGCTATAGTGAATTTATGTTTCCTATACAAATAAAACCTTAAAAATATGAAGTGAAAAAAGGGACAAAATAAAGCAGTCACTCAAGCACTTCCAAACAAAATAACATAGCTAATAACATAAAAGCATTAATTGACACAAGATGATGCAATTCACATTATAGTAATCTATTTTCATGTGAAAGTCATAGAAGGAGTCCATTTATCCAGGTAATAAAATGAATCAAAATGCATCCTGAGCTTAAGTAAAATTTTAAGGCTCATCAATATATCATCAACCTTCATATTAACCTCAGCTCAGATACTTTGAAAATTCTGAACAACATGAATGAAATTATAGGTTGTCACTGAGAATATAAAATAAATATCAGTCTTATGAGTCATAATTGCCTCATGAGTTTATTTTATTTTATTTTAGAGAAGGAGAGAGAGGTAGGGAGGGGTAGAGAGAGAATCACAAGCAGACTCCCCACCAGGCACAGAGCCTCATGTAAGGCAGATCTCACAACCCTGAGATCACGACCTGAGCTGAAATCAAGCGTTGGATCCTTAACGGACATAGCCACCCAGGTACCCCACTCTCATGAGTTTTCTTAAATGACAAAACAACAACAAACAAACAACATTCACTATTAGTAGTAATATACTGTAAATCATGGAATTTTTAAACATTTAAGGAAAAAATAGCATTTTGAAATAAAATGTTTCTATTCTTCTGCCATTTTCTTCCTCCTTAATTCCTTTATACCATCAACCAGGTAAATGTTAAATGAATTCCTTATTTCTAAATATGTTCATGTGTCTTTGCTTTAAGCCCAAACATTTCCAACCTACAGAAGAAAAGTTTCTTAACTATTAGAATATGATCTGATTCTTAAAGGCTTAAAGATGCATAGTATATACAAAAATCAAAGTGTCAAAATTCTTACAAATAAGGGCCTATTCACCCAGAGTGAAAGGATGGAATCAAAGTCCAAACTATAGCTTCAAAATGGTTTCTCTTCCCTATCACAAACTGAAACTTCTATTGTGCTGTAAGGAATATGAGTCACTCAGTCCGTGGACACTAGAATCCCCAAAAGAGAGTGAGTGCATCTTGACAAATCAAATAGAACCTGAGTTTGTCCATGTGTTCAAAAAGTTATTGAAATCAACTGTCCATTGTACTTGCATTTGCTCTCCTTGAGAAAACCCCCTTTCCTTCCTTCTTTCCTCCCTTTCTTCCTCCCTCCCTCTCTAGCATCTATCCATCCATCCGTTCATTCTTCCTCCATTTGCTTTTCTAAGCTACTCTAAATTACTAGTATAAATTCGATGCTTTTTACATTATTTCTGCAAAGAGTAAATACCATCAGTATTGGCCACCTGGTTGAAGCTGATTGCTTCTACAGTGACAGAATTTCTATCCATAACCTTTAAGTGGGGCAAAATAATTTAGATGATATACACAGCATTTAGCACAGTATATTACTTTGAAAAACAGATGAATTTTTTATGTAAAATGCTACTGAAGTACTCACTTAAATGTAACCATTCAATTTTCTACCTCCAGCCCAAAAGCTCTCTCCGCTAGCATAAGGTATTTTTCTTTATCTAGCATGCCTGATGTTGCAGGCTCCCTTCTCACTCCATATTCTGCAAGACATGCTCAGATTCTCTTCCCATTCAATTTATGACATGATTCATTGAATGCTACAGCCTACTTGAGGATTTTTTAATATTTTCCAGCCCTGCAGTAGAAATCCATTTTTCCGATAAGAAATGTAGTGATGACCCTGTCAGCTAAGTATCCTAATTCATCTGTCTATGTGAAAAGGCTCTTCCCTCCAGGCTCCTTCAGAATTCATATATGGATTGTTCTGTATGTATTAGCATCTGTGGAGAGACTAGCTTTCACACTTCTTTAAAAAATAAAAAATACATATATTTTACAATTCCAGAAGTAGTAGATAATAATCAATTCAAAATATTATGATCACATTTTTTCTGGTTCTCAGGGATTTATCTATAGTTATGACATGAAAGAATTTATAAAAGACAACTAGAACTACCAGAGCATTAAAAATGAGGCACCTTTCTCTGGACTCACGTCAGGCTATTATCAGTGGAAAATTTTTATATAGTATATAGTATTTACAATATAGTATTTACTCTTAATTCAGAAATATATGCCAGCTGTTGAAAATTAGTACTTTACAGTTAATTAACAATTAAATTGATATTTAATATTGGTCAACATTTAAATGCATCTAAATATGCTTTTAAAAGGTACAAAATAACATTTTATTAAATTATTGTGTGACTAGCATTAGAGATTATAAAAATTAAGTAAAATCTGTCCACCTGCTTATATGGGATGTTGTAAATAGAAAATGTACTTGAAATACGAAGTCACATGATCAAACGTGATTAACTTTCAGCGGAGGAGAACCAACAAGGTTCTCACGTTGTGTTCCCACCTTTTGTCTCACATTTTGTTTCTATTGTCTATGGGTCTATTTTATTCTCAGAAGGTTTCTTGAAAGGGTGCTCTGACTCACTGCAAGCTTCATTATATCTTGAAGCCCTTAATACAGTCTTCCCAGGATTTATAACCACAGTGGACATCGATAGCTGCACCTCCCCTGACTTAGTTTCACTAGCCTGCTCCGACCTCCACATAGACTTTCATTCATTCCACTGTTACTGAGTATCTTCTATGTGCGCCGCATTGAGTTAGATGCCAAATCATCCAAATGGGTGCTAAACAGAAAGATGGGTAAGACAAACTTTCTGATCTCAGAACTCCTAAAATCTAGTAAGGGAGGTGGTGATGGGTAGCTATAGTGGTAATACAACATATAGTATCTAATTGATAAAAGTGAGAAGACATTTTAAAAACTTGAGGAACAACACTTCAAGAAAGAGTTGCCATTGAGCTGAGTTCTGTCAGATGAATATGACTTCCACAGAGATGGGGGAAAGGAATACTAATTCAATAAAATGGCTTGAGTTATTGCAGACAGACATGTATGGGCTTGGAAGACCTCAGGAATCATTAATAATTCACTGTTGTTATCACATAAGGAAAGAAGTCTCTAGGAGGAAAGAAATTAGAAAACAAGTTCCAAGACCATGAAAGAGGGCCTTCGTTATTATCACTTCTAAACTGGGTTTCCATTATCACTGAGTTGTGTATGACTTGATTCAGTAAATTCTGAGGGCTTCCTGATGATCTCTGATGACTTATGAATCTTTCTCTCTCCTAATACTGTAACAGGCAAGGTTAATAAACTGGTAGAATTTTTAAGTCTCTAGGGAATGAAACATAGGCAATGTTGGTACAGATTCCCAAACTATGGGTTGAAATAACTGTGTACCCATACATTTCTGAAGCTCTAATTTCAGCCCAGACTAGCACAATAGACTGAAGTGTATTTTCTAAACAGAAAAACAATATTATCCTCCCAAAGCAGTACATGAAGGAAGAAGGATTGCTTGAACCAGCTTATTTTCTCTTCAGTTAGGAAACTCTTTCAAAAAAAAAAAAAATCACTTGATAATATTTTTAAAAATTTCTATTAACCTTCAATCATATGTAAACAAAAAGGAAGTCATGTCCCCACATTTCTGCCTCCCCACCCTGAAGTATCCAGAAAGTAATAATGTTTCCGTGCTGATATGGATGCAAAAAATGGGTTTTTGTGGATTGCCAGTGGGGGTGAAAACTGCTAGAACCCTTTGGAAAATAATGTATTAAAACATCAAAAGTCTAAGCAATATAAATGTAAATATAAAAATTGGAGCAATCTCTATAAAAACCCCAGTATGTGTATACAAAGGTGTATATTGTTATTCATTGCACATTGTTTGTAGGGGCAAATATAATTAAGTTAAATTTATGTGCATTTAGGGGAAATGACTGTATAATTTGGCAAAAGCATATTATTGAATGCTATGCCATTACTAAAAAATACAAGTGGGATGTTTTTGCACATCGGCCACTGGAAAGATCACTACATGATGATGTGTGAGAAAAATTAGGGTTTAATATGGATAGTGTGTAGAATAACTACATTTTCATAAATATCAACACAATAATTTTATGCATATATGTGTATATAGAGGAATGGGAAACATGGTGGAGTATTATATTTTTTGCTATTAGTATGACTCCTTTTGAGATACATTTTTAATGGGAATAAAACACATGCTAGCACACTTTATCCCAGTGTCTATCCAATGACAGGAGGCCTTTGGAAAGAGCAGGTGGCCCACATTACCAATAGAAAATATTTACCATGCTCCTTAAGCTTCCCGACTCACAGTGATGACAATAACGCATTTACAGAAAAAAAAATGCAAGCCTGACTAGGAAATTCTTCATCTTCCTACCTACCAATGCAATGATTGTCCATATTCATTCCCAGTCTTTTCTTCCACTCCAGAGAAATAACTGTCTCCTCCCCACCCAAAGCTGATATCTACTTCTGTGTACCCCAGATTCTTCTCCCACCCTATTTCTTCCTGATTTTAACATTTACATTTCTACCCAATCCTCCCCTTCTATCTATAAATACACATAAATCTCTCTTTTCTTAAAAACAAGACCAAAAAAAAAAACAAAAAAAACCCTAAAACAAAAAAACCAAACCACCCACAGCCTCCGTTGGCCTAATTTAACCCTTCTGGCATGTTATCAAAATGATTGACTTGGACAAGACCATCAAGAAGACAGCAACTACAGGAGGCCCTGGGCAACCAGAGGCTCCCTACCGCCCTCCTCATTCTTGCAGTCTAGGTTATGCTTACCTTCCCTACTCCCAGAAGCTGCTCCAAGGACACAGCCTTGATACAGAAATGTGTTGGCGAGACCATCTGAATGGAGTACGTGACTGAACCCAGTTAAGGCTTCTACATGAACATTTACGATTCTAGTGCATGGGTGTGGAAATCTCCCTGTGGGTACTCAAGACAAGGTTCCTAGTTAAGTCCACTGCTTATTAAACTGCCCCCTACCAATCTGGAGGGTTCTGCCTCCTTCTTCAGTCTCTATCCTCTGTGTACAGAGACCAGTTTCAATAACACCCGGGAAGCTCCCCAAGGAGGCTGCAAATCAACAGTACGCCATCAATCATACAAGAACCTAAATCAGGTCCCGAGGTCCCCACTGAACTAAGAGTTCCTTTTTGTTCTTGGATCCTGGACAGTTGCTGAGTTCTTGTGGAGTGTTCAGGGAGCTAGAATGGCAGGGGCCTTAAGGAAAGCTTGGGCAGTAGCCATCTACCACATTCCCCATTGTTACCAATCTCCAAACTGTGGAAGTTAAAATTTTGACAAGGACAGGCAGTCCATTGTGTGTGAAATGAATCTAACCCTATTTACTCTCCCTTCTCTTTCTTTCACAGAAAAATTCTTAAAATAAAAATCCACCAGACTATAATTAGTATTATTCGTTACACTCCTCTCTATCACCACTACACACCTGTGAGAATGGCCCAGATCTGGAACACCGATAATGTTAAATGCTGGCTGGGAGGTGGAGCCACAGGAACACTCACACATTGCTGGTGGGAATGCAAAATGGTACAAGCACGCTGGTAGACAGTTTGGCAGTTTCTTACAAAACTAAATATACTCTTATCATAGAAGATCTAGCAACTGCCCTCCTTGGTATTTACCCAAAGAAGCTGAAAACATGTCCACACAAAAACCTGTATGAGGGTGTGGGTAGCAGCTTTATTCGTAACTGCCAACACTTGGAAACAACCAAGATATCCTTCAGCAGTTGAAAGGATAAATAAACTGCGGTTCATACAAACAATGGAACGTCATTCAGTGCCAAAGAGAAATGAATTATCTAGCCATGAAAAGACATGGAGGAAATTAAAATGCACGCACCTAAGTGAAAGAATCTGAGGATCACATACCATATGATTACAGGTATAGGATATTTTGGAAAAGCTTTTAAAAAAAGAAAAAAAGCATGGAGACAGTAAAAAAATCAGTGCTTGCCAGAGGCTGGGGGGCTTGGGAGGGGAAGAGTAGGCAGAGCACAGAGAATTTTTAGGCAGTGAAACTATTGTATTAGATCCTCTAATGATGGACTGATGTCATTATACATTGTCTAAATCCAGAGAATGTACACCAAACCACCAAGGGTGACCCGATCTATGGCCAACTGCTGACTTTCAGTGCTTCTGATATGTCAATGAAGGTTCATCCATGATATAAATGTACCACTTTGGTGGGGGATGTTGATAACAGGGATGGCTATGCATGTGTAGAGTGGGGGAGATATGTGAAATCTCTCCACCTCCTTTTTATTTTTTCCCCCAATTTAAGATTATTTTATACAAGAATAGGATGATTAGTAACATCTGTCACAAGATATTTCAGCCCAAAGACTGTCTTCAGTGATTTAAGATTCCAGGGAGATACTTCTTTTTTTTTTTTTAATTTTATTTTTTCAGTGTTCCAAGATTCATTTTTTATGCACCACACCCAGTGCTCCATGCGATACGGTGCCCTCCATAATACCCACCACCAGGCTCACCCGACCTCCCACCCACCACCTTCCTTTGAATTTTGTTGTGAACCTAAAACTGTTCTTTACAAATGTCCAAAAAAAAAAAAAAAGGACTTATTTATCCATCAGTTCTTGACAATCCAGTTTAATCCACAGTTCACTGAAATGTTTCTTTTTGGGCGCATCCACTTATCCTCTAATTGCCAAGACTAAACGTCTGATAATCGGCCTCTCTGCCCCATTGTCCCTTCACTGCTGGACGTGTCCTCTATTCATTTCAGCACATTATTCTCCTAGGTTCATCTCCTCCATCTCCTGCTGCTCAGCCCTGCTGATTCATAGGTCATAGCTTCAGCTCTCTGGATTTCTGATTCTAAATACTCCCCCAGGGTGACCTCATCCATGTCCTTTTTTCACCTGCTATCATGACATCCAAATTCATGGTTTTGTCTCTCATTTCCCGCTTGAGATTCAGACTCATAATCCCCGACTGCCTGCTCATCTTATTAGAGCTGGCTTCAAGCCCCTTTGCAGCAAAGGTGATTCTCCCTTCCAGGGCAATGAGTGTGGCATAATAATCGTCTAGCCACCCTGAAGTTATTAATATGGAATCCTGTGTAGCAGACTTAGGTGCAAAAATTAAATGACAGCAGAAATTGCACAGAATTTGCCCAACACAACTCAATGTGGAATTCCACAGCTAAGGGATGGTGGAAAGCCAACAGACTTTGTTGGCTAGGGTCTCGCTGGGATCACAGACTTGAGATTTTGTTTCTTTCTTTCCTTTTTTGTTAATTTAATGTATCCCCCGTGGCCCAAAAGGCTAATGAAGCTTTAAGAGTTCCTGCCGTGGACCTAGACTGTAACTTGGGCAGGAGAAGCTGGGTCATTAAGCTAAAGGTCTCTGGATAAGCATCTTCTCTAACAAAGCATAAAGGTGATCTTGACCCATATTGTCATTCGGGGAATAACTTTCCCGATTCCCAATAACAGAACCATAATTGAGTCTCACACAGGAAAGGCAACCAGATCAAAAGTTTTTGGTTAATTTTGCTTTCCTGTAGAATGGGATCTTGACAAGGTCCTCTTAAATAGAAGTTTCTAATAAATAGTAAGTTGCATATTAATTTCTGGAAGCTTGTGGCAGATCAATTTATAAAATTTTCAATTTGCCTCAGGAATAAGAGAAATACATGTATTTTATTTCAAGGGTCAAATTATCATATATTATTTTAATTTCTGATATAAGATTTTTTTTAAACCTTCAATTAGTCAAAACCTTGCAAACTATTCAATTTGGGAAAATATTTGCCAAATTGTTTCAGAAAACCACACAATCTAATTGACATGTATTATGGAAGCACATTCTTTTTTTTTAAATAAAAATATTTTATTTTTATTTAAATAAAGTAAGTTTTATTTAAATAAAATGGTTTGAATATGAATAGTCTGTTTCAGTCAGTAAAAATCTATCACTTGGCATCAAACTAAGGATTCTAAAGAATGTGAATGTAAATATTAGGCAATCATAAACACAAAAGAGTCCTTTTTTAAACATAAACTTCGAGATACATCTTGGGTGATACATTCTTAGTAATTAGTATTTTCTTCCATCTGGCCTCCCCCCTCATCCCTGCTCCACCACCAGGGCCAATGCATTTGTTTTAATCTTTTAAGAAACTACAAAGCTGTATAATCACAGTAGGTTAAGACATTAGAACATGGTGTGCTTGAGGCACTGGGAAGTTATAGATCTAAAACATTAATGACCAAAGTCTTTCATTCCCTCTGTCATCATGCAGCTTAGCTAATTTCCTCCATTTAATTAATATAATATAATTTTGATTTTCTAAATAGGTAAGTTTACATATTTAAATTTGGGGATTGATAGGATTCTTCAGAGCAACAGAACCAGTAAGATATAACTAGTAATAGAAAAAGTTAGGTGTGCATTTTTATTTTTAAACTATTTTTATATTACTTCAAATTTATAGAAAATTTACAGAAAATCATTTGAAAACCTTGAAGATTTTAAGAAGATTCACTAATTATTTACATTTTTTATGAAGATCCACTAATTATTTACTTTTTTTTTTTTTATTTGCCATTCAATACCTCATTCTCATTCTCTCCCTCCCACACATATGCCCTTTGGTGTGTATTTCCTAACAACAAAGGAAATCTCTTCTTTAATCACACAACAATGATTTAAAAAAAATCAGAAAATTTAACACTGATATAATTCTTTCCCAATAATGTCCTGTATATCTTTTCTTTTTCCCCAGTCCAGGAATGAACCCAGGATCCTGAATTTATTTGTTGTATCTCTTTTGTCCACTTTAATCTGAAAACTGTTTCTCAGCTTTTCTTTGTCCTTCTTCCCATTAAAATTTTTTTAAACAGAGGTACAGCACAGGGACTATAGCCAATGGTTACATAACAGCATTGCATGGTAACAGATACTACAGTTGGGGTGAGCATAGCATTACACACAGAGTTGTTGAATCACTGTGTTGTACAGCTGAAATGAATGTGTAACATTGTGAGTCAACTACACTCAAAAAGATTTTGAAGGGCATAGAGCCCATTTCTTTGGTAGAAGCCCCCTCAGGTTGAGATTAACTGTCGTTTTCTCATGACTAGAGTAAAATTTCTATCCTTTTGGTCAGAATACCAAAGAACTAATAATATGTGTTCTTCCAGGTATCCAATCAGGAAGCACAGGAAGTCAGTTTATCCCAATACTGATGATAAGAGCATTTAAGATTGGACTGAGGTGTTGTACACTACATTTACCCAATGTAAAATTTATACCTGTTCCTTTTGTTATTAATAGATGCTTTGATACTGTGTCAAAGTGAAGCTCCTCATCAAATTTAACTTGCTTGTTGTAGCACAAATTGATAATTCTTGGCTGAGTCAATCACTACTGTGATAAGTACAACATAATGACTTTCTAATTTCTTCATTTCTTCTATATTTATTTGTTGATATTCTATTGCAAAAAAAGAACCATTCTTTCCCTTCTATTTATGCATATATTTATTATTCATTTATATCAGTTTGGACTCATGGTTTTCCATTTTATCAAATGGAGTTGATCTTCTATTATTTGTTTCTGATACTCAAACTATACTGGATTTGTTCATTTGGAGCCTCTCCCATCTAAATCCCAGGTATGTTTCATATGTCTGTCTCGATCATTCTTTGAGAAATTCTTTACTTTTTAGCACAAGATATTCTAGACTCATCTTGTACTTCCCCTGCTCAGATCCTGTAACCCTCCATTTCCCCAAGGAACCCTGGTTACTTTTACTGGAGAATGATACTTAAAAACTAGAATCTGGGTAATAGGTATGGTAATTGCTATTGATGTGATCATGCTCCTAGATAGTCTCAATAAACAGAGCAAGAAAATGTGTGTTAATGTGTGTGTGTGTCTGTCCATCATCATCTACATATCTGTATATCTATTTTGAAAAATGCTGTATTACAGATTTTAAGTCTCATCCATCATGAACTGATATTTATGTATGGTGTGACACACGTCCATGCACGCACAAATAATACATTCAATTGAAAACTGTTTTAGAACTCTTTGTTGACCATGCTTTCCTTTATCAATTGACTTACTTTGGCAACTTTGCCAAAAATAAGTTGACCTTCCTCTTCTGTTTCAGGAACCTATTTATCCATTCTGATGTTAATTACATACTGTCATGAATACTGTAGCTTTAATTATAATTTTGATGTTAGGTAGTGAAAGTCCTTCAATCATAGACATAATTCTCAATATTATTTTAGTTATTCTATATCCTTTACATTTCCATATAGATTTTTGTTTGAAGATTTTATTTATTTGTTTGACAGAGAGAGACAGTGAGAGAGGGAGCACAAAAAGGGGGAGCAGCAGAGGGAGAGGGAAAAGCAGGCTCTCCACTGAGCAGGGAGCCCTCTGCAGGGCTCAGTCCCAGGACCCTGGGATCATGACCTGAGCCAAAGGCAGAAACTTAACAGACTGAGCCACCTAGGTGCCCCTTGATACAGATTTTTGTTCTTTTTTTTTTTTAAAGATTTTATTTATTTATTTGACAGAGAGATAGAGAGCACAAGTAAGCAGAGGGAGAGAGAGAAGCAGGCTCTCTGCTAAGCAGGGGGCCCGACACGGGGCTCGATCCCAGGACCCTGGAATCATGACCTGAGCCAAAGGCAGCTGCTTAACCAACTGAGCCACCCAGGCGCCCCTCGATACAGATTTTTTAATCAATTTCTCATTTTTATAAAACAAGCTGTTGAAATTTTGATTGATATCGCACTGAATCCATACACTAATTTGGGGGATAACTGACATCTTAACAATATTGACTGTAATCCATAGACATGGTACTTTTCTCTAATTATTTGGATATATTTTACTAGTTATAGAATTCTAAGTAGACAGGTATAATTTCTCTGACAACACTTGAAAAATACTTTTCTATTATCATTTACCTTATATTGTTTCTGAAGAAAAATAGTGATTGTTACCCAGTATATAATGCATCCTTTTTATCTAGTAACTTTCAAAATGTTTCTATTCACCTTTGGTTTTTGAAAGTTCTACTCGGATATAGCTAGGTCATTTATGTTTCTTTATATCAAGCTTTGGGATTATAGATCTACTTAGTTCTTTGTTTTTCATCACACTCAAAAATCTGTTTTCTCCAAATGTTTTCTGCACCATACTTTTTCCTCTTCTGCATCTCCAATTACATGTATGACAAGCTGAGCCATATAAGCCTATAGTTTCTGAGCCTTTGAAACCCCATTCTCTTTTAATCAATTAGGACAGTTGCTATTGATTTGAATATGAACTTACTTATTCCTTCCAAGATTTTCTCCAATATTATCAAAATAATCCTAGTAAAATTTTACTTTTAGATATTTAATTTTTGAATTCTAATTTCCATTAGGTACTCTTGATATGTACATAGGTACATATATACCTATTTCACATGTTCTCTCAATATAAACATATTTTCCTCTGAGTGCTTGAACATTAGGTACTCTTGATATGTACATAGGTACATATATACCTATTTCACATGTTCTCTCAATATAAACATATTTTCCTCTGAGTGCTTGAACATTATTTAATATGGTTACTTTAAAGTCCGTATCTGCCAATTGCAACATGTGGACATCTTGACTTTATGGTTTGTTTAATATTACCTGTCTTTTCTCTTAACTCTAGGTCTTATTTTTCATGTATCTTCACGTGTGTATTAATTTTTCTTATTTTTAACTGAAATTTATGAATATATAATAAACTCCAGAATCTGTATCTTTCTCTGAAGAACATTTTTTCTTTTTCAGTTATGGCAAGTAGTTAACTTGGCTGGACTGATTTTAAGTTCTGTCCCCCTTGTGGCAGAGGGCAGCTAAGTTCACTACTCAGTTCCTCTAGGCTTCTAGTTGCTATGTTGTGCTGGGACGTTTGGAGTCTCCCTCATCTAAGGACAGTTCAGGAGAGAGCCAAAAATTTGAGAAGAGTTTACATGCAAATTTGCAGTTTGTTCCCTCTGTGGTTCCCTCCCTTTATGGGGCTCCCCTCTCAGTTTCAATTCTGTCTTATAGGAAAAAAAAAAATCATCATCTGGCTCTTCAAGTCAGTAAGACCAGCTTTTGCTTGAGTTCTAGCCCCCTAATGTCATGTGACCCAGGAGTGCCCTCTGAAAAAAAGCCTTATATATAAGCAATCTCAACCTGCACAGTTCTCTTCCTTTAACGGGCAAATCCCTTACAGTCTCTGCTTTCTTTTCATCAATTCCCTGTGCCTTTAAATAGATGTTTTTATATTTTCCCCAGAGTTCATAATTTTTAGTCTCAGCTTTGCTGCTATTACTGGAGTTGAAACCAAGTGCTTCATTTTTTATTTCAGTCATCATAAGGCATTATGATTCAAATATTTTCAATCTATAAAAACTAGCAGCTTTTCCTTATTCTTCTAGGAATAGTGATTTGCTATACACTGTCCATACACAAGTGCTTTGATACCATGCACAAAGATCTAATTTTATTTAATCCTAAAATAGCATTGGAGATAAGCATATTTATCCCATTTTATATTGCAGAAAGTAAGACTGAAAGATATTGATTAGGCAAGTTCAAGAAGTTAGAAACAGTGTAAAATCACTCACAGTCATGTCAGACCCTCTTGCTACTTCTATCCTCCTACCCCTTTAAAGAAATACATCTTACATCTATAATTTGAAAATGTTAATATCATTGATGAGTACCAATTAAACTGTATGACTTAGTGGTTAAGATCATGGGCTTCAGAATCAGACAAACTTGATTTTTAGTCTCTCCTCATAACCAACTCCCTATATGTAACGATCAAATCTACAAAAGCAGATAACATAAAATAACAGAACATAAAATTGCTGTGAGAATTTAATGTGTCATGCAGAAGATCTGAAATACATAGAGAAAGCTTAATAGATATTAGATTTTACAGTAACTATTAAATACAGTTTTATTACAAGATACTAAGGAGCGAATGTTGTTGCAAAAGAATTTTAAAAACTGTCTCATGGTATACTTATGCCAGACTTGATCTATCACAGCTGGATAAATCCCAATAATACAAAATGGAAAGGAAAAAGGAGATGAGCATTTATCAGAGAGGGACTGTGTATCTAACACTGAGAAAGGCATTTTAAAATACATTATTGCATTTTATTTTCACAACACTCTGGAAAGTAAATAAGACTTCTGTGGTTTTTTTTTATAGTTAATGAAACTAAAGTTTAGAAAACTTAAAATAATTTATCTATCAATATAAACCACTGAGTATCTTGGATACTGTTAGAACCCTAATCTAACCCATTCCACTTTTCCATGTTACAAAATTAGACTACTGTGGATCTATAGCAAGCACTGGGTTTCTTAATACTCTTATAATTAAAACACTGTCTGGTGTTTAAATGCTTTTTGAAGTTCCTGTCAGTCCTCTCTCCTTCTACCTCCCTCAATGTAATGTCCTAATTTTCTGCCTTCAAAATTTCATGACAACACAATTCAATTATAACTTGATCCTTCTTTCTTTGGATCCATTTATTTCATTTTTAACTGAATTGATTCCAAAACCTAATTTTATGTTCTTCAGAAACCTTTCACATAGCACATAATGATGCATTTTACTGTTTTAGGCATTGGGAAGAGTCAATGAGACTTCTACAGTCTTATCCCTTCCCCGGAGGTTTTAACTGCACTGATTTTATTAAATCATACTTACTGTTTCCCTAGCCAATGCACTCTGGACTAGCCCATGATTCCAGACGGTCTTCAAGAACAGTCTCAAGTAATACAGTTCAGAACATAAACACCATATTGATATTTCAAAGTGGTTCAGCCATTAGGAAAATGGTCTTGGAAATAGAAGGATAAATGTGATATATCAAAGACTGTAAACATTAGTCCTGAAAATACTGAAACATTGATTAAATAGAAATGAAACAGCAGTCGAAGAAAGGGATGGTGAGAGCCACAGATAATGACAATGGCCAAGGAGTGATTAAGACACTGGATTCTACTCAGGAGAACTCTTTTATACCAGAGTGGTTTTAGGAAACTTATGATACTTAGTACAGTTTGGGTCCTAATTCCTAAGAGATTAATAAAAGATTAGGGCTCAAAATGAACCATCCATCTCAACTCAAAGAGAGAAAAAAAATACAAAAAAATGATACATCATGGATCAGGAGTGAAAAGCAGCTAGTTTTGGTTTCAGCTCTGCCTCTAACACATAAGGATATTACTTAATTCTCTGACTAAGTTGAAACAGGGACATCCATTTAATTTCTTATTCTCTGTGATTCCTGTAAACTAATCTATAATTGGCTATGAGGGTCTGTTGAGTTGTAATTCATATCTATGAAACATTAAACAAAAAGGACACTTTTTAAAAAAAAAGATGTGATTTTTACACACAGGTACAGACTATGGTGAGCGAACACCTAGGTCTCTGGGATCGCTACATGGTAGTTCGTTCTCAAGTATTGGTAATTGGAGGGTTAGTGGCATAAATAAAATTTCTCCCAACACACACTGCAAGGACTGAGTGGATGGACACATTTCCCTAGCTCTCACTTTTTTCATACTTCAGCAGTTTAAAACCTATATTAAGTCCTACTCCTATTAACACATAGTTTGTCATTTTATCCCTTTCCTTCTTCCTTTTTTCCCATTACCTCCTTACAATTTGACTCCAGTCTCTATATGGGTTACGTAGACATCAGAAACTAAACATTTAAGGAATTTTATCCTTGTTTAATAAATAATTCTGTGATGCTTATGATTGCTAATGACTCTAAGAAAACTTCAAGGACACAGAAAAATAAGATTAAGCTGAAAAATATATTTCATTATATATATATAAGTGTATATATATATGTATATATATAAATACTAAACTAAATACTAAAACTAAACAAATAATTATATATATAAATATTATTATATTTATATATTTATATTTTATATTTATATTTATATTTATATTTTATTATTATTATATATAAATATATATAATTATATATAATTATTAGTTTAGTTTTAGTATTTAGTAATTAGCTTAGTATTTATATATAGTTTATATATTTATATATAGTTTATATATATAGTTTATATATATAGTTTAGTATTTAGTTATATATAGTTTAGTATATATATATAAATATATAAATTATTAGTTTAGTTTTAGTATTTAGTTTAGTTTTCTAAAACTAATAATAGAAAGAGCTATCAAGTCTTAAGGTCAGAATCAGCTGATTTTGATAGAGTGTGGGAACATTCTAGGTTTGAGGTATCTGTGGTTATCATTTTTATTCTCCCCCAAAGGCAAACTTCTCTTTTTTATCATCACCATAAAGCAGGAGTGTATCAGGAGAGCTCAGAGCACCAGGATTTCAGTAGGTCCCTGGGATCAACTATCATCCCTTAGCACTTGCCTGACCTTTGGCAAGTTTTCTTGAGATCTCCATTCCTCATTTTTTTGGTCTGTTAGTGTGATCTTGCAGGGTTTCTCCAAAGATTAAATGAGATAATGTATGTAAAGGCTGGAACAGGACTGAGACAATAGCAGTCATTTAACATGCTTCCTTTGAAGACTCAGAAAATTTACAATGAGAGAAGAACAGGGAATATTATATATACTATTCCCCCCACTTCTACGATCTTCTTTTATCTATCTTCTCAAAGAAATCCAACAAGTCCCAGTTCACATCCTACCACTTAAAACAAATCTTTCACTTCTCTGAACTCTAATATACTTGTTTGCTATCTTATCTGTTTTGGAAAGATAGCACATACTAATTTACATCATATTAAAATGTTTCATATAGGTTATCATTTATCTCCAGTACATCTTTAATATTCTTAAGAGGAAAAGCTTCACCGTATTTCCCTTTGTGCTTTTAGACTTTCTTGAGAAAAATTAATTCTCTGTCAGAAATCTGTGCACACTGCAGAGGACAAGTGTAGCCAAATTGGTAGAATAGAGTGGGATTCCACACATGTCTTTCACAAACCACAAGCGAAGAGCAAGTGTGTAGTCTCAGACATCCCAACATTAGAAGTCACTCATGTCAAAGTCAACTACAAGTCATCAATCCTCAACTTGAGCTGTTTTATAGCACTAGCGTCCCTGAGATTCATTCATCAGGAAATGATGGAAAGACAATAAAACTTGGATGTCAATGAATTTTACCTGAATCTTTGTTTTGGAAGAGTAGGGGAAAATGGAATTTAATTGGCTTCACTGTCCTCTGAAGCCATACATACAGAAAACAGACAAGTTCTGTATAAGAAATAAAGCATTAAGCTTTACACTTTAACATGCTTTGTAAAAAAGCATTAAGCTTTACACTTTAACATGCTTTGTATAAATCTTTAGAATTACAAGGTAGTATTAGGACACCTGGGTGGCTCAATCAATTAAGCATCTGACTTCGGCCTGGGTCATAATCTCAGGGTCCTGGAATCAAGTCCTGCGTTAGGTTCCCTGGTTAGTGGATGGTCTGCTTGTACCTTTCCGTCTGCCCTTCCCTCTGCTTGTGAGGTCTCTCTTTCTCTCTAATAGGTAAATAAAATATTTTTAAAAATTAAATGAAATTTTAAAAAAGAATTATAAGCTAGTATTAAAATTCTACATAAAAGCTTTTTTATTTACTATGAAAAAATAGGGAATTTCACAAATTAAAGAAACATAGTTTCTATTTTGCATGTAAATGACGTATTAACCTTGATTTCTACTTTAATTCCATTTTTCTGGCATATTTAAAAACTTTAGGGCAGTCCCATTCATAGCTACAATGCAAAAATTCCATAAACATACTAATAAATTGCTGTTAGCAATGTTCAAAAAGGATTATATGTAATGCCCAAGTTGGGGTTATTCTAGGAATGAAAATTAGTCACCATTAACCAATTGGTATTATTAATTATACGGACAGATTAGAAGAAATCACATGATTATAATACAATAAGAAAATCTACTTGAAATTTCAGGTTACAAAATCAATGCACAGAAATCTGTTGCTTTTTTACACACCAATAATGAAGCAGCAAAAAGAGAAACTAAGAAAATAATCTCATTTACAATTACACTAAAAACAATAAGATACCTAGGAATAAACCTAACCCAAAGAGGTGAAAGACCTGTACTCACAAAACTATAAAACACTGATGAAAGAAACTGAAGATCACACAAAGAAATGGAGACATTCCATGTTCTTGGATTGGAAGAACAAATATTGTTAAAATATCTATATGCAATCCCTATCAAAATATCAACAGTATTTTTCATAGAACTAGAATGAACTACCCTAAAATTTGTATGGAACCACAGAAGACCTCAAGCAGCCAAAGCAACCTTGAGAAAGAAAAGCAGGAACACCTGGGTGGCTCAGTCAGTTAAGCATCTGCCTTCAGCTCAGGTCATGATCTCGGGGTCCTGGGATAGAACCCTGCATAAGGCTCCCTGCTAAGCAAAAAAAAAAAAAAAAAAAAAAAATTAAATAAATAAAATCTTAAAAAAGAAAAAGAAAAGCAGGAGATATCACATTCTAGACTTCAAGTTATATTACAAAGCTGTAATAATCAAAACCATATGGTACTGGCACAAAAACAGACACACAGATCAATAGAACAGAGTAGAAAACCCAGAAATGAACCAACAACTATGTGGTCAATTAATACTTGATAAAACAGGAAAGAATATCCAAAGGGGAAAAGATGGTCTCTTTGACAAATGGTATGGGGAAAACTGGACAGCAACATGAAAAAGAATGAAACTAGACCACTTTTTCACACCATACACAAAAATAAATCCAAAATGGATTAAAGACCTAAATTTAAGACCTGAAACCATAAAAACTCAGCAGAGAGTACAGGCAGTATCTTCTCTGACACTGGTCATAAGAACTTCTTTCCAGTTAGGTCTGTCCCCTAAGGCAAGGGAAACAAAAGCAAAAATAAACTGTCAGGACTACAACAAAATAAAAAGTTTCTGCACAGTGAAGGAAACAACCAGCAAAATTAAAAGGCAACCTACAGAATGGAGAAGATATTTGTAAATGGAACATATAATAAGGTGTTAGTATCCAAAATATATAAGGAACTTATACAATTCAACACTCAAAAAAACAAATAATTGAATTTAAAAAATGGGCAGAAGATATGAACAGACATTTCTCCCAATGACCAACAGACACATGAAAAGATGCTCATCATCACTTATCATCAGGGAAATGCAAATCAAAACTATCATGCAATATCACCCCACACCTGTCAGAATGGCAAAAATCAACACAAACAATAGGTGTTGGCGAAGATATGGAGAAAAAGGAACCCTCCTCATGCACTGTTGGTGGGAATGCAAAGTGGTGCATCCACTGTGGAAAACAGTATGGCGTTTCCTCAGAATGTTAAAAATAGAATTACCCTATGATTCAGCAATCACACTGCTGGGTATTCAAACAAAGAATACCAAAACACTAATTCAAAGAGATATGTTCGCCTCTATGTTTACAGCTGCATTATTTACAAAAGCCAAAGTATGGAAGCAGCCCAAGTGTCCACTGATTGGTGAATGGATAAAGAAGAGATTATACCTATATACACATACATGTATACATACACACACAAACACATAATGGAATATTATTCAGTCACAAAAAAGAATGAAACTTTGCTGTTTGCAACCACATGGACCCACCTACAGAGTATATTAAGTGAAATAAGTCAGAGAGAGACAAATACCACAGAATTTCACTCTTTGTGGAATTTAAGAAACAAACAAAGGGGAAAAAAAAGAAAAAAGAAAAAGAGAGATAAGCCAAGAAACAGACTCTTAACTAGAGAAAACACACTGATGGTTACCAGGGGTAGGTGGGTGGTGGGATGGGTTAGTTGATGGGGATAAAGGAGGGCACTTGTTGTGATGTGCACAGGGTACTGTATGGAATCACTGAGTCACTATATTGTACACTGGAAACTAATATAACACTATACGTTCACTAACTGGAATTAAAATAAAAATTTAAGAGAAAAATCCTTTTATACAGAGAATAAACTGGTGTACTGGTGTTTGCCAGAGAGGAAGAGGGTTGAAGGGATGGGCAAAACAGAAGAAGGGAATTAAGAGGTACAAACTTCCAGTTATAGAATAAGTAAGCCACAATAATGAAGAGTACGGCATGGGAAACGTATTCAATAATACTCTAATAGCATTGTGTTTACAGATAACTACTCTTAATCTGGTGAGTATAACTTAATGTACAGAACTGTCAAATCACTATGTTGTACATCTGAAACTAATATAACATTGCATGTCAAGTATGATTCTATTAAAAAAAGAAAAATCCATTTAATACAATTTAATATCTATCATTATAAAAATTCTTAGCAAAATAAGAATTAAAGGGAACTTTTCTTATCTGACTTAAGATTTACAAAAGTCTACAGAAAAGTTCCTTGGTGAATAACTAATCTATCACTTTAATTTTGTAATCAAAATAAGAAGGGTTAACTCTACTTTCATTCAACATTGCATTACATTTTAGATAATGCAACAAGACAAGAACAATAAATAAAATATACGGGTTGGAAAGGAAGGGAAAAATTACCTTTTCCCAGGTAATATTATTACATGCAAAAGAACTTTAGATAAATTTCTAGAATTAATTAAGTAGTTCTATAAAGTTGTTGATATAAAATTGGCATACAGAATACATTCCTACTTACTAGCAACAGTAAGGAAAACAAAATTTCAAAAAATTATAATAACATCTATCAGTATCAACTCAGATATAAACTATATATCTATACTTAGAGTAACTATAAACACATATGTAAGATATCATCTAAGAAAATTATGAAAGTTTATTGAGAAATAGTAAAGAAATTAAAAGGGGTTAACTGATCAAGATATATGCCATGTACATTGTTTAAGTTGAAATATTATAAATAATTTAATGCAATGCAACCCCACCCAAAATCCCAATAAATTTGGCAGTATTTGATTAAGCTTTAAGATATACACAGAATTGCGAGCGTCAAAACACTGTTGAAAAAGAAGTCTCATCAAGATATATGGACTTATAATGATCTACTAATCAACAAACTATATTCCCACACCGACAGGCACTTGAACTAATAGAACAGAGTAAAAAAGCTCAGAAACACACCCATTTATTTATGGGTACCGGAGAAATACTTTGCACCATACAGTAATGGAGAAAACCAGGCTCTACAGAAAATGGTTTGAGTCAAGTGGTGAGTGGTGGAATACATCTAAGTAGAAAACAAAACAAATGGGACTTAGATGGCATTCTGTATAAAATTTGGCTTGCTATATACGGGAAATACATATCCATTATGCTTTAAGAAAATTTCACAAGAGCATATCTTTATTTCCTGGAGTAAATTCTACTCTATGAAAACCAAGAACATCTGTGCATCAAAATTTACCATGAAGACAATGGTAAATACAAACCAAAGTATGGAAGAAAATATTTTTTAAAGTATAATTAAAGACTAGAAAAATAAAAACAACAAGAGAACTGCTACAAGCATTAATAAAATGACAAGATCTTGAAAGATGGGCACTTCACAAAGAGCAAATTCAAATAGCCAGCCACCTTTAGTAATGAGGGAAAAGTAAATTAAAACAAGATACTAAAAAATTGGAGAGAGCAAAAATTTTAAGTCTGACAATACTATGTATTGGTGAAGATATGGACAAGAAGAAGCTTCATTTCCTGCTGGTGGGAGTAGAAACTGGTACAACCATATTCAAACGCCATGTGGAAATACCTAGTAAATCCGAGAATGTGAAAAACTTAACGACGCAGCAATTTCACTTCTCAGTGTGTACTGTAGAGAAACACACACACGTACAACAGTACGTTTATACAAGATGGGTCCTGGCAACACCTGGCAGAACTGTTCTTAAGAGCCCCAAAGTAGAAACACCCAAATGTCCATCAGCAATACAACAGACCAATAAGTTGTGTTACAGTCATGGAATACTCAGCAATCATAATGAATAAATTACAGCTACACATATTAAAATAGATGGATCTTACAAATATGGAGTGTCAGATGTCAGCTGCAGAATAACACATACAGCATGACAGACACTCAAAAACAGGTAAAACTGTTATTTGAGTGTATCTATCTATAGATGATATATATTAAAATGCAAGGGAATAATTCTCAGTCAAGTTAGGGATAGTGGTTACATCTGGGCAGAGGAATTTGCGATTTGGAGAGAGACCCTAATGCTGGCAAAACTATCTTCTGATTTGATGGTGTTTACATGAGATTCACTTTACAAGCATTCATTAAATTGCACAATTGTGTTTTATGCGATGTGTTGCATTTATTGTTTTTTAAGATTTTATTTATTTATTTGACACAGAAAGAGATCACAATTAAGCAGAGAGGCAGGCAGAGAGAGAGGGGGAAGCAGGGCTCTGATGAGCAGAGAGCCCAATGTGGGGCTCGATCCCAGGACCCTGAGATCATGACCTGAGCCACAGGCAGAGGCTTAACCCACTGAGCCACCCAGGCGCCCCTATGTGTTGCATTTAATGATAAATATAAATAATCTTAGAACTATAATGTCTACGTAATTGTAGCTATGGTCATTTATGTAACAATTACTTTGGTAGGATCATTTTAATAGTATCAGTTACAAACAAGTCCCACTATTCATAACAGAAAGATGCAAAGTTGAGAGTTGTTTGCCGTTTGTATCAATGAGTTCTGATGCAGTATTTGTCGCAGGGCAATTTGCAGAAAGCAGACAGGCCCAGTAGTTAAGCTATGTAGACCACTGGACATTCTGATACATAGTAATTTAAAAATAAAGAACTGACCGATATCAGGAGTAAACAACATAGTGTTTATCTCTAAATTTCTCTCAATCAACTACAATTGAGAATAAAAAATAAACAACTTCCCCATGTTATATATCAATTGCATTTGGTTAATAGCATTCCTCAGATGCTAATTTTTACTACAAGACTGCGAAATTTATCCCAATAATGTATCCTAATAACGAGTTTACAAAAGCACCCTTTTAGGTGAAATTTCCCTTAATGACACACGAACCACAAAAGTGTATGTAAAAATTGAAATGTTATGACCCTGACCAGGATTATAAACACATAAATCCAATCAGATTTTTCTTAGAAAAAAAGCGAACATTTTGCATAAGCTAGAAAGAAAACTCATCATAAGAAAATGAAAAAAGTGAATCAAAATGTCTTTATCACATAAAGTACCTTGGAAGAACAGGGAAGGTTGCCGAATTTTATTTTGAGTGGTTAAGGACTGACATTAATCACTGTAAGTCCAATTATTTGCGGTCCTCTGCAGCTTAATTAAGTGTTTCTAGAAAATAAAAGGGAAACCTTCCCAGTCCAAGAAACAAACTCTTAATTACGGAGAACAAACTGATGGGCTGGGGGGGGGGGGGGCATGGGTGACACAGGTGATGGGGATTAAGGAGGACACTTGTCCTGATGAGCAGCAGGTCGTGTAAGGAAGTGCGGAACCACTAGATTGTACACCTGAAACGAATATTGCACGGTATGTTAACTAAGTGGGATTTAAATAAACATTAAAAAAAAAAAAGGAAGCCTCCCATCTGGATCTTTCAACTGCCTTTTCTCCCCTAAAATACTTTTTTTTAAAATGGAAGTAATCACTACAGAACCCACCAGGTGGTCCTTGATTTTTCACACTTCTCCTCTCAAAAATGCTTATCTTCTTCCCAGACATCAGTCCCCGATTCCAAAGACTGGTGTCGTGGATTCTGAAGCAAACACTTGACACTAAACGGGTTGGCTGTTCTGGGAAAGATCTCGCATACCTCGGTATGGTTTTATTCCGTCTGGTGCAATGGTGCCATCTACAGACGTGATGGCGCATGACCACAAGCTTCTCAAAGGATGCAAAAGAGATGAAGTAGTTCAAAAGATGTATAGTTGACCCTTGAACAACATGGGTTTGAGCTGAGCAGGTTCACTTATACGCAGATTTTGCTTTTGATAAATGCAATACAGAACTATAAATGTATGTTCTCTTCCTTATGATTTTCTTCAAACATTTTCACTACACTGTAAGAATATTGTATATAATATATATAACACAAAATGTGTGTTAATCGAATGCTTATGTTATCACTAAGGCTTTCAGTCAACCATCAGTTATTGGTAGTTAAGCTTTTGGGGAATCAAAGTTATACATTGATTTTCAACTGTATGTGTGTGGGTGGGGAGGGGGGAGTATTTCTAATCCCTATGTTGTTCAAGGGCGAACCCCTATGTTGTTTTATCCTGATTCTTTAAATTTTGTAATATTGGTTCTTTTTGGATTATAATACATTATAAAAAGAATTCATTTCAGTTAGATACTGTGAAAATGCTATGTAAAATCCATGCATTCATAATCCAAGGGTGTTCAATCCCTATGCCTAAAGACAGAAAAATATACCTAGAGATGGCATTATATTTTGGTATTTTGAAGTCTATTACAAAATAAAATGGAATAGGTGTATGATAGGGGCCTTTCCAGAAAGCGCTTAAAAAACAATAAAATTCAGGGACGCCTGGGTGGCTCAGTTGGTTAAGCAGCTGCCTTCGGCTCAGGTCATGATCCCAGCGTCCTGGGATCGAGTCCCACATCGGGCCCTTGCTCAGCAGGGAGCCTGCTTCTCCCTCTGCCTCTGCCTGCCACTCTGTCTGCCTGTGCTCACTCTCTCTGACAAATAAATAAATAAAGTCTTAAAAAAAAAAAGTTAAAATTCAAAACTAGCTCAGGTATAATAATCCTGATGGAATTAATTCCTAAATTGGGTGAATGGGCTTTCTGAACAAGAAAAAATAGGGAAAGGAGAGACAGAACTTGAGTACAAGGGCTTGATGTCTTTCTCTCCTCCCCTCCCTGC
Source organism: Lontra canadensis (assembly GCF_010015895.1). Classification (NCBI taxonomy): domain Eukaryota; kingdom Metazoa; phylum Chordata; class Mammalia; order Carnivora; family Mustelidae; genus Lontra; species Lontra canadensis. Next base: position 6,686,285 of record NW_022631020.1, read on the forward strand.
CCTAGAGGCAAGTTTTAACTGAGCCACACCCAGGTGAATCTAAGGAAGCCACAAGCTCCAAACAGATAGAGGAAGGATTCAGAACCTCCTGGCTAACCTCCGGCTGAACCATCTTTCCACTCTACCACACCCCAAAACCCTAGGCACCCTCACTTTTCTAGGGTAACTTACACAGTGTCTTCTGTGTGGCTATAAAACATGCATTATTACACTCCAACTGCTGAGCTCTGTTGCACCAAATGTTTTTCTTGCAAAGACACACTATAAATAAAAATTTTAATAAAATATGATCCAGCAAACAGCTGGTTCTGGGGACGAAAGCATACAAATGAATAAGCGGTTAATTATCTTCCCCTTGATTTCAGCGCTGGGTGAATTCGCCCTCTCTTAAACCAGACTGAATGGGAACCCGCGGGTGAGTAGCCCCACTGACAGCACCTCTACCCTCTCAGAAACTAAATCCATATTGACCTTCATAGTCCTCTAACTCCTGTTAATTGTCCAGGCACAGCTTCCCTATCAAGGGAAGAAAGAAGAATCTCTCTGGGGGTGGGGGTTGGGGGCAGGGGAAGGCATCTCCTACAATTCTTCTATAGACATTCATTTATCCATTCGCTGGATATGCATGCATTCATTCAACGAACAGTGTGCCATAAGCAGAGCACACACAAATTTGCACAAGACTAGCACAGTCCTCGCCCATGAAGAGCTTACAGCAGGAGGAGGATGCATATGGGAGGTAGTATAGTCACACACAAATATATTACACCCAGTAAACCATAATTAAATATTTATTAAATGATGCCCTTTCTGGCTAACTTAGCCCTTATTGATCCCTTTGAGGACCAGAGCACTTAGACTGTGTAACATTATTTAGCTAGGTAAGCTTCTGAAAGACTGGGGCAGTAAGTGATAATCCTCTGACTGGCGGCGTTCAGCCAACAAATAAAGAGACGGCGGAGCATCAGCAATCAAAGACTACCACATCCCAACAAGAAGCCCAGAATGAACTTCAGTATTATATTTGTAAAAATACAGAATATTATGCAGCAGTTTCCTCTGTCTCACCCTGTTAAAGTGAATTTATGAAGCCTATAAATGGGAGACAGATAGATAGGGACATGGATCTACATATACAGAGAGAGACATAAAGAGAAATGGATATAAATATAGACGTTCATGTGAATTTCAAGAGTTCTTTAAAGTATTCCTGGAAGTTACATAAAACCTTTCAGTTAAGATAATCTAAAGATCTTGGCCTAAATATCGATTATCTTATCAAAACCAGTATAAGAAAAACCAACAAAACAAAGCAAAAAACCAGTATATACGTTGACAGGATTTAACTCTTGGCAGAGGAGGTGTTTTAAATGCTATTATTAACTGAATTTCCAAGAAAAACAAAAAACAAAACAACTCTACTTTTTAAAAATTAATTTTCTAAATTGGTTATGTTACTTCTAATCCAAAATATCTTGCTTCTAAGGAGGAGATACTGGAAAGAATTTGAATAAGGTCAGTGCTTGGCACCTTCTCTAAATATCTCTCCTTATGTTCAATATTTGGCAAATCTCATCGGCCCCTTCCCCTACTTTCCCACCCATGCCTCACCTGAAAAATGTGTGAGGTCACTTCTGATACTGACCCTGCTGGCTTCCAGACTGCCTGGGACTAACTCTGTCTTTACACCAACCACCTAGTAAGGGTTAGGATTCTGTTCTGCAAATGTTCTTTACTTTAGTGGGGGCTAGAGAGGTTCTTGCCATCCTGAGGGTGGGGCTTGGCAAGCCAACACACGGGCTCACCACAGCAGCCGAAATCTTGGCAGTCAGTCAAAAGCTAATGAAAATTTCAAAGGTACAAATGTCTTCTCAGAGCTCCAGAGAAGGAAGAGAGCTTTCAGCAGGATTCTAACAGGTGCATCAAAGTAATCCAAAAGGGGGAAAAAAAAAAAAAAAGACTTCTTGGATCCAGCAAAAAATAAAAATTGTAAGGTAAACATGCACATATAAACCCCATGTTATGTGTCAAAAAATTCCTTTCACCATTTAGCATATCACTGCAAGAGGCTCAAAATAGACCTGCACAAATAGATGGGGTCATCAAAGTCTCAGGATTTTTTCAGGTTTTTGGTTTTTTTTTTTTTTAAGATTTTATTTATTTATTTGAGGGAGAGAGCACATGAGACAAAGCCTGTATGAGAGAGAGAGAGCACAAGCAGGGGGGGGGGGGGACAGGGTGGAAGAGTGGGCAAGGGCAGAGGGAGAATCAGGTTCACCACCAAGCAGGGAGCCCAATGGGAGCCTCTATCCCAGGACCCCAGACCATGACCGGAGCCAAAGGCAGGTGATTAACCAACTGAGCCACCTAGGCGCCCCTGGATTAAAGAACAAACATATGTATCTATAGATTGAAACGCTGCACTTAGGAATTTCTGCTTCAAATTACAGCCATGGAGCAGCTGTCACACTTTGGTCTTCAACTGCACAAAATATATTTTGTAACAAGCAAAACGTGGGAGACAATGAGTACAGACTTCATTTGAGCTCTGTATTTCTTGACCGCAATTCAAAGCAGTCAAGGTGTCTTTACCAAGATTCTCTTGGAAACCAGGACAGAAGGAATCAAAACAAGAGCGTTCTTCCTTCTCAAGCCGGCCTTCATGTCTCCAATGGAGTTACATATTACATTATGCCAACAAGTAAATGGTAATAACAGGAGGAAAGGAAACTGAGAAAGTTACCCTCTCCATCTGTTAGGGGACAGGGCAGGACTGCTGAAAGGGCGGGGGGCGGGGAGTAAGTACAAAGAGAAACAAACAACATGGCAATTCTGGAAATGATGGACAATACACCAAACAAAAATGGAAGAAATTCTGGAATTAGAAGAGGACAAACGGGACTTTGATGTTGATTCTACTACTAGATTTAAATGTGCGCAAAGTTTTAAATTTTTCTGGGCCTTTTCCTCCCCATTTGGAGAACATGAGAAATAATACATGCTCAAGCCCCTTCACAAGTTTGCTTTACAGTACAAATTAGCTGGCATTAAAGTGCTTCAAAAATATTTTTCTCATCAACTGTATTTTGGGCTGTTCTATTTCTCATAATCCTAGCAGTGTTCCTTTAATACTTCCAAAGCGACAAGAATGCATACTTTTTTTTCCTAAAAAAAAAAAAAAGCATCGGAATATAGAGGGGCAGGATTTCATGATTCTAGAATATAGGACAGGAAGATTTAATAGAAACTAAAAAGACTTTTTTATATTTATAACCTGGACTTGTACAAGCATTATCCTGAGTCTGTGCTAGTTAACTCCACCTCAGATAATGCATTTATAAATATTTTCTTTACTGCAAGTACAGATCTTTCCGCTCAGCCCATAAAGCAAGCTTTCAAGTGCTGCATTCCTGCTTTGCTCACAATGCCTCTGATTTGTTTCATCGTGCGGGACTCCTCCAACAGTCCGAGAACATCGACTGGGATTCATTGGCACAGCAGCGCCACGTTGTGGTTACACCGAGAAAACGTTCTGAGACCAACACTGTGGCCGGTGTACTTAGACAATAGCTGCGATGCCGTCAGATCATTGAGGAAAGAAGGTGTCATCGATGTGTGATTTTCATATACAGGTTCATATGCAGAGACCAACATTTTTGGGGTTTCCTATCTGGACTATGATTATATAACACAATTCATACTGTACCAGTCACAAATAATGACTTCCTTTTGCCCTATAGCAGCATTTTATTCAAGGCAATTTGTACCAGAAAAGTAAATGATTTCCTATCAGATTTTTTAAAAGAAGTAATCTCTCAAAAATACTGTAAATATAAAGTTGCTTTATGTTTATGGTATTGGTTAACAAGGTCATAAAATTAAAATAGACAGCAACTGAACGATTACGGTAACTATACTACTTTAGAGTTTATAGAAATAACACTGGCTTTGTTAGATTTGGATTTAATTCCATGTGATCAGTGTCAGTTCAAAGGTGCAAACAGAGAGCTGAGTTCTCAATAGATCGGATGTGTCAGAATCCAGGATAATGACAGATAGGAAGCCACGAAATCAGAGCTGGCAGAGCTATAATCAAGAACCAGTGAATCTGATGCACTCTTCTCTTCTTCTATTGTATTTGGGTCCTCCTAGGCTATTTTGTCATGTCTGAAATCATGAAAAAGCAGGATTCATCCTTATGGCAAAAGAGATGGCTGTGCCTTTGGGATGAAGGAAGATGGGGGAGGTTTTAGAACTTTTACAAGAAGATGTACTGAAATCATCCACAACTCATTTTCCCCCAGAAAGAACCATATTAAGTAAGTTAACAAGAACAGATTATGTGGTTCATCACGCTTATGTAATCTTAAATTCAGATCTTCTTAACTTTATTCCATACTACACTAATCCCATGAGATACCTATGCAGACAATGTTTTGTTGCCAAATGCTTTCAAGAAACAGCAAATTATACAACTGCCTCCCAAGAATCTACTTATATTGGCCTATTAATTGCTTTTAAAAATCTTACAGTAGAAAAATGTGCTTAATATTTTTAAAAATATTTCATCCCTAAAATTAATTAAAATTGTAATTGTCCTTGGTGCTTCTCTGAATATCTCCCAAATCAAATGGTGGAAATATTTCTTTGTATGATTGATCTTCACTTGATTGGTTTCCTTCCCATTTATGCCTATATTGTTTAGTCGATCAATTCATTTGACATGAGTGCATTTATAAGTATTCACTAAAATGCCAACAGACTGTTATCCCTTAAAAACACCATTATTACCACCAGTAATTAAATCTGTCAAATTTACACTAAAACACGTACATGGAAGTAAAATGGCTGGTTCTTAGATCACTAAGGAATCAGAGGTAAAAATTAGAAGCAGAAAAAAAAACTGTTGGTACTTCTCAAATTATTTTCCAAAGGATAATGGTGACTAATTAAGTAATTTTTATTGAGAGCATTTGTAACCTTTTACCTAGAAAAGAAAACCTTCCATTGCAATGGGACTCCTCTATGTACGTGTGTGTGTGCCAATTTCCTTTATTTACGAGCTTAATTAACTTATTGATTTAATGTATTAATGTAAATTAATGCAATTTAATTATGTAATTTATTAATTTATTAATGTAATTTAAAGTATTAATGTAAATTAATTTAATTTAATGTAATCTCTTTTCATATGGAATAAAATTTATGTGATAATTTATGATATCCAAAGAGGAAATTGAAGATTATCATAACCCTGTTTAGATAACTTTTCTTTGTATCTATTTTATTTGTATCTATTTCATTTGTATCAAAAAAAGTAAAATCTATTGCTTCTCAAAAGTTAGTGGCAAAAAAAAAAAAACTTAAACAAATTTTAAAAAATTAGTGGCAAAAAAAAAAAGTTAGTGGCCAAATCTCAGATGCTTTTTGAAAATGAAAATAATGGATTAATTTTCAATGACTATAATTAATTAGGACTAGAGTAGGACTTAGAAGTCTGCATTCTTAATAAACTCTGGGTGAATCTGATATTTGTTGTTCTGAAAAGCAGACTTGGAGAAGCATTGATCTATTACAAAAATTACTCTTCTCTTACAACACCCCAAAAAGGAACACGCATTGAATTCATTGGAACCTATTATAAATAAATCCACATAAATGGCGCAAATAAACATTTTGATGTAATGTAAAATTCTGATAATTTGGGGTACTGCTTGTAATATTTTTAAATAAGTCAGCTTACTTGTTTGGTTTCTTTCTCTCCCTTTTTACTAGATAGTGTGTATATGCCAGTTTAAAAAAACTGTATTTCTATTTCCCACTTCCCCTAATTAATATACTCACAGCTTCTAGCTCAATTTTAGTTAAATTTTCTATTGAATTTTCTTGTGCCCAAGTAGAAAGAAAGAATGAAAAAAAAAATGCAGCAGCATTTTGGGTCTCCTCTTACAATTTAATACTAATTCTTAGAGAACTTGTTTAAGCTTTATTTCCTATCCTGTAAAAGGAAGACAATATATCCCAGGGTTATTGTAAGGATCTAACAAGATAATTCATGTGAGAAGTCTTTAAAGAAGTGTAATAAGAATATGAGGCATGGTTGCCTGTCATACACTCATCTGAATCATGCTAAGAAAGAATGGATATTCGGTTGTTTTAAAATAAAATTTAAAATAAAGATAAAATGACACTAAACAACGTAAAAAATAAATTAAATAAAAATTAAGAACAACAATCCCTGTTTCTGCCACTCTATTATAGAGAAAGAAATGACTTCACTATGGAAAAAATTCATTGCATTTGTTCGACATATAATTCAACAAAACAAATCATGCTGCTTAAATTTCACTAAATACTTCCCCATTTAGGACGAGGAAGGAGAAACTTAGTCTACTGCTGAAAAACAAAACTTTAACAATTTTTTTGTCTTTAGTTGCAAAGCTAAACAAAGCCAGGGCCCTTGATTCAGATAGCTATTTCTGGAAACCCTCTGCCACCTAGTGTACAGAAGTGAAAGTCATTCTAGGGACGTTGCATGCTTACTTTTAGTCATCAGAGAATTATCTGTGCGTCTATCCAGACTTGAAGTTATCATTTGCAGTGGGAATAAAACACACTGCATTTTCTAGAGAGCATCTGGCCTGAGAACCAATATAGCATTTCATCTTCATTTTAGCAGCACTTTAAATTAAAATCTCATTTATAAATGTTTTAATATGGCAATAAGGGACTCCTGGGCATGTTTTAGTCTTTCATTAATATACACCTCTTGTGTGTTGCAAGATACATGCGTACTGAGTAAGTTCCTTCAACCATTCAAAGTGCTAATTAATGATCCAATAAAGCAAAGCCTAGGGTATCTAATGGCAGCAAAATACAACTCTTTAATTGGGAAAATAAAATATTAAATTCCCCCTTCCAATTGCTCTTAAACATATGCATGAAATAAGTATCAAGGGATTAAAAAAATTGCAAAGATTCTTTAACCAAAGTTTTACATGCGTGGTATCTCCCCACCTCCCATTTCAAGCTTTAGATTTAAATATTTTCAGCTCAGTTTTGCATGGAGGGTAGAACTCAGCAGTTGGCAGAGAAGGAGTATACAAAGCTGAATTATTAAAATATTTTTAAAGTGAAATGTCAAGTATACCATGCCATCTCTCTTAGCCCTATCATTTTTTTTTTTTCTTCAGCCACTTAGTTCTCCACCAGTTTGCTAAGTGGTGGGGCGGGGGTCAGGAAGGAGGTAGGGAAGAGGAGGGAGGGAGTGAAGGAAGGGGGAAGGGAGAGGTGGGTAAAGGTTATACCCTGCCAAGTGGTTTAGAGAAGCAATGCTTCCTCTCACCTCGCAACAGTCCACGGTGAAACAGAACTCAGCACAGTGCCTTCACTCTCTGCTCACTCCTCTACCTGATGCTCTGATAGGATTTCCATGGCCTGCATTTCAACCGGCCTGGCCAGGTCTGCTACTGACATCCCATCTCCCTTCCTTCAGCTGCCTCCACCTGAGTGACGGTTCCCATGCACACATATCCAGCAAAATTTCAGTCTAACAGGCAGGTCTTTCTTGCACTTTTGCTCTGCTAAAGCTCCCTGTCGGAGGAATTCAAGATGGCATAATGACTTGTTATCCTAATGTGTTATGCAATTATTGAACTGTCCTCCTGAGATAATTTAAGCACCCCAAATGCCATTAAAATTAGCAGGAATTATCAGGCAACGTGCTAATAATAAGAAGAATTCATCTTTTTTTTCAATTCACCCAGCTGCCTTTTTGATGGCTAACAGCAACTGGTAGCAAAGAGCATGTATCAGTTAAATAAAACATTAGCCTTAAGCCGGAGGTGTCAAGAGAGTCTTCTAAATTACTTGGCATGATAGCTGGTTGGTGAGCGTGGAGATAAAAATCAATGTCATAAATGTAAAGGATAGGCTGGCACATTGGTGTGGAAATGGGGATTACAGGAGAGAAAAAAACCATGACTGAGTACAAACAGTATCAACAACAATACAGCTTCACCCTTCTAATGAAAACAAGTACACAAATGTACTATTTGGAGATTAACTTGTCCGTAAGACAGTGGCATTTTCAATGCTGAAACCCATGGTAAGAAGTAACATTTACATCACAAACTACTGTATATATATATATGACCAGGAAAAGGCAAAAAATGTGTGTGTGTGCACATGTGTGTGTAAAACCTAAGGAAAAGTTTCACAAAAATAATATTTAGGTTTACTAGGAGTGGTATACTCCGCTTTATTCTCTTCTCTCCTTTCTCTTAATTGAAAAAATAAAGATAAATTTTACATTGATTTTAATCCCCCTATGGGTCAGATTCCAAAAATATTTTAAAAACTATCTTTATTTATTAAATGCTATGACAATGATAAATCATTTAACCTCACGTCTTAACACTTGAATTATTGAAGTGATGATGTATCAACAATAATTCTTATAAACAAAGGTTCAAAGAATTGGTAATTTGTTTTTGGTTTCAGTGACGTTTGCCAAAAATGAAACAACCCACTGTTAAATACTTTGAGTCTCTGAATACTTTGAACAGATAATTTTAACTATTTTTAAACCATCAGTTTAGGAAGAAGAAAGCAAAGGACACGGACACAGTCATATATATTTATTTCTTGCTAAATTTTTCATTTGCTCTTACTTTTGCATTAACTGGTTCATTTAATCTCCACAACAGTCTGGTCATGGAAAAGCATTATGACCCCTCTGTATAAATGAGGTGACAGAGACTCTGCAAAGCGCACTAATCTGCCCAAATCACCCATTTATCAAGTGGAAGACAGGAGTCCAGGTTGTCTGATTCTAAGTCCAGGGCTCTTTTCTTAAAATCGGACATGGCAATACAAATAATAAATAAGTCTGTGTTTGAATGTTCATATTTTTTGTTCACAAAGTGATTTGCTTCGTCCACTCCCACAAAGTCGAGCAAAAAATGGATCCAAGGAGGAAAATTTGTTGAGGAATGTGGAATGCTGATATGCCCAAGCAGAGAGAACCATGAGATCCCGGTGGCCCAGGGGTCTGCAGGGATCTGCAAGGCTGACACCAGAGTGAGGGAAGCTGGTTGACTTCAAATCCCGGTAAAACAAAGGACTGGGTAGGTGGTTTTGTATAGATCAAGCATTCAGTAACTGTTAGCTATTAGAAATAGCTCCTTTGCTGACGTGTAGTTGGGAGACACTACAAAATTATGACGTGAAAATATGTAACAACGAAGTCACTTTACTTCTGATTCTGTTGTCTTGTGAACCATCAATTTGATTTTACGTCATTGTCTACATGGCACACCCATGCTTTCACAGATATATTTTCTTGGGACTGCCAGAGAATTTGCTCAGAGGGGGAAAAACACAAAGAAGGAACAGAAGAAAGACTTGTGTCAGGGAAAATTGTGAAAGCTGTGTAAAATTTAATCTAATTCAAGCCAACAAACAATTGTAAGCCCATAATATGTGTGCACAATATCAAATGGCTGAGGTTTCAAAAGTAAAAACCAAAGAAACAAACCCAATACTCTTATTTCTGAAGAAATAAAGCAAAACAACAAAACAAAATAAAAACATAGCCCTGGATGTTATAGGCACTTCCTCCCACTCAACATCTGGTTTGGATTTAGATAAAATCATAAAGAATTACTTTCTTACTATTAATGGCCCTGGCCTTTGTATTCAATGACAAGGCTATCAAAATCTTCCCACATTATTTCAACTTAAGGGAATTTCATAGATAAGAGAAAAATGGCTTAGCTTGGCCTCTAGACTAAAACCTAACAGGAAGTAGATCGTCCCAGACTTGAATAATAAATATATAATAATATAAAAAAATACTGTGATTTTTTTTTAAATTAAAAGGGGAACATTGTATCATTATAGTTAAGAGCTGAAAAGTCTCTCAGTCCACTTTATCTTGTAAAGACACTGTGGAAACAAATGAGGTAATAACTTTAAAGTGTCTAAATTGTATATATTATACATAAAGATAAAAAGATGTATGAATGAGTATAGCTTTAGATTTAGATACCTAAAACTCTGCTCAACTGCAACCAGACTAACAGAAACAAACAAGAATATATCTCAAAGTAGGTAGGGAAAAGAAATTTCATAATCTACTTTAAAAAATCCATCCTAGGGGGCCGGTGCCTCAGGTGGGTACCTCAGATGGTTAAGCATCTGCCTTTGGCTCAGGTCATGATCCCAGGGTCCTGGGATGGAGCCCCGAATTGGGCTCTCTGCTCCACAGGAAGCCTGCTTCTCTCTCCCACCCCCTCTACTTGTGTTCCTCTCTCGAAGTCTCTCTCTCTGTGTCAAATAAATAAATAAAATCTTTAAAGACATAATAATAAAAATAAATAAAAACTCTCTTGGCAGAATGTTTGCCATTTGACTTCTGTTCTTATCCTTAAGTCGAGATACAGTGGTTTCATTTTTATCTTTATTAAGAAAAGATATGGAGAATAATCTGAACTCTGAACAAAAATAGCCACATTCGTGATCAAATGTTAGGAAATAAAATCAAGAAAAACATCCTAAGAGGAAATCTGATTGCTATGAGCTAATGAAGAAGGTTGAAAGGGGGTGATCTAGAAGGCTCCTCCAAATTCCTTGCTGACTGTCTCACTAGTGTATCGTGAATCTGAGTGACATATATATTTACTATTTTCAACTTCTGACCCTTAAGATTTCAGTGCTTGTTTCCTTATGCAGAGAGAACACACAGTGGCCAAGCAGGGTAGGTGAGACATTTCAGCAGCTACTTAAATGGGCTTATATATCATTCTCTTTTAGATTCATAGATGAACAAATATTTTATCTTTATTTTTCTGCAAATAATAGCCAGGTGTGTCTGAACGATTTCTCACTGAATCATTCTGCTTTGTTTCTGGTGATTTAAAAAAAAAAAAATGTGTAAGTCCGTGATTTTTTTAATCAATATAAAAATCATCAAGTTACTAGTATTGTCTCTAAGGCATTTATAAATTATAAATGAGAGTGTCAACTTCTTTCCATTTCAAAGACATGAGACTTTGTTATGTAATGGGTAAAGTTTAGAAAAGTGTAAAAGGACCTTAACTATTAAGGAGTTGAAGAAATAAAAGGTTAGGGTTGCTGCTTTCAGTTTATCATTAATAGAGAATGTGGGTATGGGAGTTGTATTCCCAATATTAACATTTTCTTCTATTTCTTTTCTTTGAAGTCTTAAAAATAAACCCTTAAATATCAATAGAAGATATCAAACTTTCTGGTAGCAACGGGTTCATTTTTTAACTTGGTATTCAATCAAAGAACTATCTGAAACGTAAGATAATTAAATTTGTTGTTAAATGGTAATTTTGTTGCCATTCTTGCAAAGAATCTATTATCTTCAGGGAATCTATTCAACAAATACCATAATATTGCGGGACCTACAATATTCAAATAACTACCATAAACCCCATGTTGTATACTGAATATAGAATGGATCATAATTAGGAGCTGTGATATGCTCACGCCTCAATTATTATAGATCCTGCCATAATATATTTTATAAGCTGTCGGTGGGGGGGGACATGCCCTCAAAACACGAATGCATCACGAGGTAAATAAATTTGAAAATGTTCAAAGCAACACACGGGTAAGTGACATGTTACGATATTAAAGTGACATCTTTCCATTCCCGGGAAGATGTGTTCATTTTACTCTTCAGATTATCCTCCGCTTTTGAAATCACCCCGTGCACAAAAATCCTCCCCTCGCTATTTAGAAAAGCTAGATCATCTCCTTAACACAGCCCTTCCTATGCACCCTGCACCCCAGCACGAGTGCTTATACTGCTCCCTGACGCCTAATGTCAATATTTGCAGAAACTGTAGCTGCGCGTCAACCAAGCTGTCAATCCAGTGACTCTCGCGGGTGCTCTTTTGATGTGAACGCAGCCAAGTAACAGGACCATGGGGCCAGCTGAGGTCTCACAAGCGACTCAGCTGTCAGCACGCCACCTGCTTTCCTTGGGGTGGCAGCCCTCCTCGTGTTGTTTGCTGCTCACCTGGCAGAAAACGCATTCTGTCAGCATGAGCTGCTGATGAAGCCCATTCCCACCGCTGACTCTAATTTTAGGGGCTGGTGTAGAGCACCTAATTTTGCCTTTCAAGAATTTTTCTTGTTCTTTTTCTTTCTTCCTTCCTTCCTTCCTTCCTTTCCTTCCTTTTTTCTTTCTTTCTTTTTTTCTTTCTTTTCTTTTTCTTTCTTTCTTTTCTTTCTTTCTCTAATAATTTGTTTTCTAACATACATATAAGTTGGATGCTGACTATCTTTCTTCTAAACATCTCGACTGAGTCAACGTTATCTGCCTTAGGTGGGAATTAATTCTTAGAGAGCAAAATTTTGTTCACATGACCTGAGAGATGCACATGAATTAAAAACATGGAATGTTGCTTTTATTTGTTTACTATTAAAGGGTATGGGGGAGAGAGTGTGTTCTCAATATTAATGCTTTCCTAGTTTTCTTCTTCTTTCTACTGATAAAAATAAGTTATTCAATATCAATAAAAATTCTACCTTTTATATTGTATTAGGTGAGCAAAGTACTTTTACAGTATCCTAAACTCTATGGTATGGACGTAGCTGAAATATTCTGTAGTTCTTTATTTTTTACTTGCTATTGTTGAATGTAGTTTTGGTAGCAGTTATTTTGAGTAAAGTGATAGCTCCAAGCTAGGCAGACTTTGGCCCCCATATCCCAGAGGAAAGTAGGAAGGTTCTTTGATCTCTGAGTCAATAATCCCAGATTAGACTACTACCCTGAAAAATGACACCATCTTTAATAGCAATAATGTCCATTTTAACTTTAAGACAGTATTAGACCCAAACACTAGACTCAGACAAAGTGCTTTCTAAATGGCAGAATACATGAAAAAACACCAGGAAGAGGAAAGTAATTGAAAATTGAGGACTCAGGAGATTAATTATACTTCTACATCAAAGGTGAATTTTGCGGGGGTAAAGGACACCTACGAATTTTTTCTTTAGGCAAATATCAAAATAGTTTGTTTTGTTTTGAAAATTGAGGTAATTTATGTGAGTCTGTGCTATGTTTTCATAATCATCTATTATATCAAGTTAAGAAATTGTATTACTGTTAATAATATAGCTCAACTTATTAAAATAGAGCAATTCTATGATACATGAGATAAAACTGAAGTTTATTAAGCACAGGTAATTCTAATTTTTTTAAAGATTTCATTTATGCATTGGTCAGAGAGAGAGAGCACAAGCAGGGGGAACAGCAGGCAGAGGGAGAAGCAGGCTTCCCACTGAGCAGGGAGCCTGATGCGGAACTTGATCCCAGGACTCTGGGATCATGACCTGAGATGAAGGCTGACTGAACCACCCAGGTGCACCAGTAATTTTAATTTTAAATACTAATTTAAAAACATGGGGAAAACATTAACATTAACAGTTAAAGCTTCTCATCTTTGGAAGAAGATAAAAGTCAAGTCAAGGTGAACCATTGAAAAAAAAAAACACAGAAGCAGCACAGACTAAAGAACAAAACCTAAAGTAAAAAAATGTTGAGTTTAAAAAAAAAAGAAAATAAATAAGAGATGCTCTGGTTTAACAGAGTCTACTGAAGATATTTCTTCTCCTTTCTGATACCTGATTACAGTAGAAATAAAGATGTAATGGCTTAAGCCCACAAATAAAGAAATCAGGAATGCACCCACAGCAAAGACAAAATGTCAACACGTTTCTGAAAGACAGCATGTGCAAACGTGGTGCCCAGGGAAATGAGCAGAGAAAGGCTGGTCTGTGCGTAGAAGGGGATGCAGCGAAGGAGAGGGTGAACACACAGGATGGAGACAGGAGGGAAGGGGGGGCAGTGGCAGCCCCTTGTTTACCAGTCACACTCACGAGATGTGGCCAGCCAGAAATGAGATCTGTGAGCATTTTGGCTAAGGAACGTTTTGTAAGAACACAGCATGTCAATGTAATAGGAGTACAATGATGGCGAGAGGAAGAGGTTAAGTGTTTTTCATGGATGTCCATGGAAAAAGTAATCCATACATCATGCCTGGAATAGACATACCAGGAAGTAGCGATCAATTATCTATTTAGTGAGAGGACGACACAACAAAAAGATCCCCAAACAGAAAGCTATAGTTTGTTGTCGAAATGAGGGTAGTTCAGGGGAACTGCTGCCCTTCATGGAAATTTTTTTTTTTTTTTTTTTTTTTGGTTTTTAGTGTACGGCTTCCTGAGAATAATAAAATTATGTACATTTTAGAAAGAAATAAAATCTGTTCCATAAATCTCAAGGTGCATCAACAGTTAATGCCTGAGCCAGACTGCCAATCGCTAAGTGTTCATTCTTGTAGGAGAGTATAAAAATACACATGGTAGCAGAACCATTATAAAATCATTCTTCCTCTAACTTAATCCAAGCAGACATCTGTGGTTCATGCATAAAGAGAGTGATTTCTTTTGTCCTTCTTTCCTTCATCCGTGTTTATGTGTATTCTCTGATTCATTAACTCTGGATTCTGTAGCTGCCCTCCAGACTGGATTCTAGAACACAAAGATGTACATAACGCAAACTACAGCCCACAGTTATCTCCCTGGATAATGGCAAAATCATGCCTCTAAACTAGTAATTACAATAAATATGTTAAGCAGTAAAATAGCATTATGTTTATGTACTGAGATGTCTGAACAGAACAAATTTAAAAACATAAGTGACCACCTCCTCTATTTGAGCAGACACAGAAATTAACCCCCCCAAAGGGAGAATGCTTCCAGGAAAAGATACACAGAAATTTTAATGAATTGGAAGTGGAGACTGTCCTTTGCTATTGTGTTGCTCCTGTGGTATTGGAATAGCATGCCTAGAAAACACGTGTTACGGTACTAGATGCGTGACTCTACTAGATCTCACCAATCTCCACTATCAAGAGATGACCAGGTTGCTGCTACCCACTGGAGTCAAAGAAGACTGTTTCTGTAACCAGGAGCTTCACTGGGACACCTCTTACTACTTTTTTATTCGGTAGTAATATTTTACAGAAGACTATAGTAATACAATAAAAGCAGGAACGCTAGGATTCAGAACCTTTGGGAAAAAAGGTTTGAGTCTTTCAAGCAGGCAAAACTCTTAAGCTCTGAGAACAAGAACACAGAATGAGTGAGGAAAGAAGGAGGTGATAGTTATCAACATGATCTTGTCACAACTCACAGAAACAAGGACAGGAGCCGCCATATTTGAGTTGTGAATGTAGCTGCCTATGCTAATCAAGTATGTATTTTTCCCTTTGACATTGGCCTAATTTATATTGAGTTTATATAAATCACCAGACAGGAGTAACCACCTCCAGACCTGAGATAACCTCTGATCTGAAGACGCTAGATTTTGTGATTTATTGGTTGACTGAAGGGGCACTGGAGCCCTCCATTTATGTAGGAAGAGAGAGAGAATGTTCAGTTGTGCAATGGAGAGTTACCTCAGAAGGTTGATGTTGGAAGGGCATTAATTGGAGTGGAAAGATAAGGATTGGAGAGACTAAGTTACAATAGGTTTGGGTTGTACCTGTCATCTACTGCCTTATTCCCAGATGCAATCCCCACTTTTGCCCAGTGCCAACTACAAGTCCCAGGCTTTCTTGCAAACCAGCTTTCCAGGGAGGTGTGCCTAGTGAAAGATAGCGACTGGAGAGCTACAGCATATGAAACAGCCAGGACAGTTGTAATGTCCTCTCTTTCTGGAACACCGAGGCAGTGTCTGTGCCTTTCTGAAGCTTCAAGTTCAGGCAGCACTCGTTCTTCTTCTGCATTCCTTTCTGATCTCCAACTGGTGCCTCCACCATGAACCCAGCTTCCTCCAAAGGCCTTTGAGCTCTGCCTATCTTATCTGTCCTCTGTTCCTCTAGTACTAGTAGCAGAGAAAAATGAAAGTGCCAGAATATAGAGGGAGCATCATCTCTGTGAGTCTCATTATTCTGGTTCTTACGGCTTTTAGATTAAGGTTGCAAGTGAGCACTTTCCTGTTTGATGTTCTAAAGACCATAGTAATCCAGTCTCTTCTAACGTCAGCTTAAAAGACCATCACCATTTTCTAGAATTTGTCAAAGACACTTCACACAAAGTTTCTGTGAGGTCATGTAAGTACCAAAACAATGGGGACAAACACTGGTACAAATACAGAATTTCAAATAAGTCTGTCTCAAATTTTGTCATTAGTACAACCATTCATTACCGGAAGTGTGTTCAGAACAAAGGAGCAGCTACTTAGAATCCATTAACATACATTTGTACCTCAAGCATCCGGAAACTAGTCTGCCACCACAAAGAAGCCTCAATTATGTACTGCTCCATAATGTATATTAAATATTTAGAATAAAGCGAGGTAATTACAAGTTCTGCTTGTCACGCTGGGTTAGATGCTTCTCGTTTGATTATTGAGGAAATACTAAGTGTTCTGAACACGCCAGAGAAAAAGTTGATTTTCCCTTTTAAATAAATATATAATCTGTAAAAAAATAAAAAATACCTAAAATAATGTGCCACTTGCACATCCCTCTTCCCCTTTTAAAGTCCTGGGTTTACATCAGATAAATTATCACTAACATTGTATCACTAACATGAGCAAAAATGCAGCTCATGAGTGTAGGAGCTTTGTTTGTTTTGTTCAAATCTTCATCCTCAGCAACCAGGAGAGGACCCAGGCACATACTAGGAACAGAAATGTATTTATGTGAATGGGTGTCTGTAAGTAAAAGTTAATGGGAAGAAAATGAATGAATAAGATAAATATACTAGAGAAGTTATCATTAACTTATATTTAAAATACTGCTCTGAGACAAAGATTTCTGCCCTTCCAAAATTTTCACAATGGAAACAATGATACTAAACAACTGTGTATTTTTAGTCCGATTTATCTGGAAAAGCTGTTTTCATTTTCTGCTTCATCATGATACATCATAAATACTTTTTAAGATCAGACAGATTCAACAACCCAACCAATATTATTTTTTACGGTATTGCCAAGAGACAGTTTAAGTTAATGCATGGTTCTATTCTGATAATTTAGAAAACATCAAAATGTTCCCAAACACATTAACTTTTCTTATTAACATTTTCTGAATTATCAATAAGCTCAAATAAAAGTAAGATTTCAATGGGTGCTATATTGTAGAATAAACACTACTAAAAAATTATCACCCACCATGTAACAAAGTATTTCCTTTTACTATCCCCAAATCTACCGATTTGAATATTTAAGTGTTATTTCTGCTGCAGTATTCTGAAATTTAATAAGCAAGGCCATGCATTCTCTATCTATACACTTCCCAATATCTTGAATTTCAATAACATTTTCTCTGAAGTTTTTGACTTCCAGGATATGACAAATTTGAAAACCCAAGCAGGTCTCCAGAAACTATTTCTTTTTAACAATAGCAAATATACATTATTTTAACAAGTAGCACCATGGGATAAAATAAAGTTGAAACAATTCTGGATTCACCACCAAAGATTCTGTAGGAAGACAGCCACTAAAAATGTAGGCAAATTGGCCCAAATTGGTTACATGAGAAAAGAAATTTGTATTAAATTTATTTATCTGAGAGAGAGAAGGAGAGAATGCACGAGCAGGGATGGGGCTGAGAGAGGGACAGAGAGAATCTCAAGCAGATTCTCGCTGAACATGGAACAGGACACAGCACTGGATCTCACAACCCTGAGATAATGACCTGGTGAAATTGATAGTCAGACAGTTAACCCACTGAGCCACCAAGGTGTCCTGGGAAAAAAACACTTTCTATATATATATTTTTTTTCTATTATAAGAGATAGGCATTGCGTGGACTAAATGCTTGTGTCCTCCCTAGACTCTTATGTTGAAGACTTGATCTATGAAGTATGGTATTTGAAAGCAGGGCCTTTGGGAGGGAATTAAGTTAGATCAGATCCTAAGGTCTGGGCACTTGCAATGCAATTAATCCCCTCTAAAAAGAGGAAGAGACAAGAGATCTCTCCGTCCCTCTTTTAGCCATGTGAGGACACAGTGAGAAGATGGTCATCTGCAACCTAGGAAGGGAGCTTACATTTATCTCCTGGGACATTAATCTTGGACTTCTCAGCTTCCAGAACTTTGAGAAATAAATGTTTGTGGTTTAAGCCACAGTTAGTATTGTACTATGGTATTTTGAAGGTTGGATCAATGTGAAAAGACAGAGAAGGCAGAGGTGGAAACTTTAGAAGGGAAGATTAGTACAGTTCTGAACATCTTAGGTTCCAGATATCTATAGACATCAAACTGAAGAGGTCAAGTAGGCAGCTGGATGCACAAGCGTGGGATTTGTAAAAGAAGACGGGGCCAACACAACAAGAACGTTCACCAATAGCATACTGATATACTTGAAGGTGTGAGAATGTTAGCTGGGATATTCTACTTTCTCAAATCCCTTTGCTCTATTGTTATCCGCCTTCCACTGTAAATACAGCATATTGGACCACAACAGCTACAGCTAAAATCTGCCTACTAATTGTTTAATGATTATGTACTCATTTCTTTCTGAGGCATAAACACACAATGTATTTCAACCCAAGACTTCTAAAGAATACAGTTTCTTTTTCCAATTTTTCCAAATTTGACCCATGCTCTTTTAAGTAAAACTCTCCCATTTGTAATGCTAACCATTACCATATATGAGAATAGTGATAAAATTATTGAAAATTTTCTTAGAAACAATGATTCAGTAAATCCAGATACATTACAATCTGCCTTTAGTTTTGCTCCCAAGGTGCAAATTGTGTTAAACTAATTACTATGGTTGTTAAATAAATTTTAGTGCTATACTCCAACTAATAATTTACTAGACACATGACCGAAACACTGATTAATATTCTTGGTACGTCAGTATTCCTCGCTGTTTTAATGATATTGGTGCTTACTTAATGTTGGCAAAGCTGTATTCCACCAATAAATAGTGACAGGCAAATCAGACAGGTAAAAATACATTTTAAAAATAACAATTAGAAGCATCTCCTGCCCATCATCTTCCTGGGCAGAGGACCTGAATACACATTTTTCCAAAGCAGATGTACCGATGGCCAACAGACACATGAAAAGATGGTCAACGTCACTCATCATCAGGGAAATACAAGTCAAAACCACAACAGAATATCATCTTATACCAATTAGAATGAGTAAGATCAAAAAGACAAGAAATAACAAGTGTTAGCAGGGATGTGAAGAAGAGGGAATCCTCATGCACTACTGGTGGGAATGCAAATTGGTGCAAACACTGTGGGAAACAGTATGGAGGTCCCTCAAAAAATTAAAAATAGAAAAACCACAAATCCAGTAATTCTACTACTGGGCATTTACACAAGGAGTACAAAAACATTAATTCAAAGAGATAGTACATCCCATGTTGACTGCAGCATTCTTTACAAGAGCCAAAATATGCAAACATCTCTAAAGAGTCCATCAATAGATGTATGGATAAAGAAATACAACATATATAAATAGTGGAATATTACTCAGCCATAAAAAAGGATGAAATCTTGCTGTTCATAACAGCATGGATGGACCTAGAGGGCATTACGCTAAATGAAATAAATCAGACTGAAAAAGAAAAATGCCATATGATTTCACTTATATGTGGAATCTATAAAAAACAAAACAAAAAACAGACCCACAAATAGAGAGCACTGGTGATTGCCAAAGAAGAGAAGGGTGGGGAGATGGGCAAATGGGTGAGGGGGAGTGGGAGATACAGGCTTCCAGTTATGGTATGAATAAGTCACAGAGATGAAAGGCACAT
This sequence comes from Lontra canadensis, assembly GCF_010015895.1. Classification (NCBI taxonomy): domain Eukaryota; kingdom Metazoa; phylum Chordata; class Mammalia; order Carnivora; family Mustelidae; genus Lontra; species Lontra canadensis. The sequence goes on from NW_022631020.1 coordinate 6,706,111, forward strand.
AAGGAATATAGTCAATGGTATTGTAATAGTGCATGGTAAGAGATGGTAGTCACACCTGTGTTGAATCTAGCACAACTCGTAGAGTTGTTGAATCACTATATATACATCTGAAACGAATGAAACATGATGTACCAACTACACTTAGATTTGAGAAAGTAGAAATTAAGGGCAAAAAAGGTCATCTCTCCCATATGTTATACAATATAAATTGACGATTCAGATGGCTCCATTGTAATATTCAGATGCCTTTCACTGCCCAAACTCTAAGTAACTTTGTAGCATTTACAATGTACTTCCCCCTCCACATTGGAAACTCCTGCACATTTTTTTTCATGGTATATATTTCTCTCACCTTCAGCATCACCAACATATCTTCTCTCTACTGAGAAACATTATATTATGGTTAAAAATAATTGGGGGAAACACTGTATTGCAATGGGATAGTTATGTAATTCGAAACTATCATTCTATTGACTACTTCTTAGTAACCAAGAAGAAAGTACCAGTAAAATGTAAAGACCTAAAAGACAACAAATCTATTTGTGTATCATGAATATCACACTGTGACAATGTGACAAATAGGCATGATGGCGTATTGGAGTGATCAATGAATATCACATGCTGTCTCTGCAGGAGGCTTGTCATGTGTGTTTAACCTGAATCTAATCATGAGAAGGCAGTTGTGTAATCTACACTGGACCATATTCTATAAAGACAATTACACACAACTTAGAAATGTCTGCATTAAAAAAGAAGTTAATATATGGGAGAATGTTCTGTGTAAAAGGAGACTAAGTTTAGATTACAACCAAATGGAATGCATTATATGGTTATAAAAAATACTAGGTATTTGTTTTTAAAAAATCTATATAGGGTATTTTTGATACATGAGAAAAACCGGGCTATGAACTGTGTATCAGATATTATTATAAACATTGCATTTATTGTATAATATTCTGGTTATGTGTTAGATTTTTATTATTGTTCTTAGGTAATAAAATGTCCAGATAAGGTATTAAAAATTAACAATTTACTTTCAATGTTTCTGCAGAAAATTAAAAGGTTATGTGCATGTGTGGATATACAATTTTATACACATGCAAACACAAGGAGATAAGAGAGAGAAAATATATGTATATTATATAGATACTTTATAAAGAAAGAGAGCAAATATGAATGTAGCAAAATGATAGCAGTTGCATGAGCTAGACAAAGGAGATTTAGTATTTATTGTACTTCCATAAATTTGAAATTTTTAAACAAAAAAAATTCTAAGAAAACAATTGCATCATTGATACTTAGCTTGATATAGTTTTGGAGATTAAAGAAGTAATTATAAATGGGATCACTTTTCTCTGCCTAACCCACCCCATTTTCCAATATACAATTTGTTAAAAGAATCAGAATAAAATTGTCTACCCAGAGACATACAACTCTTTACTCAGATGAAGATTATTTTCTAATAACTATTTTGATATCCAATTCTCTCGCCTTCAAACTTACAAAACAAACAAACAAACAAACAAACAAAAAAACAAAAAAAGACAGCTTCAAATAAAATTTCCCCATAGTTTGAACAGTTGAACAGAAGAATGCTGTATTTTTCAGCTACCAGGAGTGGCCATTTTATTTCCTTACTTTTAGTGACTTAAATAAATCCCATTTTATTTTATGGCAGGAAATGGTCTTCACCTCTGTTCACACAGTTTCTATGATATCTCTGGAAACTATTGCTTTAAAGTACTCTCTATAAATTATATCCAAGCCATGGACTACAACTTGTCCATTGGTGAAGAAGGGATTGAAATATATTATCTTAAATTCTTTATTCAGAGTACGACACTAGTGCTGCCTCCCACTGGTGAGACATCAGATTTGAGGAAAATATAAGAAACCTAGACTTTAATTTGACTGCATTAATCATTATCGATTTGCTATTTACTGACTGACAGGAATTTTAACACAAATACCTCATTTCTAGTTATTTTCTGAAGCAAGAAATATTGGTTATAAATAAAAATATATATTTCTTTTCTTAGTGAGAACTAGTTGTTTTTTACAACATCTAAATTAAACATCCAGACAGATTTTTATCTTTGGTGAACTCAGTGGTGGCCATGGCTAATGCTGATAAGTTAGTCACATGAAATTAACATCTATCATTTGCTTTTGAATGATAAGGGAAGTATGATTGGAAAGTAGAAGGGTTTTCTTCTTTCTCTGTTACAAAACAGAAGTATGTGATTGCCGCCACTGGATGGCAACCAAAGATACAGAAACACCAAGAATGCTCCAGAAACAGAGGCTACAGAGCCTCAGCATTTCAAAAGGAATATAAGAAGATCTTAATAAAAACAATTCATTCACCAACACACATTTAAAACAGATTTTATGACTGTATAACCTAAAATATATTTTTTCAATAAATTGTATTTAACATAGTTTGAAAAAATTAGTGAAGTTAGTGATGATCTCACTCTTATTCATCTGGACTATCTCAGAGTATAAGAAAGGTTGAAAAGTTCAGCTTCCAAGGTGCTTCTTCAATGGTACCTTCATTTAAGAGCCAGAGAAATAAAGAGCAGTAAAAACGTATTATTTACCGCAAATAATTGAATGTGAGGTTGTTAAGGTGAGAAATCACAAGCTTTGGAAATTAGCAGAATAGTTTTTAACTCTCAGCCCTGAAACTCAATAATTATGTGAAATGGCAAGGATTCTTCTTCCTGTCTGTGCTACGGTTTTCTCACACACGAAATGAGGATTGGTAAAATGAGGTTGGTAAAAGGGGAAAAAATGAAGTAATTTAGACAGAAGTGTGAATTATTGTGCCTGGCATACAGCAGACACAAAACAAGTGATCCCAATGACTTATTCTATGATAAAAATGTATGGATGAGTTTTGTTTATATTTAACTCCATCACAAACAAATTGACTCATTCTGTGTCATGCTCTCTTAAAGAATTCTGTAAAATCAGAAGCTGGACTTGTTTGGTGAGATAAAACTAAACCAGAGCTCTGTCTTTTCTCCAGAATGGCCACAGCGCCAAACCGTCCTCAGAATAGCAGGTGCCTGGGCTTAGGTACCACATGTGGCTTTGCTGACTTCATTAGGCGCCGTTCCTTTGAACGAGAAGACAGCGCTGGATGAACAAACCCAGCTTCCAAGTGACAAGAGCCAGGCTGTCGTGACAAGCCAGTGACAAATCAGCCTGAACCACAACCAACGTGATGTCAGCAAATGACTATGGAAATGGAACCACCTCCGTTAAACCTGGGTGCAGGCATCCCAATTACAGGCCGTAACAGAACAACAGGTAGGACAAAAGTAAAAAGATTTTATACCCTCACGTATTACAGAAAGTTCTCTCCCCTTTAAAGTAAAGCCATACTTTACTTTGTTTCCATACTCTTCACTTCTAATTAAAAATAGTAATAATAATAAGTGATTCTTGTTCTCCAACCTAGGACTGATAGATTAGGAGGGTGAGGTGGGGAGGCAGCTGTATGTGGACCAGGAATAAGAAAGCTTGTAAGTTTCTTTCATCCAAAACAAAGCAAAACAAAAAGGAGCTAATTTTTCTAACATTCATTCTATTTGTGGCACTGACCTGGGGAAAAAAAGCAATGTTTAATTATAAACATTAAAATAGAAAGAGAACATTAAACTAGGAAATTATTGTAATTGATCAAATTAAAATTTCACAAGAAAAAAAAATACAATTGGATCTACTTACTGTTGTTCAACTCCAGAGCTCAATTTTACTACAAATACCCCTGAATAGTAATTTTGATATTTTAGCAAATCTCTACAATATGCATGGACTTCAGGTCCCTGTACTAGCCCTGGGTAAACAAGGATGTATCCTAGTTTCTGAAACAAGAAGCTTACAAAAGAACAGAGGTAAGAAAAATGTAAAAAAAAAAAAAAAAAGTAATAAATTTCAAAATATAATGAAAAGTACAAAAATAGAATGTACAAGGTACAGAATCAATACAAGCCAGAAGACAGATCTAGGAAAGATTCACTGAGGAATCCTCTTTTAAGGCAGCTGTTGAAGGAGAAATGGGATATTTTTAAGGTAGGCAAGGGGACAGGGGAGGAGCGTGCTCAAAGTCGTGAGACATGAAACTAAATGGCATATGGGAGATTACAATTAGTTATGCAGTGATTGAATATAAAGTACATGTGGTAGATGAAAAGAACAGGAAGTGAGTTTTGAGGCAAATATAAGTAGACATACACCAGATCTTGGAGAGCCTTTTGGTTATCTGAATTCCTGGAGATTTTGCTCTGTTTTGCCCTATAAGATGTCATAGAAAGAACAAGTATACTAATTTGGTCACCTGATAAAGCTTTCACAGCCAAGGCACATTTTGTTTTTTAAGAAACCTAAAAATTGTCAATAAAATCTTGTTCCGGACTGTGATGGAATGAGGTAGGTATTTGAGATGATGCTCTTACTGGTCTTCTTAACTGAAGACACCCGGACCATCCTTATGAGGTGAGCTTCCTGAAGCTCTTTGGGGGCAGAGTTTGTTACTAGACTTTCTGAGGCACTCTGAGAAGGCACCCCCTGTGGTGCAGACACAGGCAGACGCCCCAAATACCTAATAACTGAATATAGACCACGGCAAGATGTGATTTTGAAGAGGATGTCACCTGACCTACTTTGAAAATGTCTTGAAGGAAATGGAATTTTAGGAAGTGCTCTTAGGGGAAAACCTGGGTGGCTCAGTAGGTTAAGCCTCTGCCTTCGGCTCAGGTCATGATCTCAGGGTACTGGGATCAAGCCCTGCATTGGGCTCTCGGCTCAGCAGGGAGCCTGCTTCCCCCCCCCTCTCTGCCTGCCTCTCTGCCTGCTTCTGATCTCTCTCTTCCTGTCAAATAAATAAATAAAATCTTTAAAAAAAATAAAATAGGAAGTGCTTTTAGGTAAGTAAAGCAGAATGAGGACAACTGAGGAAAACTGAAGAGCAAGAAGTATAAAGGAATAGAATAATAAGCAAATAGAATTTTCACGTTTCTATCTAAGATCTTAATGTACTCAAAATCTGGATCCATCAAGGTAATTTCTAATTAAATATAAAATAAATTCTGTATAAAGCCTGAAATTTAAGAATTAGAGCAATTTTACAAAGTCGTCAGAGAACTAACTGTCCCTATACATTTTCTTAAGATTTTGTTTTATTTATTTGGGGTGGGGAAAGGTAGAGTAGCAGAGGGGGAGGGAGAGAGAATTTCAAACAGATTCTGTACTGAGCACAGAACCCAACTCGGGCTTCAATCCCGGGACCGGAGATCATGACCAAGCCGAAACCAAGAGCCCAACACCCAACTGACTGAACCACCCAGGCGCCCCATCCCTATACATTTAAGTAGTGAGTTAAGAGAATTAGCTCTGGGATTGGCTGTTGATATTTTATGATCCTCTTTCATTTCCATGTAGTATGGATTTACATATCTCTGTGACTTCATTTTATAGCTATTTATAGCTATATATAAATAGCTATATGGAGCTATTTATAGCTCCACTCTACTTATATACCAAGATGAATGAGTTAACTATATTTTGCTTCAGATCACAACATCCCCCAAACATAATAATAGCATAACTAAGAACAGAAGTAGCAAATTTCTTTTTCTAACAATGGACACTAATTCAAAGAGGGAGAAATCAACAAGGGGTACAAGAAGAAAAAACATACAAGAAGCGATTTTGTTATAGATCACATGCTATCATTAAATGCTAATTAATAACAGGGAGCATACCTCTTAAATGAAAATGACAAATAATAAAAATGTCTTGATTCAATATTATCCAGTAAAGACACAATGTTGGTGGAGGAGAAAGAAAGGAAATCCTTCAAAAATGAAAAAGGAAGAGATCTGATTGTTTATAGGATAATAAATTATGCACAGTCCTTAGGGTTAAAGGTTAGCAGGAAGGGCTTTAAAAGCTATTTTATTGGGCAGTTATACATTATAATGTTAAAGTAGGTGTGTATTGGCAGGAACTAAAGAGAGCTTTGAAGGGGTACTGAGAGAGATTTAATTATTTTCTGATGGTTGCATGAATGGTATTTTTTGGACACTGCACCAAGATTTGACCAGTAAATTAGACTTCAACACTGCCTTCTTACTCATTGTCTTATTACCTACAAGCACTTGAAAAATATCCAGAATTGCAGTGTAGACAACTACTGTGCTGTTCCTTACATGAAAAAATACACTTGCATCTGTTTATTCAGTCACTCATCATGGACACATGCAATTTATGAAGAATTGGCACTAGAGTGTAACAGTGGAAATAACAGGAGATCGGGCATCACTTCCAGCTTTGGTTCTGGTGCTTTACTGCTGATAGGTTCTTGTGTCTCTGACTCAATGTCTCCAATCCCTACTTGGTCCTACTGAAAATAGAGATATCCCCTCAATAGGTAGTAATAGGAGATAATACAAAGTGCTTAGTTGTAGCCTGGTTCCAGAACGTAGTAACGCTCTCTATCCTGATTAACCGGACGCAATTCTAACATTGATCTGTAAACTGTCTCCTCAGACCCTACAAGACTGTATAAACACACAAGGTCACAGAAACTTATTTTCCACCCTAATGATCATTGCCCGCAGAAAGCAAAAATCTGGGCTTCTTAAAAAGCTCTTGGAATTAGATGTTTCTGAGAATCCCCAAGAGGTGTCCCAGAAGACTGCCCCTGTTCACACAGTCATGAAACACCAGCGCTCCTGCTGTATTCAGCATCCTGATCTCTACCAGGAAACATAATCTCAGCTTCCTCAGGTGCTTCCGCCTGATCTCTGAGGCACTATCACGGGTCTACAGATGCTCCGCATTCCGAAACCCTCTGGTGGTCTGAGGCAGTGTCTGGGAATGTCCCTCACTCCCATATTTCTATACCCAATGGGGAATAAGCTGGGAAATAAATTCGAGGGGGCAGACACAAGGGTGCCCCTGAAACTGAATCACTTCTCTATCCACAGAGGTCACTGTTCCTTCTTAGATCTAGAAGATTCTTGCGGTGAGTAGAGTCCTAGCCACCCACGCTCGCAGTTCCACTTTGCCAGACATTCCTGAATCTCACTTAGATGAAGCCTGGGACCCTCACCCGTGGAATGGTCCAGTGAAAGAGGTAGACATCTCAGCAAGTGATTAATGCATGTCTCAGCCAAATGCTATCACGGGGCATGCAGCCAGTACAAGGAACCCCAGAGAAGAAAACGGTCAGTTGATCCAACCTTATAAAAACATCACATTGCCTCTTTATTGTGAAGGGTTGGGAAAACTCCAGGAAGAGTGAAGGCCAGCCCCAAACTGCACTGATGTGAAAGAACATTTGATATGCCTGGATTGGAGAGGTGGTGGAGAGAGTAAAAAGTGATTAAGTCTTCAGTGAAAGAGAAAATTCACACTCTGAAGGGGGTTTTAGGCAAGGAATTCCATTGCTGATTCATGAATTATAAGGGAGATGGCAGGTGGATGGATTAGGAGTCTCTTACACAAATGTGACAGGGGGCTGGGGGTCCGAGTACAGTAAGAATGCTGGTAGAACAGAGACACCAATCCAAGAATTATAGGAGGAACACAAGCGCAAGTTAAACCCCCACTCAGCACTATACTTCTGCATATATTTTCAGATCAGCATATCTATGGAAAGTTACACACTATGACAATTTAAAGTCCAAACAAAGAGAAATGTGACATTACTTACAACTCAAATACTAGAGAAGTGCTCAGTTTAAGAAAATAACCTTTAATTTAGCCTGATGTCTGGCAGTAAGAAGTAATGTAGAAGTAATTTTTTCATCTTTTATATAGATTTTATAAATTTGCTTCACTGGAACTGTAACATACACACATACTAGATTATATACACAGTAATGAAGCCCAAAGCTTTTGAAGAATCCCCTTCGGAGGTTACTGCCTGGTTACAGAATGTATCAAAATAAATGTTTAAAACTTGGGTTACAATAAGATCTGTTATGGAAAATGTTACACTAAATACATGTTTTACATCTGATAAATTACTGGGACTACATCAATATAAAAAGCTTTTGCACAGCAAAGGAAACCATCAATGAAACTAAAAGACGATCTATGGAATGGGAGGAGATATTTGTAAATGATATAGCCAATAAGAGGTTAATATATAAAATGTATAAAGAACTCATACAACTCACCACCAAAAAAAAATCAAGCAATCTGATTTTAAAATGGGCAGAGGACCTGAGTAGACATTGTTCTAAAGAAGACATAGAAATGGCCAACAGGCACATGAAAAGATGCTCAACATCATTAATCATCAGGGAAATGCAAATCAAAACCACAATGAGATATTACCTTACACCTAATGGAATGGCTAAAATGAAAAAGACAAGAAACAAGCATTGGTGAGGATGTAGGGAGAAAGGAAGCTTTGTGCACTATTGGTGGAAATGTAAATTGGTGCAGCCACTATGGAAAACAATATAGAGGGTTCTTGATGAATTAAAAATAGAGATACTAGGGGCACCTGGGTGGCTCAGTGGGTTAAGCCTCTGCCTTCGGCTCAGGTCATGATTTCAGGGTCCTAGGATTGAGCCCCACATCAGGCTCTCTCCTCAGCAGGGAGCCTGCTTCCCTTCCTCTCTCTCTGCCTGCCTCTCTGCCTACTTGCAATCTCTCTCTCTCTGTCAAATAAATAAAATCTTTAAAAAACAAAGAGACACTGTATGATTCAATTATTCCACTACTGGATATTTACCTAGAGAAAACAAAAACACTAACTCAAAAAGATACATGCACCCCTGTATTTATTACACCAATGTGCATAACAGCCAAGACATGGTAGCAGCTGTAAAGTGTCCATCAATAGATGAATGGATAAGGAAAATATGAGATATATATGCAATGGGATATTACACAGCCATAAAAAAGGATGAGGTCATGCCATTTGAAACAACATGGATGGACCCAGAGTCTCATGCTAAGTGAAATAAGTCAGACTGAGAAAGACAATTACCATATGATTCTATTCATAAATGGAATCTAAAAAAAGAAAAAAAAAACAAAATCAAAATTATCAATACAGAGAACACATTCATGGTCGCCAGAGGGGAGAGGCGTGGAGGGCTGGGCACAATGGGTGAAGGAGAAAGGGAGATACGATCGCCAGTTGTGGAATGAGTAAGTTATGGGAATAAAAAACAAAGCATAAAGAATACAGTCAATGATATTGTGATAGCCATGTAATGGGACAGATGGTATCCACACTGTGGAGAACACAGCAGAGTGTATAAACTTGTCAAATCACCAAGTTAGACACCTGAAACTAATGTAACATTCTATGTATACTCAAATTAAACAAAAAGAATGGGCAATTAAAGACAATTATGTTTTATAGATTTATAGCATGTTCTTCACATGGTATTTTTAATATTAAATATTTAATTTATTGGTTATCATCATCATATCATTATAATCTGGACTTTTCTTTGACATTTTATTTTGCCCTCTGGCACCAAGAAATTATGGAACGTATGATGCTTTACTTTACAATCTTCACATACTTTGTTTTCCTATTATTTTGTTCTCTGAGAGTAACAGAGAAGTAAATTGCCAGGTTTTATAAACTATTTTGTAATATATTGGATTATACGAGATACCTATAGTACGCTGAATAATGGCACCTTGCAAAACAACCACATCCTAATCCCCAGTGCTTATCCCAACATGTGCCCTCCTTAATACCCCCGACCGGGTCATCCTATTTCCTTCAGTAACCCTCAGTTTGTTTGTAGTACATTTTAGAGAACTTCCTTTGGAAAGGAGAATAAGTGAGAATTTCAGCAGGTTGGCAACACTGCCTACTGTCTGCTTGCTACATCCTTATAATTTTGGGCCCGGGATGGGGGTTGAACCTGAAATTTAGGTGTAGTTCGTGAAAGCAGCCCTTTTAACCTGCAGTATAGTCAAAGCAATTAATCTTAGAACACTATTTTAAAATATCTCCCATAAATTATTTCAAATTATCACATGTGTTATGTAGACTAAAATAGAGGTGATAATCTGGATTTTTCACAGTTTTTGGCATTAATTAGGATCGATGTAATGCGGCTTACAAAGATGTTTAACGCTCCAGCTTCACCTCTCATTACCAACTCCTCTCTCCCAGCTCCTTCTTACCCTTTAATGCTTGTCCCAGACTCCCCACTCTGCTCTTTTTCCCTGTGAGACTTCACAGTTGGGGTTTTCTCTGCATGAAATCCTCTTCTCTTACCCTTTTCATCCAGCCAGCTTCTACTTACTCTGCAGGTCTCTGTGAAAATCGCTCTATTAAGTCAGGTTCCTCAGGAGTGGGTTCAAGAGATTTACTGGAGATGGTGCTGTCAGGCACAGGAGAGTGAAGATGGCAGGGTTGAGCCAAGATAAAACCTCAGCAAGAACGAGGTCTGGGGCGGGGGTGGGGGAGGGTGAGGAGGTTAACTTCCTCTGAACTCACCAAGAAGAACGGAAGCACAGATTGTGGCAGGAAGTTGAGTCCACCTGGAGGCAATAATGCTCCTCTGTGGACCTCAGTCATTACCTCAAGACGGGGGCCTGGGGACTGGGTTTGAGGAGTAATGCCTGGACTCTGAGCCCAGGGGCAATTCTGTGGAGAAGGTGCGGGCTGTGTTGTTGACCAACACTTCCGGAGTAGAGGAACGTAGGGTGCTGTAGGTCAAGAAGAGAGTGGGGTATGAAGGAACCAGCAGAAGCCTCCAGGTCCCTCCCTGCCTGACTTCTGGGTGCTTGGTCAGTGTATCCCAAGGCACCGGGTGCCTCAGTCTCCCAACATGCACTAAGCCTACCCCAGCTGCTGTCATTCCCGAGAAGGCAAGGGTCGCTGCTACGCATTTTTAATGGGCACATTGTAGACACCACATAAATATTTGTTAAACATCTTTCAACAGAGCCTCCCACATAGTAGGCACCACATAAATATTTGTCAGACAAGATTCGGCAGAGAGAAATCCCGTAAGAGAAATTTTTAAATTTCTTTTGAATTTCTTTGAAGCAGCTTACAGTGTTCAAGATGTCAAGTTACTCATGCTCATTTGTATGCAGTTAGAAATCATTTGCCTCATCGAGTCAGACAAGAGACAGAAAGATGCTTGACTTCTACATCCTTTGAGAAGCCTCTGGACAGGTGACACTGCTCTCCATACTGTACCACCCATAAGCTACTGTGGAGTTTCTTTCGAATTAAAGCTAAACAGTTTGTTTAGTTGGTGAAATCTTTATGAAGCTGAAACAATTTGTCATCTGGGCTGTTACAAAACTTCTAGAGAGGAAAGCAATACATTTGCAAGTAAAATGAACAGGAAACTGCTAATTAGGCATCCCAAAACAACCATGTGTTTTCCCAGGAATGGCATTAAATTTCTTTTAAAGATAAGTAAATGATAAAAATAATAATAAAGTCTGTTGGTGAATAGTTCCCAAAAGACACACATTTAAAAAAAAGCATGATAAATTATGTCAATAGACGCACTAATGGATCAGGTTTGTGTATGCCTCTTGAGGCTTGCAATGTTGATATGGAGAGAATCCCGAAGAGAAACTGACTTGCATCTTGCATGAAAAAATTCCTAAATAGCTGCCCAGTCCTGAAGCTTTTACAACCTGGAGATAGTTTAATCTGAGGGTCTGGGCCAGGCACGGAAACTTTGGCCAAAATATTCTTAAAAAAAAAAAAAAAATTAAAAACTGTAGAACCAGATGATTTTGAAAACATCATGTTCCAAACAGAAATCTTCACCCAAAATACATACACCAAAAATTATAAATAAATATTCAGTCTTGTGTGGAGATGATCTGTTCTATTCCTAACACTTCTTTTAAATTAAATAATACTACCATTAATAACTCATGAGTTTCCCTTCCAGTTTTGTTTTGTTTTTTTCTGGAGATATTATACTAAGAACAAGTATGATTGATATCAATCTTACATTTATTTGCAGTTACTCAGCAGTCTATTATGGTCAGTATCAGAAACCCCAAAATACCTATTATTATGCAAAACTCTATATATTGTATTTTGTATATTTGCATGAAAGAGCAGTGATTTTCAAATGCCTTACCTCCAAAGCACTGCTACAGATCTAAATGTGGCTTAAATAATTAATTTGCATCGGTGATACTAAATATCCAAGAAGGACTCGATCAATGCTTTCCTTCCAGAATATGCAATACTTAAAATTCTGGCTGGGTAAAGGCTTCAGCCATCTAATATGCAAAATTCATTATGTAGAAGGTGCTCTGTATATCAAAATGGAATTCTATCAGATATCAAGTCTGCTCTAAAATCTTTATCCAAACAAGGATCACATCATTTCTACAGTAAGATTTATCACATCATGAAATCTAAACTTCTTTAGGAGGGAAATGGGTTCCTCCCTATTTTAAAAGTCTAAAATCATAGAAAAAATTATAATTATTAAAACAAAATTATGATGCCCTAAGGCAACAGCTCTCACAATTAACTGGTCATCAGAATCATCTGGAGAGCTCAGATTCCTGGTCCTACCCCAGGGTTTCTGATTCAGTGAAGGCCTGGGGTGGGGGCCTGATACTCAGGGAACTAAAATCACTATGTAATCAGAACATAAAAAATATATGTATATAAACAACTTAAGTTTGTCCATTGTTTCCGTCAGGGAATGTCACATTGCATTTCCTTTTAACTCTATTTTCCCACATCTAATAAAATTAGTATGTCTCTTAAATAAACATCTTTCTTCCTTACTAATGAGCTAGCTGACATGAAAAAAAAAACACAACTTTTTTCTTGACTAATTAATTAGATGAAATTAAAAAAAAAATTTTGTAGGGGAAAGTACAGGGCTTAGATAAAATAATAAGGCAGATCAAAATATAAATTTCAGAAAATAAAAGCAAATGTATTGCTGGTGATGTATTGGAAAATAGCATTCCTGAATGTATGGTTTTGTATAAAGAAACTTAAGATAAAAATGTAGAACCCTATCCAATTGCCAAATGTCTTCCCATGCCTTCTCCAGATCTGGGATTAATTTAATTTTTTATCATACCCCTCACATGCTCCTTCTACATGAACTTCCAGTGTAAATATTATGCCATATCTCTCTTCCATTTTATTTTAAAATATAATAAACCATCCACTTGATAAATTGATTTGCTCTGATATGATACTACAAGAACCATAATAAAGTCACCAAAGAAGCAAGAAAAGCCCTTACTTCCAATCACCATGTTCTCTCCTAATCTCCATCCAACCTATCTTCCTCCATCCAGTAGGACTGCTTAAAAGAAATAGTACTGATGGAGGGGCTTATAAATAACACACATTTATTTCTCACAGCTCTGTTGGCTGGGAAGTCCAAGATCAAGGTGTCAGGAAATGCAGTGTCTACTGAGAAGTCCAGTCCTGGTCCTAGATCGTCATCTTTTCACTGTGTCTTCATATGGGGGGAGGGGTGAGTGATCTCTCTGGGGTCTCTTTTATCAAAGCACTAACCTCATTCTTTTTTTTTTTTTTTTTAAGATTTTATTTATTTATTTGACAGAGAGAGATCACAGTAGGCAGAGAGGCAGGCAGAGAGAGAGGAAGGGAAGCAGGCTTCCTGCCGAGCAGAGAGCCCAACGCGGGGCTCGATCCCAAGACCCTGGGACCATGACCCGAGCCGAAGGCAGAGGCTTTAACCCCCTGAGCCACCCAGGCGCCCCACACTAACCTCATTCTTGAGGACAGAGCGTCATCACTTCCCAAAAGCCCTACTCCTAATACCATTACATTGGAGGTTAGGTTTCAACATGAATTTGGGGGAAGAGGCACATTCAGTCCATAGTACACCTCCTCATAAGGGGCATGACATGTGAGAACCAGGTTGGGTGTGGGGTCTATTTAGTTAGTCAGGAGAGCAGTGTCCAGGCAGTCCTAGTCTGCCCCCAACACTCTCTAATCTCTAAACCACTGCTTTGATCTTCGGTGCTCAAGTTAGCATTTTCTCTCTGTCTCATGCAATTTGTTTCGCAAATAATTCGAAGCCTTACATTGAAACAATATTTAAGAAATTCTATTTGCTTTTATTTTATTGGCCAATTTACTTTTATTTTATTTGATCCATGGGCTTTTCAAGATATTGTTCTTAAGCAAGACATCTTTCCGAATTTCAGAAAGATATAATTTTCCTTTAACTTTTACATGGGTAATTTTATTTTTAATTGCTTTTTTGGGGGGGAACAGGACTGAAAGCACATGGTAAATAAATTATAAAAGCACATGGAAATATAAGCAATCATTTTTTTCTTCCTATACATATCCTCCACTCCTCCTCTTCTCTAGCTATTTCCATATCACTACTGCTATGGTTACCTCTTTCTTTTCAAAAATCTGCCTTATATTCTATTTTTGAATATACCTTACCCATTAATTATTTCCCTATTAACAGGCATTTTGGGGCATCCATACCTTATGTTACCATAAACTATATGCAATGCATGCTCTTTTGTTTACATGTATTAGTAAATCTGAGGATAAATTCCTAAATGTTAAGCAACTGATTCAAAGGTCATGTGCATTTGAAATATTGACAGATGTTTTCCAAGTGCCCTTCAAAGATGTAGAAATAATTTCCTTTCCTATTGGGGGATGAAGATAACTTTTTCTCCACACCTTGGTCATTGCAGTGAATTATCAAATTTAATTATTTTAATTAGCATAAGTGAAAAATTTTTAAATTTTAATTTGCTTTTATTTAATTTGTGTTAAGAATTCTTTAATTTGTATGATTGAGGGTAATTTTTATAAGTTTAAGAGACCCTAATAAGTTCCTATGATCTCTCTATTCATGTACTTTGTCTGCTCTTCTATTAGATTTTAGTGTTTTTCTCATTCATTTGAGGAAGACTTTGTTGGAGCAGGTGGCAGGAGATCCTCCGTGATACACGTTGTGGCTGTTTTATCCTCCATGTGATTATATACTCGTAGTTTCCTTGTAGTAAGTGTTGCTCTGCAAACAAGACTTTCCCGGATAACACAAATGTGAGAGATTTTCATTCATTATGGATGACTTTTTATTCTTTAGAGGTGCATGTGCTATTTCTTTCTCTTTCTCATTTTTCCTCTCTCACACACAACACACACAGATTGGCCAATATGAACCAGTATGACTATGTGTGTTTGTTTTCTCTCGACTTTATATTCAAAATTATTCTCCATGAAGCATCCAGGTTGTATTAGTCTTGGCTTGATACCTGCGATGACTTCTCAAAGCATCTAGAATAAGATCCAAACTTCTCCTCTGGCCTCTGTGATTAGGGGCTCCTTCTACAATCTACAATCTCATGATAGACAATTCCTCCATGTCCTTCATATCTTTCTGTTCCAAGCATGCTGGTTTTCCCTCTGTTCTTAGATACACAAGACAGGATACTCTCTCTACTTAGAAAAACAGCATCTTACCACATTTTCAGCTTAAATATGATTCCTCCAGAGTTTTCTCTGGAGACTTAGTGGAACACAGCCTCTTCCACACCCATCCCCAGAACATCAGCTCCAAAACAGCACTTACTTACCTTCTCATTCTTCACCTAGAATATTACTTGTGATGACTAATTTCATGTGTCAACTTGGCTAGATTATGGTACCTAACATTTTCCTCAAACACTAGTTTAGATGTTGCTGTGAAGGTATTTTTAGATGTGATTAACATTTATTTAATTCAGTTAATTAATTAATTCATTCATTCATTTATTTTGAGAGAGAGAGAGAGAGTGAGTAAGCAGGGGAGGGGAGGAAGGGGCAGAGGTAGAGGGAGGATCCCAAGCAGGCTCCACAACCGGTGCAGAGCCCAACACCAGGCTCAATCTCACGACCTTGAGATCATGACCTGAGCTGAAATCAAGAGTTTAACCAACTGAGCCACCCAGGTTCCCCCAGGTGTTATTAACATTTTTAAACAGACTTTTCATAGAGAAGATTACCTCCATGGTGTGGGTGGGCCCTGGCCCCAGTTGAAGACCTTAAAAGAAAAACTGAGGAATCCAGGAGAGGAAGAAATTCTACTTCCAGATAGATTTTGGACTCAAGACTAAGATACCAACTTCTTCCAGAATCTGCCATCAGTCAGCCTGCTCTCCAAATCTATGACTTGCCAGCCTCCAAGACGACGCAAGCCAATTCCTTAACATTTCTTTCTCTATGCAGATGAGAGAAGATAGATAGATACAGAGAGAGATAGATACTATTGATACCATTCATTCTATTTTTCTGGAGAACCCTAACTAATACATCTAATACGTTACTCTATGCCCATCACATAAAAATCCCATTCACTGTAGACTTCACTGATGCTATGGCACTTACCCAGCAGAACATCAGTTCTTACCTCTGAAGAACCACATATCTCATTGAGAATAGTGACTTCAAATTAGATGGCAGTGACTCATTCCTGAACCAACAGCACCAAATATTTTTTACTGCTTTGCTACTCCTTATATTTAAATATCCTATGCTAACTAAAAGATGATACTAATTTTGCTGATACAAAACAATTTAAATATATTATACAAAATACTGTGGATTTAATGATCCAGTATACCTAAAAATGCCGTGATTCTGTCTAGAATAATCCAAAAAGGGACAGATATTTCATCTAATACACAACTGTCATTTCATATTTAATTCATATAAAATTTATATGAATATGTTTACATCATCACACATCATGTATTACCAACATGTATTACCTGACAGCAGAGACTTCAATTTATAGGAAAGGAAGGCTTTTTTTCTGTAGGAAGGAAATGTGTAGCAATTTACCAGTTCAGGTTAAAGTTTGGCTGATACTGATAGAAGAAATTCAAAAATTATATTGTATTTCTTATGATGGAAATACCATTTTTGGATTATAATAACATGGCATGTTATAAAACAATGTAAGCACTACTTTGAAGTGTATAGAGTGCAAAATTTTCTTTTTTTTAAGATTTTTATTTATTTGACAGAGAGAGAGATCACAAGTAGACAGAGAGACGGGCAGAGAGACAGGGGAAGCAGGCTTCCCACCAAGCAGAGAGCCCGATGCAGGACTCGATCCCAGGACCCTGAGATCATGACCTGAGCCAAAGGCAGAGGCTTAACCCACTGAGCCACCCAGGCATCCCAAAGTGCAAAATTTTCTTATTGCATTTCCCCTTCTCCCAGCCATTCTTTAGAGTTTTATACTGCATAGGATGGACTGACTTTTAAGCTACTTTTCAAACTTGAGATTCATTTCCTTCATGATTGTAAGACTCCTGGATTTCTTATTCAATATCTAAAAAATTTATATCTTGAACTCATTGTGACTATCATTACATATAAAACTGATTAGAGATAGAACTTTGTAAGTAGGTTATACAAACACTCAAAAAAATATGCAATCATCTATTTCCCTAGGAAAACAATAAAAATCTTAAAATACTTCCTACTTTCAGTATAGTTATGAGAAATGAAATCTTCAGAACAATGAAAGAAATAATTATATTAATCAGGCATGCCAAAACATAAAGGTCAATATTCTTCAAACGTTACATTCATTAATATGCAAGCAGGTTCAAATCAGATTTTGGAAACCCATTTCAACCACATCTAACAAAGCTTATATATTTGCCTTGAAGAATGCATCAGAAAATAAGGATTTTGTTGGTTGGGCAATAAAATGTGCTGATAACTGATGAGATGTTCTAATAAAATTTATGAGACTATGCTGGAGTCTATTTGAAGAGGAAAGTATTATGAATAAGTGGCAGTTCTCTTTCTTCTGTCTTCTGGCATTTTATTTTAAAATATAATAAATTATCCGCTGATGAATTTATAGGCTCTGCTGTGGATATATAGGACTAGACTACGAAAAGCTATGTGTCTTCTTTATAGTTTAGCAAACTTACCTATTTTACTGAAAAGGGAAGAGTTTCTCGCACGTAAGCTCAATAACAAAATGAAGGATCATAAAGGAACTACTCTGGCTAAAATAGGTGTAGGCATCCTGGAGGCCTTTTAGACGGCAGCTGTTTTGCAATAACACAGTCTGGGAGTCACACATCTACGGAACTGTGATGAAATCCGTAACCCCAAAGAGATAACAACTTCTATGCCAAACAGATGGGAAAAGGTCCTTTAGGTTTCCACTTCAGTACACTTTTATCTCACTATTTTTTTCTTTAATCTTCCTCTACACACAGTCCTTGGTGGAAACAAGTTAACAAGTTAAATACAGCTTGTGTGTACTGTGGAGGTCTGGCAAGAAACTGGGTAGAGACACGGTGATGGCTGACGTTCAATCAAATTTTGTTCTAGGGATTCTTCACAGTGTGTATTTCCTTTGGGAATCTAATGGATGGAAAGAAATGGCTAGAAGTAGAGCAGCCTTAAAACTGTCATGTCACCAAAACAATCTGGTGTGTGAAATTTAGTATGGTCTTGGAGATTTATTTATTTCCAGTTAACTGGTAGTTCATTAACCATCAACCCTAAGATGCTACAGCTAGTGACTGGATATTCCCAAACTACTGCTTAGGAGTAAAATATTTTTATCTTTATAGTGTTTTTTTTCTTTGTACCGTAACTTTTTTTTTAAGATTTTATTTATTTATTTGACAGAGATCACAAGCAGGCAGAGAGGCAGGCAGAGAGAGAGAGAGGAGGAAGCAGGCTCCCTGATAAGCAGAGAGTCCGATGTGAGGCTCGATCCCAGGACCCTGGGATCATGACCTGAGCCAAAGGCAGAGGCTTTAACCCACTGAGCCACCCAGGAGCCCTGTACCTTAACCTTTAATGATCCCTTAAGAAAACTGATTTTAAAAAAAATACTTTATTTATTTATTTGATAGAGAGAGAGCATAGGCAGAGGGAGTGGCAGAAGCAGAGGGAGAAGGAGACTCCCCAGTGAGCAAAGAGCCAGATATGGGGCTCAATCTCAGGACCCTGGGATCATGACTTGAGCCAAAGGCAGTCACTTAACTAACTAAGCCACCCAGGGGCCCCAGAAAACTGGTATGTTGTGTGGGTACAAGTTGAGCAATAATTTTTCACAGTTAAGAGTATTTGATTAACTTGCTATTCAGACATATATTCTTTATTTACAATCTCAATGAAATTATCATATAAAATATTAAATAATATCATTAAAATATTAACAAGGGACTATCTCCTACTCCCAAATCAAGATCCCTAATAATAGTTTTTACTGACTTGTAAACTAACCCCCATACTTATCTTTGTTTTCCAGATGAAAGTCTTTTTTAAAAATTTTTAATTTTTTTTATTAACATATGATATATTATTAGCCCAGGGGTACAGGTCTGTGAATCACCAGGTTTACACATTTCACAGCACTCACCATAGCACATACCTTCCCCAATGTCCATAACCCCACCACCCTCTACCTACCCCCCTCCCCCGGGCAACCCCCAGTTTGTTTTGTGACATTAGGAGTCTCTTATGGTTTGTCTCCCTCCTGATCCCATCTTGTTTCATTTATTCCTTCCCTACCCCCCAAACTCACCACGTTGCCTCTCAACTTTCTCACATCAGGGAGATCATACGATAATTGTCTTCAGACAGTTCTGATTCATGGTAGAACTCATTTAAAGAAGAGAGAAGTTCAATCCAATAGAGTTTCCTTTGCACTGAAGTAAATGAGTATACAGTGTTTAAAAGAAAATTTAATAGTTGATGAATGTTTACTATATGATAGCTAGGACTCTAAACTGTTTCTGTGAACAACATTTAATTCTCAAATATGAGACAGGTATTATTGCCAGCCATATTTTAAAAATAGAATAACTGATACAATTAGTGGTTAATGAATGTGCCTGAATTTACTTCACTTGTAAGTGGCTAATCTTTCCTTGAGAACCTTGGTAGCCTGGATCCTGAGCCTAACATTTGTAACCTCTGGGTTTTAAGGGCTTTCTGAATGAATAGCTGGTATAATAAACAAAAGGAAAGCTTAATACTAAATAGTCAGGACATGCCCATTAAGCTCAAATGAAAGAGTATTGAGGAGAAAAGATAATCTGAAAGGTTACCTACAAACGGAAATAATGCAATTAATAGGCCACCAAACTTGAGGCATTTCTTTTGAGACTGCATTTGCACTCACTCTTTTCTTGCTTCCAAGTCTGCTGATTAAAATTCCATCCAACCTTAAAGATTCTGCAAACTACTCACACTTGTAATTATTTGTTCCATATTCATCTCCTCTATATCCTAATCTAATGAGAGATAGTTCGTGTCTGTCTTGTCTATCACTGTGCCCCCCATGTCTAGGACAATGTGACAGAGTACCTACTTGACAATGTAATTTTTTATGTCTTGTCATTTTTGTACCTCTGTGTTTTATTACAGAATTTTAAAATTTATACAAATAAAGGGAATAAGCAAGCCCTGTACCCATAATACAGCTCCCACAATTATCCACACAGAGAAAATCTTGTTTTATGTATAGTATGGTTCTTTCTCCCCATTCATTGAATTATTATAAAAGCAAATCCCAGACATCATCTAATCTCATCCATAAATATTTTAGAGAAGTTATTTTAAATGAGTGAGTGGGAAAAATGAATGGAGACCCATATCACATATTAACTTTTATTAAATACTTTTTGAATCGCCTCAATCAAATGAGATTTCCACCCTTTATTTGAAAGCCTGTGGGATTTTTTTTGGTCTCCCTCACTTCACAGCATCTCTTCTGATGTGTACAGAGTGTGAACATGTCTTCTACTTTTTTTTAGATTCTAAGCCCCTCAGCGGTAGGGACAATGTCTTACTTTTGCAAATCATTCAAAGTCTTTACAGTGTTTTAAACATAGAATCTAGTTTTCTGTCTCCTACACACCAGTTCCAAATGCAGGCAAAAGGATGCTAAAATAACCCGCTTCTATTTCCATTTCAGCCAAGAACAAGACAATAGATATGATTCCAAACTCAGGTCCTAGACAAGAAAAGCAGATGATTAGAAACTGCTTTCAGTTTCTCATCTTCATATCCACCTTAATCATATAAAAGGATTGAGCCTGAAGAGATTGAAGCAAAGAATTTCTTTGAAGAAACTTGTTAGGCAATTGTGACATTCTCCCATTCATTCATCCTAAGTGAGAGAGGCTTTAGGGATCCTTGGAGTTTGAAAAGATTAAAAAGACTGGTAGTAGATCTATGCCTAAGAACGGCAGTCTGGGCGGGTGGAGGAAGTTCCCTGACTAGCGGTAGAGTAATGAGAGGCTGATACACAGGGCATAGGTTACACTCCCACCAAAAGCTAGAGAGACAAGCAAAGCTTCTATGGTCTAGAGAAGATGATGATGGAGAAAAAGACTCCACCAGAAGATCTCAGGAGCAAGAAGCCAGAGGTTTACCATCAAAGGGAGAAAAATGGGGAGGAGGCATTGTCTTGAGCCCACAAAGCCTCAAAACATCAACTGTTCACACCTGCCAAGCTAGAACTGAGTAATGAGAAATACAAAATTATCAGTCAAAAAGAACATTCCCTTCTCTCACCACTTCTCTCTCACTTCTGTTCCATCATCTGTCAAGCTCCAAACATGGGGGAGTCAGAAACACTGTCTGAGGTCAAGGAGAATGTGAGGTCGGTATGTGGATGAGGAGAACACAAGATTGTCCTCTCCCCACCACAGGCACCTCCCAGACTGACTCAGCACCCAGCTGAGAAATGGGGAGAAATGACCACTTTGGGGATTTGATTATTCAGTTAGACTAGACCTTTTTGTTACAGAGGTTGGACTTTATATGGGACTGAATTTAATTACTAAATGTACACTGGTTATGGGACTAATGACAATAAAATGTCCCTTAAACACTAATAGTGACCAAAGGCTTTTGAGAATTGGTCATGATTTCATTCTAGTGACAAGGTAGAAAGGAGCCTTCTGAGTGGGTTTAATGGAGCAGTTCCCACTCTCACCTGAGTCCAACTCCCTGAATATAATGATTATACTCTTTTTTTTTTTTTTAAGGGAGGGACAGGACGTCTCTTCCCTTATTCTTTTTTTAAGATTTTTTTATTTTTAATTTATTTGACAGAGAGAGAGATCACAAGTAGGCAGAGAAATAGGCAGAGACAGAGGTGGGAAGCAGGCTCCCCGCCGAGCAGAGAGCCCGATGCTCGGCTTGATCCCAGGACCCTGGGACCATGACCTGAGCTGAAGGCAGAGGCTTAACCCACTGAGCCACCCAGGCACCCCTAATGATTACACTCTTAACAGGAGACATGAGGCTAAGTAAATTACTTACTAAGCCAGTGAAGAGAGATTCAGAAGAAACATCTCAGTTCAGAAGATGGGATAAAATGCAATTATTACCAAATAAATGGAGCATTTTTAGAAAAGACCAAATGTGTGTATTGACCTGAGAGAAATGGGTATTTTCCTAGGTTTTAACACTAGTGAGGAAGGTCAGGAGTTGGAGCAAATTGATAAAAAGTGCGTCCTCTTGCTACCATCTATGTCATTTTCTATAGAACCAAAATACTTCAGGCACCATTTAAAGAAAAATTATTTGCCAAGCGAGTGTACTAGAGTAAGGCAGAGAAAGATTGTACATGACCAAGAGTCTGCAAAGCCAACACACGAGCCATTCCTGCATTTGTCCTGTTGGACCTGAAATGTGTATTCTACAACGGGATGAACTAGACAGTCCCTTATATCTAAAGTCATACTTTTTTTTTTGTTTGTTTTAATTTCTCTCACAAAAGAGCAAAAGTATTTCAGTTTGTCCCTTACCTAGGATTATAAACTCAGGTGTTTGACCTTGGGTAGGCCTTCACACTTTATCCAACCCAACCCAGATGCCTCATCTGTGATAAAGACAATCACACATCATATGTATATAACCCAGAACACATGAGCATCTTAGAGTTTTTAGACTCTGGTTTCCCAAAAATAACTATGGAAATCCACACAATGAGACACGCATGATTTTAAGATTAAGTCAGAAAACAAACCAACATCTAGAGTCAGCCATAGGCAGAAACTCTTATGATTCATCTTTCTTCTCATCTTTCAGCACTCAGCTTTGCACCCACATACTACCCACCAAAGTGTTATCACCAACCCACCTCCCCAGTCCCCAAATCTTTCAGTTCTCAAAAACACTTATAAAACTTCCTGTTCCTCAGAGTCCTCTTATCTTTAAAAAATTACAGACAGGTGTTCAAGGATACTAATCATTCTTAAACTTTCAGGTAATACAAGAGTTCTGTTATGAAAGAAATCACAGTAGATAAGAAGAGAGAAGATATATGACATATAAATGCAAAAGGTATGAGAGGTGTCATGGTGGAGTTAGAGGTTATGACAAACATGAATGAGGGGACATGTTCCATGAGGACTCAAGATTAAAGTAAGAGTTTGGCAAAGCTGTATGTACAGTTGCATGGTGAGAATGACGTAGTTGAAAATCATTCCGCTAATAGTGGGAAACAGAGCCCACAGAAGACGGCTGTGATGCGGTCAGGGTGGGGATATCTCCTAACCATGTCTCTTAAGCCTCTTTGAATTCTGAACCACATCATATGGGCCATAGATATGATAATAATGATGACGATTATGAAGGTATTCTTCAATAATATTAGAAACCTGATTGAATAGATCAAAATTTCAAGGGGAAAAAAAAAGAAATGCAAAACAGATTGTTATTTAAGTCATGAAGAATATACTGCCTTTGCACAAGCAACATAGGAAAAGCGACTGGTAGTTACGGCAATGAAAACCAGAACAATCCTGAGACCTGACTGCCTTGTAGTCCCTAACATTTGCAAACGAGGCCACGTGTTTAAAAAAAAAAAAAAGGTAAATAAAATATAGTTGAATGCAAGCAAGGTCAGGAAGAAGAAGAAAGAGGGAAGATGAGTAGCTTTTCAGATAGATAATGTAAAGGAAAAAAAATGAGGTTACAAGATATTATATTTACACTTCAATTAAAAATAAAAATAAATTTTTAAGTTTTTAAAGAATTGTATGAACCAAGGAAGTGTATACAGGAATCAGCTAACAGCTTTGTATCACAAAATAAACACTAAATAAACAGATACAGTGGGATATATCTACTATCTATCTATCTCCAGGAAACATAATATTGTCTGAAAATCCAATAATAGATAAGTATAAAGCTTCAGAGACTTCTAAGGTTTTATATTTTTATCTGATTTTTTAAAAATTTAATTATACTCTGGTGGAAGGGGCACCTTATCATAAGAGTTTGAAAGCAAAACACTGAATTATGAAAGAAGCATTAAGGAGCAATAACTCAAGACGAAGTAGAAATCTTGCGGATTATTAATTGTACGAGGACACCTCACAGCTACTGGCTAGTCTGAGAGTTGTTGAGCAGGTCATAAATTCCCGGAAACTAAGGGAGAGTAACTGAATTAAGCGTCTATTAATCAGAAAGGATAAGGAAGCCCTGGTAATTAAGTAGCTGTCACCTGCACGTCAATACTCGGAAAGCCCAAGTGCAAACCATCAAACAATCAATTTGTAATCACAGAGAACTGAGAACAGAGCTCTGAGAACAGAAAGACGGACACAACACACCTTTTGGAGAATAATTTCATTTCATGATGAAGCGATAGGAGAGAGACAAAGAGAGAGAAAGAGAGAGAGAGACTGCGTGGAATTCGGCAATACATTTTCATCTTAAACCATAAATTCTTAGAACTGTCAATCTCAATGTGGCAGCAGAGTATAGGGGGCAGGCATGCCGTCTTTAAAATCATTTGAACTGAAATAGATATTTTGTTTCACAAATTAAACACTCCTTAGATACTGCAGATACTTGAGATATTTTCTGCTACAATCACAAAGGAATTCCGCCTCTTTTGATGAGCACAAAGGTGATTTCACTCATTTTTATAGGACTGTCATAATATTGAAACAATCAGTAGGGCTCTCCTATTCTTTGAGACAGCACGTCGGTGCACATAAATAGTCTTATCAATCATCTCCTAAAAAATGCCTTCAGGAGAAGAAGTCTTGCCAAAGTAATCACTTTGCACTTATCATGAATGATAGACTCAGTCTTGGCCACCAATTTATCCTACTGATGTGTGTGGCATAATTTCTCTGGGATGAATTTGATGAGTCTTATGACCCACCATAAGAAAAGAAAAACTGCTATCATCCCCAAATGTAGTACACATTCACTTGATACTCATTTCTTCCAAATGTGATAGCATTATTTATCTCAACTAAGTCCAGATCTCTGAAATGAGTGTTTTATTTGAGGATCTTAGTAGCTTTCACACAGTGATCACTGCTATGCCTCCTCTTCTTTAGGAGAAAGTAGCTAATAATTCAAGATTGCAACATTCATCAGGACTTGACTTTATCTCAAAGACTTCTTAGACAGAGTCACTAGTTCAGTATTTAACCATATCCATTACTGTTTTGACAAAACTATATATATCAAAACTATATCAAAAAATTACTAGAAAAATCCAAGTTAGCTAGAAATTATATGTAAAAATAGCACTTTCACTTCAAAAAAGAATTATGAAAAGAAGAAAACAATAATAGTCCATAATTCTAACATCACTGCAACATCTGTTCTCCTTCAACATAAATAAATACAACATAAATAAAAAAAGGCCCCCAGTACTTCTTAAGTATATTAGCAGTTTCCATGTAACTGTTCAGAAATATTCTATGCAGAACCAATACTGTTATTTTTTACTTATTTAGATCTGCTGGTAAAATAGGCACTATCCTAGCTTTAACTATTTTTAGTTTAATAGTCATTTGAAATTATTCCACGTTAGCAGATAAAAATATGCAGTTTTTGACTCACACATAATATTCCATGGTGAAGATACCATAATTAACCAGATATGATGGATATTTCGATTTTAGAACTGACTTAGCTTTGAAGGAAAAAAAAAAAACCTGTTGCATAAGTACATCAAGAATTGGCTGAGCCACAAATAAAAATACAATTTAAATGCTATATTTTTTTTAAAAGTCAAGCACAGATGAGAGTTTTTCTCAAGATCAAATAGAAAAAAGATACCACCCATTCAACTTGCTTTGGAGCATTAGGGAGTCAAGTTTTGGGAGAACTAAATGAGATAATGCTTGTAAAACCTTGGCTGACTGCCAGAAAATAATCAGGGCTGAAAAATGTTCATTTTGGAAGCCACCTGGAGATGGCGCTAGAGAGCCAGAGTGTAAGGCTTGTTGGCCCCCAGGTGAGCCAAGAGGAGGGGACCTGGGTAGTGGACCCATGAGGTTGAGATGGAGCAGAAAAAATATTCCCAAAGATAGGAAAACGGCAATTAAGGTAATGAGGCAGAAGAGTGTTTGAAAGAAAGTTAAGGCAAAGCATAAACTGTTCTCAGGAGAGTGGAGTTGGACAGTGCACTTGGAAATGGCTGACAGGAGGCTGGGTGGTACAGCGAAAGGGAGAATAAGCTGGAAGCAAATGAGAATAATGAGAATCACTTGTTTTTTTTTTTTTTATCAGAATTGTGGCTACTTTGTACAGAGAATTCTTGCTAAAGATGAGCTTTTTTAAAAAAAAAAAAAAGCTTTCCTAAACCATGAATGAGGTCTTAAGAAATATATGCTATAGAATATATTCTTTGAATTGAAAATACTATCTCTCTAAGTAAAGTTTTCCCAAATCACTGAGTTCCGCAACACTTTCTGTTATAGAAACTGCAGACCAAACAGTAGAGAGAAGGGGGACAGCTGACACGAAGGTTCTTACAACTCTAAAATGAGATGATATAACGTAATGCAATATATCACATGTTTTTATAAAATATACTAGACCTTCCATTAATCACCATGAGATTCTCATTAGCCCTTGTAGAAAAATCGTTAATACACAAGAAAGTTCTTTTCTAACTTGAACAAGGTGAGAGGAAAAAGCAGAAGTCAAAGTATTATTTAATTATTAGATCTAAGTGGCAGGACTTTCAGAGACATGAAGATTAAAAGAACTCAAAGTTCCAGGCACCCTATGAGTGCTCTCAATAAAGGCAAGAAATGTAAGTTTAGAAAATACATTCTAACATTCAAAGAACATAATGAAAAAAGAACACTAAGCATGTCAGCCAAATATTTTATTTAAATTTAATTATGTTCCTGTAGTTAATAATTTTTTCTGCAAAATCTAAGAATCTCTATGAGATATTCAGATATAAACTATGAAATAATCATTTACTGTATCAGGAAATAGGCTTAAACTACAGTAAATATGATCACACAGAAATACATAAACAGTTTTTATTATTTAAATTTATTTAATTGGAGTGTATGTTTGTCATGGTAAGCTTAATTTGCTAATGATTTCTTTTTCTGTTGTTGTTAATAATATTTTAAATGAACTTAACACTCTAGTGGTAACGAAACCACCTATCTTCCTGTGGAGTAGGCATGCTTGTAAATCAGAAAGCTTAAGGCCCTCTCTTTTCGTAGATTTTTAAAAATAAAATACACGAAGACATTCAAGTCCCACTGCAACCCAAGCCTTCATTCTATAACAATCACCAGCATTGTAAAATCAAAAGACCAATTCCCAGCCAGTTATTATTGACCACTGTTATAGATTACGGAGGGAGAATTTAGGACTTTCTCAAGCTCAGGAGATTACTTCAGAGTACAATCAGTTATAGGAAGCAAAGGAAAAGAAAATGTCAAAGAAATTCTAGACAATGAGGGGAAAAATGGGAAAAAAATTTCACTCCTAAGCTTGAGAACAATTGACAACATAGAAATAAATACTGCTTCAAACAGACACACAGGGACGTAACCCCACTCTAACAAAGGTTCACACGCGCATACACACACACACACACACACAAAGAGACAATTGTAGGAGGGACGTATTAACACTGCTGAGACTCAAATTCATATATCCATGAGTCTTTGCACAGGTATTCCCATTTCACTGAATTTCTTCACTCTCTAAAACTCATAAAGCTAAATGAAAAAGAAATAAGATACTTGATAAGCAAGACAGATTGGACAGAAGGTAACTAATAGTTACCGAAAAAGTGGATTGTTGGTAGGTCTGAAATAGGTAGAACGGAAGACAGAATGTTCAAATGCCACAAAAATGCTATTGCATCTCCAAAATGCCAAAAAGGATCAAATTTATTTCTAACCAACTAAAGAGAAGAAATTGATATACAGTCTAACCTGTGGGGCAAAGTTAAAACTGAAGTGGTCCATTCAAGGCCTGGGAAAAGAAAGCAAGGATGAAAGGAGCCATGACGTTTTTGCAGACCACAACACATAAAATACCTTTTTACTATGTCTTCCCCATTCCAGCAGGGCAGCCCATCAGCAGCGGCTAATTCATTAACACAAAGCTCATCAGCCAGGCCTCCGTAGAACGTCCTGTACAGTCGAAGGCTGTTGATAAATTCTCTGAGTGGGAAAACAAAGAAAACAATTAAAACCAACAACCAGAATAAATGCCGGTATAAATGGCATAATTTGTTATGAATGATATATAGAATGCAACGTTTTAAATTTTACTGCTTATTTTTTAGATATTCTCAATACTTTTCTAACAATCAAGATAAATACTATACTTTTTTTTAAGAAAGAAGGCTGGTACTCAAGTTTACTCTTTTGAGTCCAAGTTTTCACAGGGTATGAATTTTATATATCTCAGGTCCAGAAGTTGTGAAGAGTACACGCACACACACACACACACACACCCCACTTTACGTAGTATCTGTAGTATCCCTAAAAGCCTTTGCTAGCTGTGCCATCTAAATCACAGTAATATTAACTACTCACTTTTCTGGACAGAAATGTCAGAGGCTTTTAACAACTAATCGATTGCTTACTGATTAAAAGTCTATTAAACTTGGGTGGTTTTCCTATTTGGGTCTTCTCTTTGGTGTATAACAAGCTAAAATAAAATGTCTCCACTGATGTGGGAAGCAGAGGCAGAAGAAAAATTATTAAATTTCCTCCCTACCTACAGCCCATTGACAAGACCTTGACACAGGCACAGTGACCTTCCTCTAGGGACTCAACTGCCTCTATGTTAATACTTTGCTAAGGGCAACAGACTATCTTAGCCCAACCCCAAGGATCCTGTAAGTCTCTTCTAACACATAAGAATTCCTTTGGAAACTTCCTTTATCTCTACCCAACAAGATACATGTTTGCAATCATCCCCCAAGCATATGATATACATCTGAAGGGTCTCACGACTCAGATTTTATTAGACAGCAATAAATGGCACTTTCCCAACAACAGCTAGTCCCCTCAAGGTCCTAGAACCCTTGCTTCCAAAATACCTGGGAGACTTACATGCTATCCCTAACTCCCTCCCAACTTGAAAATACATAATGTGCCACTCCTCATGACCCCAGTGCAGCTCTTTCTGCTCAAGGGTCCTGTTCCCATGCTTTAATAAAACCGCCCTTCTGCACCAAAGACATCTCAAGAATTTTTTCTTGGCTATTAACTTCAAACCCTAACATCTTTCCTACATCATTCACTAAATATGAAAAAACTCAAATATGTAACATGTTTTAAAAAGCATGAAAATAAAAGTTGTTGTAAGGAATATTATTTAATACATGGACTGTTTTTTCCCCTCTCCTCTCATACTACATTTCTTTCCCCCATTAATTATGGGAAGGGAAAATTCAACAAAGAAAGTAGTTTGCTTTTTACTTTAAAAAGCCAAAATTTCAAGTTTTAAAATCAAAGCTTTGAGGTCCTAAGAATCTGAATTCTAACATTTCAAAAAACCAAGTCCGAAAAACTATACTTCTGAACTTTTATAATATAAAACAGTGTTTTGGACAATGAAATGAAAAGCCACTACCTTAATACAGAAGAGACGTCCTCTGGAAGTCTGGAGAAGGAAAGCAAACCAGAACTCCATAGGCTGAGGAGCTAAAATGCAGCAATTATAAAAGTACATTCCGACTGACATATTAAAAACAACTTCTTTAAAAATGAGATCAAAGAGGAGGGGTGGCTCTAAATTATAGCTGAAATGAGCAAATTTAAAAAAAAATTAATCTTACTTTGACAGCACTGATGCTCAACTTTATTAATTTTAAAATTCTCTCTCTTAATGGTTTCCGAAGAACTCTTTGTGGAAATAGCTGGAGTTTAAGTAACTTCTAATCTATAGGAAGGATAAATGTCATTTTCAAATATGTAAATCTGAAATCAGAGAGATCAGAAGCTTCCACAGAAAACGTTTGGTGACTATTTCACCAAATTTTTAGCAAAGCTTGACTAGACATGTAATAACAATAGGACTGCTGGAAGTATAAGTCTGACTTCTAAATTATACTAAATCCTCCCCCCCAAAGTATACTGTAACCACTCACTTATACTTACTTATACCTTTTTTTTAGGAGGAGGGGCAGAGGGAGAGGGAGAGAAAGAATCTTAAGCAGGCTCCATGCCTAGCACAGTGCCCAGTGCCAGGCTCGATCTTAATTCCCTGAGATCATGACCTGAGCTGAAATCAGGAGTCAGACGCTTAACTGATAGGGGCACCCAGGCGCCCCTATAATTATTTATACTTTAAGTTAGTTTCGATCAACTAGAAAATAAGTCCCACAAGGGCCATATTCATGCTAACTGAAATGCATGAACAAATACCAGTTCTCATGATGCAGCTACTAAAACATAATGGATGAAGCCAACTGATTCCTTCCTAGAGGGGTGGAGTTTAATAAGTGGAAAGATGTGTGACTCCTGTCCTGAATTCCGTTCACTATAAATGATCACTTATTTGGCATCAAAGATTCTTCCAGAAATGAACAGCCCTGGCACAAATGACTGGAATGCTGAGATTGCCAAATTGCTGGGATAAAACTGAATGGGAATTTCTTACAGACCCCAAACCTCCTCCTCCAATCTTGGTGAATGGTGCCTCACAACCAACAGATCATCTTGGGAAAAGCTTTACATCTTTCTTGGCTAGTCCTCTTTCCCAATGCTACTCTCACTGCCTTCCTTGAGCCCTTATCATCTCTCTGGAATGACTGCATACCTCTAACCTCTTCCTTAACAATCACCCCTCATCCTCCAAGAAATCCACCTCTTCAAATTCAAATCTGATATGCCCACGCCACGTCACTCACTTGCTTAAAGCCATCAATGGCTCTCTCTTCTCTACAGTATAAAATCCAAATTTCTTGGAAAGGCGTATAAGGCACGCTCTCACCTCCATTTTGGCAGCAACCCAAACCATACTTTGGGCTTCCACAAAAGTGAGAGACTTGCTGTTCCCCAAACAGACCTTCAAGCTTTTGCATGAGCTCCATCTGAAAGCATCATATCCTTAGAGATTTCCACTCATTCTATAGGCAACAGCTATCAGTTACTTGTCACAAACTACTAAACACTATTGAGTACCAACCTCTGTGTTGGCACTATAGCTCAACAAGACAGTCCCTACCTTCTAAGAATGCACTATCTAGTGAAAACCCACAATAACAACACAGTGTTAACAGTGCCACCTTTGAAGACAGAGAAGGAATCAGGAAATTGTATAAACAAGATACTACTTCAGTGTTTCATGTAAAAAAAAAAAGCAAACAACAACAAACAAAAAACAATAAGCAAACTTAAAGAGGAAAGAGAATATTGTGTTCAAAGATTCATATGCAGTTTAGCAAGTGGGGAGTGAGCTTATGAGAGCTTTAGTTAAAAGGTAGGAAGAGGCCAGTTTGTAATCAGCCTTATTGATCATCAAAAAACTGTTTCAGTTTTATTCAGAAGGCAATGGAAGGCATTAAAAGTTTTCCAGCAGGCGAGTGATGGCCTCATGACAGTGTTGTGGAAATACATAGAAAGTCAGTGAGGTCACTTAGCGGGCTATAACCAAGACTCAGGGGGAAAAAATATGAGGATGAGAAGAAAACACCTGTCAGTGAATATCATGAAAAGTGTTAGATTTGAAAGACATTAGGAATCTAGACTTGACAGTAAAAGTAAAAGTTTTAATATAACTCCTAATTGTCTTTCTCAACCTCTCTGAGGTGACGGAGGGGATGATTATCTCAGTACTATTCACTGAGAGAAGAAATAAAGGAAGGGAAATATAATGCTTTCAATGTCCCACACTATACTTAGGATTGCTCTTCTCCTGCTCAACATTTTCCTCTTTCCATGGCACATATCACTGTCTAGTCTAGCATGTCACGTACGTACTTATTATGTTTTACTGTTTCTTATCCGTCTCCCAGTCTAGAATAAAAGACTCGGGCAGGCAGGAGCTTCTGTGTGTGTGTGTGTGTGTGTGTGTGAGATTCTGCTCATCAATATAGATCTTAAAATAGTCGTGAAGGCATATAGTAAGCTCAATAATCAGTAATTAAATTAATGAATGAGTTAACACTAATTAATAATTAAGTCTACTCTCAACATGTTCGGGGTTTGTGATTTCTTTGGAATGTACAGAAAGAGCAATCAAGCACAATGCTACTTTCAGACCAACTCTGTGTAACATCATCTGG
This sequence comes from Lontra canadensis, assembly GCF_010015895.1. NCBI lineage: Eukaryota > Metazoa > Chordata > Mammalia > Carnivora > Mustelidae > Lontra > Lontra canadensis. The sequence goes on from NW_022631020.1 coordinate 6,738,642, forward strand.
ATATCTTGCCAAAATGCAGATTCAATTCAATAGTTCTGGGGTGGAACCCAAGATTCTACATTTCAATGAAACACTCAGAGGATATTGAAGCTACTGGTTCAAGAACCATGAATACCATGGACCTTTGCTGTTGGATATGTAACCTTGGCATCAGGGGATTGGGTGTGTGAATGTGAGAGTCATTATCTCCAGAGGGGGTGACCAAAGTCATGAAGGTAGATGAAATCTCCCAGGCAAATAATAGGCAGAAAGAAAAACTCAAAGAAACTCAGAAGTACAGTGAGCAAAGGAAAAAAATCTTCAATGATAAGAGCTGTGGACATTAAAGAATAAGGGAATTTGAACCTAGAGAGATTCCCCACTGTATAAAATGCCATTATGAGTTACTGAAAATAATGAAAATGCCCATTATATGTGATCCATCCCTCAGATGGAACTCAAACCCTGGTTGAGACAATACAAATTGTCTCAATTTGTATGTTGAGACAAGGTCTTTAAAAAGTAAATAAGTTCAAATGAAGTCATATGGATAGATCCTAATTCAATAAGGACTGCTGTCCTAGTAATAAGATGAGGGTGGGGGTTCATGGACACAGAGGAGAGGCCATGTGAGGACATACTGGGGCGAAGGCAGCCATCTGCAAACCCAAGAGAGAAACCTCAGCAGAAACCAAACCTGCCAACATCTTGATCTTGGACTTCCAGCTTCCAAACTCTGAGAAAATTGATGTCTATTGTTTAAGCCACCTGGTCTGTGGTATTTTGTTATGGCAGCCCTAGCAAACTATACAATAATGAAAGCATTTGGAATAGAGTACTGGCCTTCAGATTTGCAGTACGATCCATCTCAAAGAGAGAGTGAGAAACTAAGAGTGCCAAAGACAAACATTAGGGAAGTTTTGTGTGTGTGTGTGTGTGTGTGTCTGTCTGTCTGTCTGTCTGAATATGCAAGAGACTTGAAAATATTTGTGTATGAAAGGGAAGGACAAAGCAAGGGCTTGCCAAAGTTCATTAACTTGTTCCTAAATATCCCAGTTCTCCATGTTCCAGGCAGAAATCCACTCTGAAGCTAGCTTTAGTACGTGACTTGCTCTGGGTTCTAAATATATGCAGAGTGATATATGTTCCCTTCAAGCTAAAGCTTTAAGAACCAATGTGGTTTTGCCAGCTTCTGTTTCTCTCTCCCCTGATGCCTGGCAATGTGTCACAAGGAGGCTGCCTAGTTACTCTGAGGCTTAAATCCAGGGCCTCTTAAGCAGTGCCCCCTGCTGGTCAAAATGTGAACAGACTAAAATGTGAAGGAAAACGCTTTTAAACCAATGTTAGGTTGGGATTGTTTGCTACCGTATCATAATTTAGTCTTTCTTAATTGATAAAAAGATAGAAAAAGAAAACTAAAAATCGATAGATCACACATTCTGAGGAGAGAGGAAGAATTTCTGAAAAGAGAGTGATTCACTTTGGAGCAAGTTCTCTAAGACTAAAATGGACTGAAGACAGTCTGTGAAAGCTAAGACAAAGTTTTGGTTTGTGAAGACAGAAATATGAGGGGAGATCCTGCTTCAGAACTTTATATTCTGTGTTTGGAGGTTTTTAGGTCACAGGAATTAAGAGTAGTGTTTGTTGCAAGAAGTGATTGCCCCGGAGGGCCAAGGGATCAACACTGGATATAGAAAAATTGAATTGGGAAAAGAAGGGGATAAAGAAAACGAGTAGCTATCATGAGGTAAAAAAAGATTTATCTACTGCCATAGAGCCAATTAATGCTGCTCCTATTACAAGAATCCATACTTCAGTCCCTAGGCCAGTCCTTGGACTACTACACACCATCATGCTTCCTTTCCAAGTTTTGCATGAAGAGTCTCAATGAATAAAGTATAGTACTCTTTGGATGATTCAAAATTTAACTTGCTGGAAGGGTGACTATATCCATGCAATTATTTTTCTACAGTTATGAGAGCCTTGCCTGTTAAAACTAGGAGCCTAATCAATGTAGGGAGATGCAAAGTTCCAGTTAATTATCCTTGAGGGGCTATGTTACATATGTCTAGTTGTTCACCTTAGTCTTCAGACACCTTCACCTTGACAGTAACAGAAAATATTTTTTAAATATTTAAAATGTTTTTTAAAAAAACAAAGAAACATTCTTTGTCAGAATACTTATTCAAAGCCTATATGTTCAGGCCAGGCACAAATTAATACTTTCTCATTTGGGCCTGCAAAAGTTGCATTTTGCCCTCCTGCCTTCCTTTCACTGCGTGTCCCATGCTGTAACCAGAAGTGGCTTTAGAAATCAGCCTAACAGGGGCACCTGGGTGGCTCAGTGGGCTAAAGCCTCTGCCTTCGGTTTAGGTCATGATCCCAGGGTTCTCGGATCGAGCCCCGCATTGGGCTCTCTGCTCAGCGGGGAGCCTGCTTCCCTTCCTCTCTCTCTCTGTGTGTGCCTCTCTGCCTACTTGTGATCTCTATCAAATAAATTTTTTAAAAAGTCTTAAAAAAATTAAAAAAAAAAAAGAAATTAGTTCACAAAGAAACACTTCACCATTTTAAAACCCTAGTGATTTAGATAAAATTTTTTACCATGGCACACAATCTCTCCACTCTCCACCCCTTAGCATCCTTAAAGTCCCCTACCCTCCACTCACGCATGCCAGCCAAAACCGCACCCTTAGCAGATGTCTCCATATTTACAGGATAAGATTCTGAGTTTAGCACACGCAGTTTCCTCTAACCCTAGATGGCCTTTCCCCCCCCATCATTCTCCCAGGCTTCTGCCAGTCCTTCAAGGTCCAGCTTAAAGCTCACCTGCCCTCTGCGTCCTTGTCTGACCTGTGTATACAGTTTTATTTACCCATCCTTGTTTCTTACACAGCCCTCGCCCTCTGTGTTGCCATCCTGGCTCTCAGATACTGTAATCCTTGTGTCTGCATGTCTGCCTCCCTGCTTAGAGCAGCCTTTCAATAAAGGCAGGAGCCATGTCTTCTTCATATCCCCAGGCTTTGGGTCACAGTTTGGCATCCAACAGGCTCTGGACAAATTCTCCCTGAGTTAGTCCCAGCTGTGGTCTTAGTTTTTAATCGCACCAGAATTAGAAGTTTTTAAAGTTATGCATTTTTTAAATGACAACGATAATTTAAAGTCCTTAAAGGATATAGTTGACTTGGGAAACTTGGAATTAGAGGACTCATTCCTAGACTGCAGAAAGTAGACCTTCCTCATGTGTTGTGTTAGAAAATGAAGAACTCGAAAGAGCAGGACCACAAGCTATGTGGGACTGAACAGGCCCCAGGCAGAGTCTATGTACATGCGCTGCTGAAATTAACGTGTGGGGACACAATAATATTTAGTCACAATGTGCTGTAAGAAGGCTATCATTAATTAATACCTCACAGATAGACTGTGTTACAAAAACAGAAAGAGCCGGAGACCATCTGTTCCAGTGGCTCTCTGTCCTAAATGCATGTTATCATCGCCAAGGAAATATTTAAACTATACACGTAGAATCCTCCCTCATTCAGATGGACTGGCCTGGAGTGGGACCCAGGCATCTGAGTGCTTCTGAAAGCTTCCCGTAAGATCCACATGTGTGGCCAGGGCTGAGCACCTGTGATTTAGTCCAATTCTTTTATTTTGAAGCTAAGGAAAAGCAAAAGTTAGAAAAGGTAATAAACACATGTGAAAAGCAAGAAGTTATTTACTCAGGAATTTATTTGTAGCAGACCTCAACATCTTTGTTCCACTAATTAATTAACTAAATAATTCATTAATAAATGTGCCATCCTTTAGCCATGTCAGGCTGATATTGAATATCTGAGAAGCCAAAGCTGAAAGGATCTTTATATAGGAGAATATTTCTTTCCATTTTAAAAATCTTACAGAAATTATCACCCTGTTCAGAGAACACAATTCATAGATTGTTAGACCAGAAAAGAGAGAGATCACTTCTTTCTGCCAAAATCCGCACTTCGAAGGCACTATGTTTATAAACAGAATTTATCTGTATATTTCTACCAGTCTGAAAGGTCTGGTGCAGGACGCAGGGAGTAAGGCAAATTCTTCTCCCTGGCTAATGAGCAGTTTTGTCCACTGTGCCAGCACCATAAAGAGGAAAAAGCCTGGAGCACAATTGATCATTCATAGCTTGCAGCCTTGTTTGCCCTGAGCTTACTAAAGGCAAGGGAGAAACATGGACCGGCATAGTTACTGCTTCATTCCTTCCCATGCCCTTGAGGCCAGCAGTGCCGGAAAGGGCTCCTGATGCATCACGAGGTAGGAAAAAAAAAATAATAATAAATAAATAAATATATATAAAAAAATATACGTTGCATATCTCATCATATACATATATTTGTT